>NC_056748.1:88075753-88256380 GCF_019279795.1 Protopterus annectens
GGGTTTGGTGAAGGGAGCAACTAAGGGAGGAGGAGTAGAGAAGAGCTAGTCCACCACCTTTTTTGAAAATCCTGTCATTTCTAATTATATTGTAGTTAGGGGGAGTGATTCCAGGATGTTTTGTGTGGCTTTAACCAGGTTTCAGTAACGGATAGGATATCTGGGTGGTTATGCTGGAGCCAGGCATGGAGGTTTGGAATCTTGTTACATAAACTTCGAACGTTCAATGTAGTGAAAAGGAGGGATTTGCAGGATGGGGGGAGGGGTTGAATGAAGAGAGGGAGAGGGACCAGGGTTTGGGTGAATTTCACAAGAGAGAAGGTTGGTAATAAGTTGATGAATATGGGAAAAGAGGAATTTAGAGTGTTTAGTGTCCTGTTTGAGAGTTGGGGGTTGTGTTATAGTAGTGTTATTAGGGACTGGGGATGAGATGCCGTGAACATGAATGAGTTTATAAGGGAACAGGAGGTGCTACTGAAGAAACAGAGATGAGGGGATATAGTGGTTGAGGTGTTTATGTAGGGTATATAGAAGTTATATGAAAGGAGGGAGAGTGGTTAGAATTTGGAGGACTGGTGAAAAGGTGAAGATATGTTAGGAAGAGAAGAGGAGGAAGGAGTACAAAGGAGGTGGGTTTTAGAGGCATGATGGTGTTTGAGTAGTGTGGCATTGGGGAGATTGTACTACAGTGGAGAGCAGAGTGGCTATGGATTAGTCAAGCTAGTGCTAAAGTGGAAGATAGCTAAGGGGAGGGGGGCTGATGAGCTTGTGATTGGACATTTTGGGTGTGGGAGTAGTGCTACGGCTATAACTGTTGACTTTGAAAAAAGATTGGTATTGAGGGACGATACATTCTTGTTTAAGGTATTGGTGTCTTATAATGCCACATATTCAATGTTAGAAGTTATGTTTGAAATCTGTAAGGTGTTAACTGGGTAACTACCTATTGGGTACGTAGTCACTTTTGTGTGTGTGCGTGGAGTGACTCCGAGTGCGGCGAGGGCAAATTGGTTGGTTTGAACTCTGGTGGGTGTGGTTTGGTCAAGTTTAAATTACAGGAATTGGGGGGTGGGTGGTATATTGGGGCAGGGAAGGGAGTGGAATGAGCCTGAGTGTAGCGAGGGCGAATTGGGTGGTTTGAACTCTGGTGGGTATGGTTTGGTCAAGTTTAAATTACAGGTATTGGGGGTTGGGTGGGATATTGGGGCAGGGAAGGGAGTGGAGTGAGCCCAAGTGTGGCAAGGGCGAATGGAGCATGATGAGCCAAGATCCAAGCAAGTTTGTGTTTAAGAAAAACAATCAGAATTGACCAAGAACTGGTGTGAAGCTGTAAGTCATTTCTTAACCATTTATCAAGTAGAAAAACATGATAACCTTGTATCTGTAAGGCTATGCTCTCAATTAAATTAACAAACACACAGTACTTGATCAGTTATGGATACTATTTGCTAACAGAAGGAAATAAAAAAGAAATGGAGGATGTGTGTGTGTGTGGGGGGGGGGTGCTGCTTACAAGCCAAAGCAGAGTGCTCTCCAGGGAATAATGAATATTAGCTCAAACAGGTAGACACATATACAGAGTTAACTTTAGCTGTTTGTGTTTGCAGACAGTTCAGACCTGGACTGTGCATTTCATATAACAATGTATCCACTGGTTGGGTTAAAGATAAAGGTGTTATTGCAGCCAATTACTTAGAGTGGCGTTGGTACTTAGAGTAGCATACTGCTCAGACAAGCTCCACGTGGGTTTACAGAGTGGTCCTAGCAGCAAGGAACTCGAAAAAGTGACTACCTTCTGGATTTAAGTATATTTGCTTTTTTTTTCACTGGAAATAGCTTCTGTTGCTTACTTTAAACTAGCCTGAACTGTTTTTTTTTTCTGATTACTGCATTTATTTTTAAATCTACACTTAAAGTTACATTTAGTCGAATTTAATCAAAAGTTTGCTTGTTTGTTTAATTTAACTGGGGAGGCTGCCCACTAAAGTGTGCTAGCCTGTGTAACTAATTTATCACCGTCTCTGCATTTTCTGTGTATTTCTACAAAAAAACAAAAATAATCCTTGTTTTCCCGCCTTTCTCGACTAGTTTTGACCAGTATACAGGCATTGCTGTATTCTGGGCTGTGGTGTAGTTCCTGTTTTGTCCATTACCTTACTTGGATAAAAGGAAGTTTCTTTGCTCACCAGTGGGAGTGGGGAGCCTTGAGCAGCCTACCTGTCCTTGGGGAAAGTGACCTCAGCACAAGAAGCTGTGGTAATTGGTTGTTTGGGACCATTCCTAGCTCTTTTGTAGTTCACTGCTAAAAATCCGCCTCTGGGCATTTTTTTCTGGCTATACTGCTCAGACAAGCTCCACGTGGGTTTACAGAGTGGTCCTAGCAGCAAGGAACTCGAAAAAGTGACTACCTTCTGGATTTAAGTATATTTGCTTTTTTCACTGGAAATAGCTTCTGTTGCTTATATTCAACTGGCCTGAACTGTTTTTTTTTTTTTTCTGATTACTGCATTTATTTTTAAATCTGCACTTAAAGTTACATTTAGTCGAATTTAAACGAAAGTTTGCTTGTTTGTTTGTTTAATTTAACTGGGGAGGCTGCCCACTAAAGTGTGCTAGCCTGTGTAACTAATTTATCACCGTCTCTGCATTTTCTGTGTATTTCTACAAAAAAACAAAAAAATAATCCTTGTTTTCCCGCCTTTCTCGACTAGTTTAGACCAGTATACAGGGACTGCTGTATTCTGGGCTGTGGTGTAGTTCCTGTGTTGTCCATTACCTTACTTGGATAGAAGGAAGTTTCTTTGCTCACCAGTGGGAGTGGGGAGCCTTGAGCAGCCTACCTGTCCTTGGGGGAAGTGACCTCAGCACAAGAAGCTGTAGTAATTCGTTGTTTGGGACCATTCCTAGCTCTTTTGTAGTTCACTGCTTAAAATCCACCTTTGCATGGCTTTGCGCTGTCGTGCGCATAGCGCAGCGCCGGTTAAACAAGGTTAAACTTGGTTAAACAAAGTTAAACTTTTTCTGGCTCCGCCAAGTCTGCTCTTCAATTTTTCCCTTAGAACTGTTCTACTTGCAATCTAAACAGCCTATACTCTATCTGAAAAGCTCAGCACTTGCTCCTAAAGCATTTTTATACAGGTAAAGCACTCTTAAACAAAAGAAAGTACTTCATTTACCTAAAATTATGTTGAGTACACATCTCCCTATAGGTCCTTTCTGACTCAGTTACACAGCAATCTTTTTCACTATTTCTAGCATGTCGAAGGGTCAGTTGCTGCCATCCTCTCCTGTTCAGCTGGTGAATCTGGGAATCTTGAGGCAATGTTACAATTGCCTCATGTACACAGACAACCCTCTCCTCCTCCCAACAAATACAAATATATGCAAGAGATGCAACTATATAGCCAAACTGGAGGCTGAGCTCTCTCAATTCAGTACTGGCAAGATCAGTCAGGAGGAGAAGGTAACCACGCACACCACAAACCCAGTCTCACATAGAACTATCACAACAGCAAACCAAACACATAAACACACAAAAACATACTCGTAGGCACTGATTAAAAATCTACCAAAACAACACAGGCCTCCAAAGCAGACACCCAAGAAACCACCACCTCAAAACATAGCACATGCAACACATAGTTCACAAAGTCAGTGTGCTAAACAGTCACAGCCCTTAAGGCCAAACAACATGCCAGACACACTTGTAATAGGCGACTCCATAGTCAGACACACTGACGTCCCGCTCACCAGACTGAACAAGGAAAAGGTCACAGTAAGCTGCCTGTCGGGAGCTAGAATCCGCCACATAGCACAAGCACTCAGGTCACTCCACAGCAAGTACAAATATGACTCAGTCATTGTACATGCCGGTGTGAACGACCTGAGACGTACCTCCCTGGACTACATGAAAAGAGACATAGAGGAGCTCTCTGATTATGTAGCCCAGGCCGGTATGACCCTGACCCTGAGCAGCATCTTACCCTCACCAAGAATGATGCCACAGTACAAAGACAAAATGATCAGTTTTAACAATTGGCTTAATTAGTGGTGTCATTCTAAGGGGATCCAATGTCTGTCTGCTTGGGATGACATGCTTGACAAGCCACGCTGCTTCAAGGGATGGCTTGCACCTGTCACCCTGGGCTTCCAGATATTGGCCAAGGCTCTTGCCACCCCCATAGTGCCTTTTAGGCAAGGCTCAAATGACAAACCTACCTCCCTAGAAAACACAAGTGGAAAAAACTAAGGGTAATGCTGCTCAATGCCAGAAGTCTAAACCTCAAGATGCACGCCCTCGAAGCCCTCCTCAGTATGGAGAACATCGATGTCTGTGCGGTGACTGAAACCTAGTTCAAGGCTCCTGAGAGCACCCCAGCACTATCAGGTTTTACCTCATATCATGCTTTCCGGCCCCAAAACTTGGACCAAACCACAAAAGGAGGGGGAGTATCCATTTTCATCAAAGATACCCACACCTCCAGGTTAGTGGCAACACACGAAGCATCGGAGACTATCCAGGTGCAACTAACCATAGGCAAAACTGCCTTACAGTTTGTAGCATGCTACAGACCACCCTCTCAAACTCAGGAACCCCACACAGCCTTCCTGAAGACACTGGAGAGTATGAATGTCTCTCCAAATACCATCATTTTGGGAGACTTCAACTACCCAAACATAGACTGGGAACATTACTCAAGCCCCAACACCCTAGCCCAAAGGTTCCTGGAATTCATAAACTCAAATGCAATGGAACAACTAGTCACCATTCCCACAAGAGGAGACAATATACTAGACCTGATCATCACAAACATGGGGACAAAATGCTCCACACCGGAAGTATATCCCTCTTTGGTAAGATCAGACCATAAATTAATCTCACTGGAAATCCACATCCCGCCCCACCCCTGCACAAAAGACCACAGTGAAGAACTTCTCAAAAGCAAACTTCACACTTCTTAAGACTGAAGTGGTATCCTTCAAGGCCCCTGGGCCAGTGGAAACCACAACCCACACTGCTGAATCCTTTGCAAATGCCCTCTATGGGCACCTTCAAGAATGCATGGATCATGCAATCCCAAATAAAACCAAGACCCATTCCCGCAAAGGCAGACGCCCAGTCTGGTGGACTCCAGCCATAAACAAACTTTACAACAGGAGGAGGAAGCTACTACATGACAGAGCAAAATCCCTAAAAGGGAAGGCGTCTCTGATCAGTACTAGCAAAAAACTACGATCACTCATTAAATCATCCAAGGCCAACTTTGAGAGAAAAATCGCAAAAGACACAAAAGACAATCACAAGGCCTTCTTTAGCTATGTTAGAAACCTGGGTGGAAACTCACAGATATGCTCAGAGTTAGTCCAAAATGACACAAAATACACTGAACCCACTGACATTACCAACATTCTGGCAGACAGGTTCAGTGCAAATTTCTCCTCCCTCCCCAAAAGGAGAAATAACTATCCCAGCAGAGTGTAGCCTCCCTAACATCTCAGATGCCCAGGTGAGAGCCGCCCTCTCTAAAGCTAAAAACACAGCATCAATGGGACCGGATGGTGTCCCGGGCTGTGTGCTACATGAACTCCAAGAGGAACTAAACCCACACATAAGGCTGCTGTTTAATCTTAGCCTTACTACAGAATACGTACCCAAAGAGTGGCGTACGGCAACAGTGGTCCCACTTCACAAAGGCGGTGCTTCTACGGACACTGGTAATTACTGCCCCATAAGCTTGACGAGCCTGGTCTGCAAAGCTATGGAGAGGATCATTATGGAACTCATAAACAAAGACATTGGGGACCTACAGACATTGGATCCTACCCAATTTGGCTTTGTCAAGGGCAGATCCTATCTTTTGAACTTGGTCAACTTTTTTGAATCAGTCACTAAGGCCATTGATGAGGGTAAGGCAGTTCACACAGCCTACCTTGACCTTCAAAAGCCTTTGACACAATACCCCACTCCGGCATCATAGACAAACTCACCAGCTTAAATGTATACCCATATGTCACAAGATGGGTTGCAAACTGGCTCAAGGACAGAACCCACAGGGTCAGAGTTGCTGGAGCTATGTCAGACTCTAAGCCAGTCACAAGCGGTGTCCCACAGGGCTCAGTCCTGGAACCCCTCTTGTTCGGCATTTATTTTTCTGAGGTACAGGCAAACATAGGAGGATTGTGGTTGACAAAGTTCGCAGATGACTGCAAACTGGGCGCCATAATTGATACTCCAGCGGACACAAACATCCTTCAGAGAGGCCTCATAGAAATGGATAATTGGTGCCAGAGCCATGGCCTTAAGCTGAACGCCAAAAAATGTATAGTCATACCCTCTGGGAAAAACAAGGTACCGACAAATTACCACATAGGCGGTAATCCATTGGCACGGAGAGGTAATCAGGGACCTAGGGACCCAGGTTGACAGTAACCTCTCATTTGACACTCACATTGCCAAAGTGGTTAGGAAGACCTTCTATATTGCCCACCTTATCATGAAGGGTTTCACATCTAGATCAAGAGAGGTCATTGTGCCCCTGTACTCTTCTCTTATCAGGCCAATGATTGAGTACAATGCCCCATTTGGGATGTATCTCACCCGACACCTGCAGCAGTTGGAAAGACCCCAAAAGTTCCTCACCAAGAGGATAAAAGTTCTTAAACATATGTCATATGCTGCCCGACTGAAAAAACTCCAGCTCTATTCAGTCGCATACCGCCTACTCAGAGGTGATCTGTGCCTGACGTACAAGGCCATGTCCAATCCTGAATTAATGGACATGCTCCACCTCAGAAAATCCAAATCAATCAGAGCCACGAGAACAAGTGACTTAAACCTCAACACAGAAATAAATAGGACGTGCTGGAGGGACAGATTCATAACCCAGAGGCTCCCTACACTCTAGAACAGAATCCCAGTCCATGTTAGGCAGAGCCCCTCACTGACTCTATTCAAGTGAAATCTCGACAAGTGGATGGGAGATCATAGGTTTACCCCGGGGGTCATGTCTGTGTCACTACTAGACAGAGGCATAGTAAACTAAACCCTAAAAGGGCGTAGTATTCTCATCCTAAGGGGTGGTGTAAGCCACATACACTCTGGCTAGGCTTATAAATGCCTTAGGGCAGATAGCCTAGTACGAACCTATGAACCTATGAACCTATGAACCTATGAACCTATAAAAGAAGAGTACAGAGAGGAATAAGCACTAAGCACTGTTGAGATGGTAATGACACATTATAAAGACTACAAAACAAACTGTGTAAATAGCTACTGCATGCAGGAAAATATGTATTGAATCAACTACTAGTATATGCAGATACTGAGCCAATTGGATAACATTAGTGAGAAGAGACCTCACCTAACAGGTATGCAGTCACAGATAAAAATATAGCGAGCAGCACCCTGTCCTGGGTCTTTAATGTGATTCTATCCACCACTAACACCACAATTATATAGATATTGTTAGAGAACAGTATGAGCTGTCTACAACACAGCCACTTACACCACAAATGTGTATCTGTGTGTAATGTGTATTCATAATTCCAAAACCCAGTAATATTTTACACGCCTCTTTAGCCTTAGTTTTCAAGTCTTGTCTTTCATGTGTATCACAGTGCCTGTCTATTCTTTATCTAGCATTCCCATTGCAAGTACACACATCTTTCCCTTGAGAAAGGAACATTCTGTACCTTTCCCTGAAAACGTATTTCTGCACATCTCATGCTTAGCCAGCAAGATGATCTTTTCCTTTCTACTGAACTGTCTTTCCCTAAAACGGAATGCTTAAGCTGAACAATTAGACTGAGGTTTTCACTTTATTCCAGTTCACTATAGTGTATTAAGGTAGAATAATAGGCCTGAAAATATTTATTTTATTTACAGTTTGTTTACCGGGAAAGTCTATTGGGCCAAAATGAGCCCATTTTCAATGAAGGCCCAGGGAGAAAAGCTCCTTATACAGTTATACAATAGAAAATTAATAAATACACAAGTTAGAGTCAGACTTGTGTTTTCAGGGGAAAGGCTCCAATTGTAGGAAGGTGTCACTCACAGACATTTTATTGGAGGCAGTCCTTATTGTGGTAGAATCACATACTATAATGGACACCTTGAGTTACGAGTTAAGTTTCATGCTTCGTGAGATCGGTTTTCATCCTGATGTTGACTTATTCTGTACCCAAGAGAATGTAGTGCTAGATAAGTTCTTCCTTCACAAATGCAAGTGTAGAAGCATTCCCTGTGGACTGGAGAAGATGTTATTATACTCTGCCTTCATTTTTTTTCTCTGATGGCAAAGGTTCACAGAAAGCTCAAGGTTCATTCTTGTCAGTTGCTGGTAGCTCAGAGCAGCCTGTTTCTAGGTATTTTGAAGCATGCCCACCAAAGATGATCTCTCCTATACAGTGAGTCTTGTGCTCATCAAAATTACCTGCCCACTTAAAAGCTTGGCTGCTGCAGCAGTTCCTGCTCATTCACTGCAGACACCATGGAGATGTAAGAAAGTGCTGGAAACATTTCACCCAGAATACATTTAAGGCCAAGTGGAAACATTCTTCCATCTGGGCTGGAACATATTTTTATCCTCAGTACTTAAATGTTCTAATCCTTCTTTCTCTGGCAACTTCTTTTATCTGAGCATCAGTTACTTCACAAACAACGTGCAATAGTTGGTATTTCAATGTCGATCTACAAATGAAGTTCATTCCGTACACATTAGCTTGATTCCATTCATTTCCACTTGCAAACCTGATACTGACCTATTCAGTTAGCTAGGCATTGCTCATGAGTCGCCCATCAAAGGGGGCACCTGTTTTGAGAGTTTAACCTGATTAATAAATGAATAAGAAAGAGTAGAAAGCCAGACTTTTGCCCAGTATAGACTGCTTCATTTATGAGGAGGGGATCTTCCTCACTGGGCTGTTTTGAAGAATACATTCCCAAGGGAAGACCAGAATTTGATTGCCAACTTGCTGTTGCATTTGCCTTTTAAAGTAGGTTATTTGGCAGACTTAAAATGTTTGGCCTGATAGAGGTACTCACTTATAGCACTCTCTTATAGCCATCACCTCAGCCCATCAGGTCTCCGAGCTCTATACTCTTATTTATGACATACTTCATCTCCCATAAGAATCAGAGATTTGTATAGATCAATCTACATTTTCTCCTGAAGATGGTTTGTGAATTGTCACTCAACCAGTGCACTGATCTCTTTGTTTCTTTTCTTGGTGCTGTGAACAGGACAGGGGAGAATATATCCTTCACACATTGGGTGTTCTCTGTCATTTACAGACTGTGTCATTTGAGTTCTTAAGTATAAACAAATTGATCAGCTGTTCATTTGTTTGTTTCTCGTACAGAGGATTTATACTTGCCAATGAGTCTCTATCCAAATATATTTTCAGTTTATTCCATTGTGGGTTATAAAATTTAGCCAAAAAGAGTCTCCTTTCAGTATTTCAGAAATACAAAAACAATTGACAGCTATGCTGCCACCACCTTGTCAACAGTCATGTCTTTACCAAACACTGGAGTCTAGACCTTCACATCTGCAGCAGAGCATCATTTGGGAGGCCTAGCTTGTTTCACCACCTTGTCAGTGGTCATACTAAACAATGGAGTCTGGATCTCCACATTCAGAGCAGACCATCTTTGGGTCAAAGGCCAGATTACTGTCCACACATCTTCCCAGATCCCCAACTATCAGGTCATCTCTTACAGGTGTCTTATCAATGGAGTAATTGACCTGGTTGGCTGTTCTTCCAATAGGCATTATAATGCATTTCTAGGCATTGAGTTTTAATCTGTGACTTTGCCAGCAGACATTTGTCTGTGTTGGACCATCTTGTAAGATATTTGTATTGTGATGAGAATCTATGATAGTGCCCAGTTTACAGTCATCTGGAACTTGGTCAGCCAAAGGCCTTTGACATTAACTTCTATCTTCAAGAAGTAGATGCCAAATAGGAGTAGTCCCAGCACAGAGTCCTGAGATAACCAGCTGGTAACTGGTCTTTTAGTGGAGGTGGTCTCACCAATACTGACTTCTTATTCCCCATCTGGGAGCTAGCTGGCAGGTCAGTGAGTTATGTACGGGTTTATGCCCAGCTCGGTAAGTTTGCTAACTATACCCAAGTGTAATATTGTATTGAACACCTTAGCCAGGTTGAGGTAGGTGGTACGTACCATTTTCTCCTCATCCACTGCCTTAGTGACATTTTCTAAGAAGTCTACCAGTTTTAGTAGGTGTGACCTTTGCTTGACAAAGCTAAAATGGGTTGGGTCCAGGATCTGAATGTTGCATATGTCTCTGTTGATCATTTTCATGATAATTCATTCTATGGCATTGCATATTAGACTGGTCAGACTAATAGGTCTGTAGTTTCCAGTGTCAGTTGATGGTCCACCTTTGTGATGTGGGATAACCTTTGCAATCCTCCATTCTTTTGGCACAAAGCCCGTTTTGAGGCTATAGTTGAAAAGTGACTTGAGTGGTCCTGATAGATCATGTTTCAAGCTATTTAGGATGCACCACAGGATACTGTCGGTACCCATTGAGGCTGTGTTTTGGAGCTTAGCGAGGACTGCCAGGACTTCCTTACTGCTAATGGTTGAGGGGGTTATGCTAGAGGTACTTCATGGAGAAGGTAGAGGGGGATTGGGGAGTGAAGTTCGAGCTGAATTTATAAGTCAGCAAATCCGCTATGTCAATCTGCTCAGTGAAGGTTGCACCATTTTTAACCAGTCTGGCACACTGCTGTGTGCTGCCTTCGAGTTCATGGACATAAGTTGTAAAAAGCATTGTTTGGGATTCTAAGATGGTTCCTGATCATTAGGCACATACTTAACACTGCTCCATGAGCTAGAAACTCTGTCTAACAGAAGAAACCTGCATCACGTCCTAAAATTAATCAAAAAATGTGGCAGTGTTAGAACTTACACTTACAAAATCTCTACCAGCCATATTTTGTGTTTAACAACTTATGAGATCGTCCTTTGGCAGAGCTGTAGCGGCAATGTGGTCCCAGCCCTTTTCCACAAGATTGAGACCTACATAAAGAAAATGAAAATACTGCTAAAACATCGGAAGAAATGGCTAGCCAAGAAGATCAAATAGAAGCTCAGACTGTGAAAACCAAACTTTTCTCAATCACTTCCCCAGAAAAAGACACTACCTCTAAAAGGCAAAAGAATGCAAAAACACAACATGACACCAGCAAAATAGCCCTAAGATCTAAAACGGACTCTCCTTACTCCATTGATGACCTCAGAACTGCCTTACAACCACTACAAAAAGAAGTCCAAAGCTTGTCCAAAAAGCTAAATACCTTTGGAAATAGTCTGGACCAGATAGTTGCAAGACTAAACAAAAATAAAGCAAAAATTATGGAGAATGAAACCAAAATAAGTAATTTACAGACCAAAATTAATAATGTTAAAACTATAAGCGATATGAAACAGAAAATAGTTGAGCTAGAGGCACGCAGTCGAAGAAACTACATCGTAACAAGAGGAGTACCAGAAAAATGTGGGTCTATATGACAGTATCGAATGGACTAAATAGCGAACGCACATGGGGGTGTTTTAAATTTGTGTTTAAGTTTATTTTTTTTTTTACGGAGCAGCAAATTTTTTCCCTAGGAAAAAAAATTGCTGTTCCGTTTGTTCGATATTTTGTTTCGATATCGGTACCATGAAGTAGCATTCGCTATTTATATCGTACGATAATAGGATATAGATGCAAAAATTTGACCACACCCAACTAGCAACTATAATAAAAAAATCCTAGACACAATACTTGGACAAAAATATAATTAAAGAGGTTGCCATTGAAAGAGCCCATCCCTCACTCAGAAAGACAGAAGATGAAACAGTTCCAAGACAGATTTATGTAAAAATACTGAATGCTTCTCATATTACTGCCATTCTAAAGGCCGCCAAACAAAAAAGATCCTTAACCTAGAGAGGCCATAAAATATCGCTGTCACAGGGTCTCCTACTTCCTTGGCCTTAGCTCTGTACTGCTGCTACCTTATCAATCAAAAAATCTGCTTCCAAATTAAGTATCCTGCAGCATTTACCTTCCAACACAAAGACAAAGTTCCAAATTACAAACAGTCGAGGAAGCAAAAACAGCATTTAAAAAAGCCTTTGATGAACTTCCTAACCCACAAGACATAATGAAGCAAATAAGCTCAACAGTTGAAAAGAACCACAAAATAAAATACAATTGCAAAGCATTAGACTAGTCAAATCTGCTAACCATTTCCTAAGGCTCTCCAGCTGCGAACTGGCTATGACCAACATTGAAAACTAGATAGCAACAACTAGCCATGGCATCAGTGAGAATACAGAAAGCATTTACTTACTCCTCGATCACAAAACACACTCTGCTCATTCTCCTCATCTTTAAATACTGAAACTGCATATGGACTATTAAATGTGCCCTCGCTGCTCCTAGCTAACACTGCAAATCCATAAACAAAAAGTTATTTCAAAATCAGTTTACATGTAAAAAGACAAACACATAAGACATTGCTAGAAACAAATATTTAACTCGAAGTGTTCTATAGATCCAGATGAAGATGTCATCACATGAGGATATTAAAAAGCAAATGACCTGAATCTCCTTGTTTGACGTTTCCATCGTTGCAAAATTCCACCACCCAGAAGTCAAGTCCTGATCTACTACCATCAACCTCAGCCTGCTGCAATGCTTGTGGGAAAAGAAGAGCCAAGAAAATAAATACCGAACGGAAATTACCGCCGCCACTGCCTCTACTCAACTTAAAAATATTTCAAGCAAGAAGGCATCGGAAACTATACATTACAGATGAAACTGAAAAGAAAATACCCAAAGTATGTATTTTTGTTTCAAATAGCATTAAATAGCTTATATCACTCCTGAGGTTAGAAAACAGCTATTAATCGAGCTACATACAGACAAGTAGACTATAATCTCAGCTCTTAACTTTACTGCACGATATAAGCAAAAGAGTAAAGAAATCATTACTCCTAACCTTGCTATAAAATTTATGAATATGTTTATACACCAAAAAATAAAAAAAAAAATATATATATATATATACATATATACACACATATACACACATATATATATATATACACACACACACACACACACACACATATACACACACACACAATTTATATATATGAATAGACCTTTATACTCAACTCCTAAGCAACACCAGTAAATTACTTATATAAGTTTCCCAACGAGAAAATCTATAAGTTTGTCAATATGGTACCCTATTGGCATAACCTCAAAAGCTCTGACACTGAAAGATAAACTCTCCTGTTCTCATTATACTACAAGAAGTGCCTAGGAGCAACTAAATAACCTTGTAGAAAATCTGCACTACTTCTACATGTAACTTCAGTATTTTGGAACTAAATTTAATTCTCAGCAGTTAATACTCCAGGCTGAAATGCCTCCACTGCTTACTATGGTTATTCATCAAACTTTGTTACTTGAACTCTTGATGTTGTTATTGCTTGAAGGTTTGTCAATGTTGATATCGAGTTAGGAAGTGTAATTTGATTGAGTACTTTCCAGCAAATGATGCATAGAAATGTTACTGCGGAAGAAAGCAAGGTCCTGCATTACATGTTTATTTTACTATATTGTATAAGTATAATTCAAATATGTGTTGGTGAAGATTAGAAGACCTCAGGTTTTATTGTTAGATTATATGAGAAAATGTATAGTTTCAACTACTACAACATTTTGTTATCCATTATAAGCAATAATTATGGTGGCAAAAGTGGAGGTTTATGTAATTTTAATGCAGTAAAATATTTTATCATATTAACTACAATGCCTGCATACAATCTATAGCCTATATTTAGGCTTCATTGTACTGGAATTATGTTTTGCTTCTTTTAATGTCTTAAATCAGTACTCTCACAAATGTTTTTATCTCTCTCTTATATGTTTACTTAGTATTGATAAGTTGCATTACTAATACAGTCTTAAATTAAACACCATCTCTCCAGATATAAACTGACTTAATACCTTAGTAAATATATTTATATACACTCCCAAAAGTAATACAAGTCATCCCAGTTCAAAACATCTACTATAAGCTATTAATCTATTCAACCAATTAAACGTTTAACTAACATAATATCTTAAAATAGTATGAAAAATCTGTTTTCATAACCCTTACATCACATTCTAGACAACGTTAAAGCAACACATTTTAGATCTTTTCATCAACTCATACTAAAGGAGTGGTTGAATGTATGAGTTGCATAATGATTGTTGATACTTGGAATTGTCTAATGGTATTTTTTATCTCCCTGAAACCTTATAGTAACAATACAAACCCAAACTCTCTCGATTTTTTTCTCTTCCTATGCAATTACTCCCATCATAATTCAGGGAGAGAAGTGGTTAGGCACTAGGGTAAGTATGGGTGTAATGGATGCCACTCAAAAGTGAATGATAAGCTTAGCAATATTCTTACAATGGGTTCACTACTATTCAATTTACTTACACCTAAAATATCACCCACCTAAAAATCACTAATGATTATAACGGACTCTTGGAACATCAATGGTCTTCATGAACCTGAATCTGTGTTCATCTATGTATAACTGAATAAGTATTGCATCTGATTATGCACCTATTATATCAGAATAAATGAAGTATTATTTGCCTATAAGAAACCCATCTAACTGACAACCAGTGGGAAAAAGATAAGGAGACTGGATAAAGCAGATTTCAGCATGCAATAGCACTACTTCTAAGGGCACCACCATTATAATCAAACAGTATTTTCTAGGAGAAATTGTAAATACCAAATCTGATTTAAATGGTCGTTGGTGTTAATATTCTTTTTCTTAACATCTATGTTCCCTGTTCTAATCAAGAGAAATTCATCTATGAAATTTATAACATACCACTCAAATTTCCCAGTCACTCATTATTGGTGGAGACTGAAATGTTCTTGTAGATTCTACTAAATAGTGCAAACAAAACTCAATAACAATCACACCCTCTCACATTAACCCTAGAGTAATTAATAAATAACTAACCTAATAGACCCCTACTTGGTTTACAAACATGATAGATCAACAAATGCACACCTACTATTCCACCACACATAAGGCATGGTCTAGAACTGATTTCTTTCTAATCTCTGCAACTTATTCATTATGAGACAGATGTCAGCTCAATCTCAGACCACTCGAAAATCTCATTAACTATCAAACCAATTGACTACAATAATGTTAGAAGTGGTTTTGTGAACTGGTCACTAAATGGCAATTTATTAAATAAAACGAGGTAATAACAGAAATCAATTCAATGTTATATAAACTAGATCAAGGCTTAACTTGCAGTAACATGTCATATGATATACAGTGGGCAACCACTAAAGCTATTATTAGAGGGTATTTATACAGAAAGCATCTATATACAAAAAACAAGAACAGGAAGAAAAACAGTTGCTTGAAAACCAATTAAAGGAGTTAGAACAAAAACTACAAAAAATTACTCCTCAAACCTAGCTGATGCTATGTGCAATATCCAAAAAAAATCCTCTGATATAGTAAATTAATTTGCCGAAATCTATAATAGATATACATTCCCTACAAACCAACCCATCCTGATTTATATGATAAATATTTAAAGAACTTAAGTTTTCCCCAGTTAAGTGAAGAGGGAAAATAGTTTCCTAGCTAGATCTCTCCCAATAAATGAAGTAAAACTTGCAATCAACAAATTAAAAATAAATAAAGCCCTTGGCCCATATGGCATCACCATTGATTTCTACAAGAAATTCAATTTACAACTGTCTAAAATCCTGCTTAAAATATATAACTATATAATATTTCATGGTATCTCAGATAGATACTTAAATAACTCAAACAATCGTGTTACTCAAACCCTATGCTGATAAAACTAACCTCTAGTTATAAACCCATTGCCCTCAAATTTAGATATCAAAATACTACCCTCTATGGCTCATCACCTACAAAACATTATGCCCAATGTAATATCCCAGGAGCAACTAGGATTCATGAAACAAAGACAGGTAAGTGACAACACTCTCACCTTAGATACCATAATGATCTTATTAACAAAAGACAGGCACCCCAGGTATGCTCCAACGACTGATGCTACCAACACATTTGAAAATGTTGATATTATCTTCTTACTCCAAACAATGCCATACTTTAATCTTCCCCTAACTTTTAAAAATACTATCAACATGTTATACAAAAATGCCTCTACAACTCTATATACCAACACAACAATATCTCACCCCATTAAAATAGCTAATGGAATGAAACAGGGGTGTCCCCTTTCACCATATCTTTTTAATCTCTAGTTATAGCCTCTTCTACTTCTCATCACTATATTCCAAAAATATACAACACAGGACTAAAATATTTAGCCTTTGCAGATGACTTAAATATATATTTTGAATTGCCAAATACGGATTTGCACAAAATCCTAAAATCAGTTTTCCAATATAACTTTCAAATAAACCCTTCAAAATCTTCTATTTTCCCCCTTAACTCACTTAATCACATTGAAATATTTTCCCTTTACTGAAATTCCAATTACTTGTACATTATAATACCTGGGTATAAACTTTGCCTACACTTGAAGGCAACTTTATTAAAAAAAAGAAGTTATGTACTCACCATAACTTTCCATCTGAGTAGTTGGACTTCATTTGTCATCAACCTGTGGGATTCCAGATCGGATCAGAGATGGCAGCTTCACCAGCATCTGATCCGGGCACCAAGCTCCTCCCCTTACCTATAATACCCCTCCATCTCCTTCCTTCCCGCAGATCAAGTTTGCTATACCACATACATAAACCCGATCCCATAACCTTACCAACAATGAAGAAGGTCAGAGGGAAGGAGGGAGGGACGGCTGATGACAAATGAAGTCCAACTACTCAGATGGAATGTTATGGTGAGTACATAACTTTTTTATCTGAAGTAGTTGACTTTATTTGATCATCAACCTGTGGGACAGAGTCCTCAGCTACCAAATTCTTGGGTGGCCCTCATGGAAGAATATTTTGGAGCACCACGGAGCCAAAGTATGCTCTCCCCCTAGATATCATGTCCAGTTTATAGTAAGAAATGAAGGTGTGAGATGAGGACCAAGTAGTCGCTGAATAAATATCATCCAAAGACACCCTAGACCAAAAGGCCGGTGACATAGCCATGGACTTGGTAGAATGGGCATTTATCCTACTTGGGAGAGACATGCCTTTGTCTTTGTAAACCTGAAGGATGCAAAGGGAAATCCATTTGGCAATGGTTACCTTAGAAACCGGTTTTCCCAGAAAAGGTATAGAAGACACAAACAACTGGTCAGACTTGTGAAAGGCCTTAGTCCTGTGTAAACCGTAAATTGATTGATATTTGCTTCAGAGGCTACTTTAGGAAGACAAGAGGGTTTAGTACGAAGTGAAACCCTGTCTTTATGAAAAATCGTATATGGAGGTTTGACAGATAATGCCTGCCATTCTGACACTCTCCTAGCCGAGGTGACAGCCAGTAGAAAAGCTATCTTCCAAGATAATTTCAAATCTACAGAAGCAGCAGGCTCAAAAGGTGAAGCAACCAAAGCTTGTAAAATTAGGGTAAGATCCCGAGGAGGAGGATCTTAAACCAGGGGTCTTAAAAGAAAGTTATCTTTAATAAAGGTTTTGCAAAGTCTGGAGGAAGCTAAAGAAGCCATGTTCTCACCTACATGGAAATTGGAAATGGCAGCTAGTTGAACTTTCACTGTAGATGAGCTGGCACCCTGCTGGAAAATGCACACCAAGAACTCAAGGACCCCTGGAACAGGAGCTGTGAAAGGGTCCAAATCCCTTTGAGAAGCCCAGATAGAGAAATGCTTCCATTTGCTATGGTATAGTTTTCTGGTAGATTTAGGAGATGCCACCAGAATAGTCTTGACCGGAGAAGATAGACCGGGAGTCCTAGCAATCAAGAAAACAGGAATCCTAGCAATCAAGAAAACGGGAGCAGCCAAGCAGTGAGCTCCAGACTGCCCAGGTCTGGATGAGGGACCCTCGAGGAGTGCGAAATGAGATCTGGTATCAGATCCAAGATCCATGGAGGAACTATCAGATGAGACCAAAGGAAGGGAAACCAGGCTTGGTGAGGCCAGAATGGGGCAATGAGGATAACTTTGCTCCCCAACCTGCGAGCCTTCTTGAGAAATTTTGTTATGAGAGGTAATGGGGGTAAGCATAAAGAAGACCAGGAGGCCAAGCATGGACCAGAGTGTCCCTGGGGGATTCCCCCTGTGGGGGAATCAGAGCAAAGAACTCACTGCACTTTGTGTTGGAAGGAGATGCAGAGAGAGCACAGCAAGGCCGACCCCACTCAAAGAAGATCTGCTCTGCTACAGAAGGATTCAGAGACCACTCATAAGGCATCAGGATAGTTCTGCTCAGTTTGTCCACCAGTATGTTGGATTGACCTGGAATGTGAATTTCTACCAGAAAATGGTTGGTGGAGATCACGCATTCCCACACTCTCATGGCCTCGTGATAAAGGGGGTAAGATCTGGTTCCTCCTTGCTTGTTGATGTACCAGACCAGTGACATGTTGTCTGTCTGAATTGAAATAGTTCCCAGAGGAAGAAAGGCATGAAGGGCCTGCAATGCTAACAAGACCGCCCTCATCTCCAGAATGTTGATATGGAACTTGGACTCTATCAGGGACCATGTGCCTTGGACTGTCCTGCCAACCAATGCCCTCCCACCCTAGTTGGGAGGCGGTCATGGTCACCTCGGCTTGGGGAGGGGGCTGCAATAAAAGTTCGTCCCTTGATTAGATCCGAGGAGTGTATCCACCAGAGGAGGGACTTCCTGCAAGCATTGCTTATATGAATAGGATACGCAAACAGTAGATCTAGTAATGACCATTGAACTGTTAGTGTAAACTGTATGACCCAAATATGAAGACTAGCACAGTGAAGGTGGCTGCCATGGAACCTAGGACTCCGCTTCCTCCAGCTGAGGCGGTATTATAAGACTGAAGGATCATAAACACATGAAGTCAAAGTTTATTATTATTATTATTATTTTATTTATTTTACATTTGTTTACCGGGCTAGTCTAACTGGATACATGTCCATTTTCAGTAGAGGCCCGGGGAGAAAAGCTCCTAGGTAAATACAGCTAAATTAACAAATTTCTGTGAGTTAAGCATATAAACAAAATCAATACAAAAAATACAAGCAAAAACAGACTGATTTACAGGATAAATTCTAACAATTCAAAGTAAATTGTCAGTATAGAATTAACTCTTAACAGTAGATGCAGTTAATATGGCAGAACCAAAAAACATATTTTTTTTTTTTTTTTTTTTTTTTTTCTGAAGGAAAAGAAGGGAAGATCAGAGTTTAGGGTGACTATAGAGCTAGTCAGGTTTGGAACAGTAACATAGCCAGTGAGATTTGAGATATACTTTCAGATTATTTTTGAAAATGGATAGTGAGGGAAGTGTAGAAATGTCATTTGGTAGGAGATTCCAGGCTTTCCCTACTGTATTTGAAAAAAGAGAGTCACCGGCCTTGTTGTTTGTTTTGGTAGAACTAGCTAAGAGTTTATGTGAAGACCTAAGGGAATCTAGGTTCTTGTAGGGAGTGATTAGTGTGGATAGAGCTGGTGTTTTGGATGGTATGTTGATTGTAATTCCCAGCAAGTCTCACAGTTTCAGGAAATAGTCTATGGCTTGAGAAAGTAGACATCTGGTGGGAGCGTCAAGGAGCCAATTGTCCAGGTACGGGTAGACCTGTATCTCCTGAAGCCTCAGGTGAGCGGCTACTACTGCCATGACCTTGGTGAACACTCTGGGGGCTGTGGTGAGACCAAAGGGTAGGGCTCAGAATTGAAGAAAGCAGTGGAACCTCCTTAAGCATCTGTGCATCTTTATGTAGTAGTACGCATCCTGAATATCTATTGAGCACTCCAGTTGTTCTCCTGCAAGTAAGACAGGCTGGATTGTAGAGTGATCATCCGGAACTTCTCTTTGGCAACTGACAGGTTTAGAAAATCCAAATATCTGGTGCAGTGCAAATAACAGAAGACCAGGAACCAAATGGAAAATGCACCAAACAAGCCTGTATATGAACTCTGTTTATTGCAGTAAAAACACACCAAGATTAAGCATTTTCGTCTTTCACGTAGAGAACTTCAGAATAAAACACACTAATTCAAAAAACATTTTTATACCAGTGCATGTTACATAACAGATAAAAATTGAGCCAATGGCATTGTTAAAAAAAGTCACATGTAAAATGCTCACAAGAGCAATATTAAATACACAGGATGTTAATATTCAAGCCAACTTAGCTTTTTACAAATAAAACACCGTTATATATTAAATACCTTCAGCATATGTTTAAAAATGCAGGCACAGTAATGCATGTAAAAATGTTAAAATATTTAAAGTTTCATAGATTTTTCTTTCAGGGTTGGAAGTATTGCCAAGAAATCATTTATACCTGGTAGAAAATTAACTGCTAGTCTGAGTTGCCAAACCAGCTCTTTTTTACATAATAAATTCTTCCAGTCACCCCCCCAAATCTATGTCCAAAGTATCCAAAATACCAACCTTTAAAATTAGAACAAGTGAGGGAATGCCTATTTAATGCACTTGTATCCTTCTTGTTTTTATCATCATATATGTGCTCATATATTCTGCTTTTCAATGCCCTCTCCGTTTTCCCAACATAGAATCTGTTCCACGTATCACAGAGTAAGGTACACCACTCTGGTGGTAAAACAATTTCCTTTCTTGAATATAATCTTAGATGCCATCTTATTAGCTAGGTGGGTTTGAGGTGCTTTGAAAATATTAGTACATTGGGATCACCTCCCACAAGGTGTTGTACCACAACCCCCTATCGGTAAATTCAACTCGTTTTCCATAAGATGTTTAATATGCATGCCCACCTTGCTGATAATAACTGGTTTACCTCCCACTGCAGTTAACACTTCATTATTTACCCTAAATATACACCAGTTCTTTTTTAATATGTTTTTCACATCATATAAGACTATATTGCACTATACATGCATGCTCATAAATCTTCATTTCACCAGGATCTATGGGGGCTATATTAATGGGTGCTTTTCTATCAGGGGCTTATATTTTTCCCCATCCAATGTAAACCTCCTCAATAATTTGTTCCACCATCGGTTTGGGGTATCCCCTTTCTAAAAACAGATCTCTCAATGTGAAAAATTCCTGCCTCATCACTCAATTCTGAAGTCATGCATGCAATTCTTATAGCCTGTCCTTTGACTAAGCTTTTTTTCTGTGAAAGTGAGCGATTACTCATACAAAATATATTAGATTTGAAACCTGTCGGTGTATGGGAGATTGCCGTGTCCAAGTAATGTATACCGCTAGTGTTGTAATTAAATAAATACAAGTAAATTTCAAAAATGAGGCGGTTTTCTCCAAGTGGTCAATAAAGCTAGGAATATCTTCCACTTTTCCCTTTCACAAAATAAAAATGTCATCCAAAAATCTGCAGTATAACTGGATGATGTTTCAAAATTCTTTGTGGAATACATATCTTAATTACCAGCCTAATAGTACTATATTTGCTTATATAGGGGTGCAGGCAGCCCCCATGGCAACCCCTCTTGTTTGTTGGAAATGTTGGCCCTCAAAGAATAAAAAAAATATTCTCTAAGAGAGGTGCCATTATTTCACACACTAGGTTTAATTTATCTTGATTCAAGGTGGAACATGTAAGGAGTGTCTTCAAATAATTCTAGTCCTTCTTGCTTAGGAATACAGGAAAAAAAGATTTTTCACATCAGTGGTTAAAAATACCAATCAGCTGCCAACAGATTTTGTTTAAGCTGTCCTAGAAAATCCCAGGAATCCTTAACTAGATGTACTGCTCTCTCCACTACATGCTTAGTCATTTTGTCTACAACAGTGCCAGAATATGTGTTTTGGACCCACTGGCAGCAACAATGGGTCTAAAAGGTGGTTCAATGATGCTTTTGTGTATTTTTGGGCTGACGAATATAACTGGCACCTTAGGATAGGAATTAGTAAGAAAATTAAGGAGGTCATCAGTAATAAGTTTGCCCAGGACAATTGGAGCTTTTCTCTCCGGGCCTCTACTGAAAACGGATATATGTCCAGCTAGACTAGCCCGGTCAACAAATGTAAAATAAATAAAAAAATAAATAAATAAATAAAATAAAAATAAAAATAAAAACTATCAATACATTGATATGCAATATTTATTTGGTTCTTAGAAACCTGTGCATAATTCTCTTCATTAAATAAAATATTCTGCATAATGCTGGAATAACCCTCTGAATGGATTACTATACCATCTCCCTTGTGAGGGGTAATGATACACAGTCCCTTGTCCTCCCTCGGTTGATTCATGAGAATTCTTTCATCAGAACTTAACTTGGCATAAAACTTCCTATTCTGAGCCCATAGTTCATACATGACTTTTCACTGCTTTCTCAAAAACATTAATGAGAGGATGGAGTGGTGGACTGAACACACTACATTTCTTCAGAATAAGTGTGTACTTGCCTCATTTGTAGGCCCCACTTGATTTTGGGGAAAAAGGAGACAGAAATTGAACTTCCCAGTGTACATCTGAACATGTAACAGTCAGCAACATCAGGTAATTCGGAGGGAACACATTCAAATCCTTTAGAAAAAAGTGAATACAAAATCTTAGTCATAACCCTGTCTGTGTAATTATAAATCTTTTAGCCTTTAAAAATATGCACAATATGCTCAGTTCTTCAAACTCCTGGGTTCTGGCTAGTTTGATTCTCAATCTGGAAATATATTGCTGACTGATAAGTATATTTCTTGGCATTTTTACCTTTCAGAGTTCTACATTGTCTTAATTTTGCCTGACTGAATTATTGTTTGCCTGAGTGAACTATTTTATATATTTTCTGCATTCTTTTATGTTTCTCATCTGTCTTGAAAACTGTTTTTCCCCCGTCCCTATTCTTGTAGAGTCGTTATAGGTGGTGGCTTTACAGTTGCCCGCCCCTACTGTAAATTAGATCTGGGACACCCCTCCCAGTCTGGTTTTCACTCTACTTAATACAGAAAGAGCATTTGAGAAGGCCACTTAGGTTCTTAACCTCTGCTCCTCCTTCCTCTCTTCCTGCACTTTCACTAAAAAAAAAATGCACTTTTATTTTGCTCTTGCCTCTTCTTAAAAGTGCTAAATTGCATTTATTACTGCTTGTTAGTAGCCTGATTCAATTGAAACTGTTATTCTAAGCCTTTGGTTGAAGCACTTGGGCTTCAGACCAGTTATTCTACATTAAGAATGTTTGTGGTCTGCACTGTTGTGGCAGGAAAGGTAGCTTACATCCTTCTAAGTTGGGAGTTGCTGATTGAAGGCTTAGTGTCTGTTATTCTGGGAGTGTATTAGTTCTGGTTTAAGCACTTGGGCTTCGGGCCAGTTATTTTACATTACGAAAGGTGCGGTCTGCACTCTTGTGGGAGGAGAGGGTAGATTCTGTCCTTCTGAGCTGAGTGTTTCTGGTTAAAGGCTTGTTGTGCCTGTTTATTTGAAATGTTTCTTTGTGAAATTGGTACTCCTTGTTTGCTGTAGCATAGACTAAATTCTGACCTGCTGAATCTAGACTTGTTTGTATAACTTGAGCACTAATCCAGCCCATCTTTTTTTGGAGAAGGTTCCCCTGCACCCTAGTGGCAGCAGTGCGTAGTTACAACTTGCCTGATCAAAGACTGCTGGAATGGGGCTCAGTTTTTAGCTTTTTATTGGTTAATTTGTTAAAATCAGTTTGCTCATTTGCTACTGTTATATTACAAATAAAACAACACTTTATGCATCACCACTTAGCTAAGGTTAAACTATTCCTGGCGCCATAAAGTTTTCTTTTCAAATTTTCCCTTAGAACTAGCCAGTTTTTTAGTTTTAGCACTCAAATCTGTTTCTTTGAGCTCAGCACTTGTTCAGAACTCGTAAGCACTAAATAAGCTACAAATTACTAAAGCACTCAATTTCCTCACTTGTCTAGAGGAAAACAGTTTTTAGTACTTAATAAATAAGCACCTATCCAGGCATGTCTAAGGGTCAGCTCCCAGTGTTTTCTACTGTCTACCAGATGAACCAATGCAGCAATTGCCTCATTCCTACCACCCAACACTACAACCTGTGAGAGATGCACTTATATAGCCAAACTGGAAGCAAAGCTCTCTTCACCCAAGACTGGACTAGACAGTCAAGAGGAGAAGGTAAACACTTGCACCACACCACACTCATCATACAGTCCCTCAAAACCTACACCACCAAAACACACACATAGCAACACAAAACACACACCTACATTCATGGAAGCTGTCAATAAAAATCTGCTCACGCAATAGAGACCTCCAAAGCAGAAATGCATGTAACCTCCACCCCCAAACACAACCCAAATGACACAGCCCACAAACTCAGTGTGCCACTCAACCATAGCCCATAAGGCATAACAATGTAACCAATACTCTAGTCATAGGTGACTCTATAGTCAGGTACACTGATGTTCCACTCACCAGGCTAAACAAGAAGAAAGTTACTGTCGGCTGCCTGTCGGGTGCCAGGATCCACCACATAATGCATGGACTCAGGTCACTCCACAAGTACAAATATGACTCTGTCATTGTCCATGTTGGTGTGAATGACCTGAGACGTACCTCCCTGGACTACATGAAGAGAGACATGGAGGAGCTCTCTGATCTTATAGTCCAAGCACGTATGACCCTAGCCCTGAATAGCATCCTGCCATCACCCAGAATGATGCCACTGTACAAGGACAAAATTATTGACTTCAACAATTGGCTAAGCTTCTGGTGTCATTCTAAGGGGATCCAGTATCTGTCTGCCTGGGAGCACATGATCAACAAACCACGATGCTTTGCCAGAGATTGCCTGCACCTGTTGCCCTTGGAATTCCGGATAATGGCCAAGGCTCTTGCCACCCCTATAGTGCCTTTTTTAGACAAGGTTCAAATGACAAATTCACCACTGTAACAGGTACAAGCAAGCAAAATCTGATGGTAATGCTACTCAATGCTAGAATTTTAAACCTCAAAATTAATTCACTTGAGGCACTCCTTAAAATGGAGAACATCGACATCTGTGCATTGACAGAGAACTGGTTCAAGGCTCCAGAGTGCACCCCTGCATTACCGTGCTATAACTCATTGGCCATCTAACCTGGACCAGAACACCAAAGGTGGAGGTGTCCATATTCATTAAGGATATCCACACCTCCAGGCTAGTTGCTCAGCATAATGCATCCGAGATTATCCAAGTGCAACTAACTCTGGGCAAGACCACAATCCAAACTGTAACTTGCTACAGACCCCCCAACATGCCCCAAGATTCCAACTCTTCATTTCTTAATACACTGGAAAATATTAGGGTACAACCCAGCACCTTAATAACGGGCGATTTCAACTACCCCAATATTAACTGGGAAAACTGGGAGGGTAGCCTAATGGTTAAGGTGTTTGTCTTACAAACACAAGGTGCAGGGTTGGAGTCTCAAGGGATAATTGGCTAGGATTAAAATGGCTCACAAGGGCAGTTAGCCTAGTACTAATCTATGAACCTATGAATCTATGAACTACTCATGTACCAACTCTTTTGCTCAATTATTTCTTGAATTCATAAATTCCAATGCCTTGGATCAACTTATCCACACCCCCACCAGGGGCAGCAATATCCTAGACCTGGTCATTACCAACATGGGTGACCAGTGTTCCACACCAGAGGTCAGTTCCTCATTGGTCAGATCAGACCACAAGCTAATCAGCCTAGACTTCCACATCCCTCCCCCACCCCTCTATTAGGGAAACCACCATAAAAACTTTCTCCAAAGCCAACTTCATGCTTAAGACGGAAGTGGCAAACTTCATGACACCCATGCAGATGGACAATAGAGGTACGACTGCTGAATCCTACACAAATGCACTTTATAAGCACTTACACAAGTGCATGGATCATGCTATTCCTAACAGAACCAATATGCTATCCTCCAAAAAAGGAAGCCAATCTGGTGGTCCCCTGCCATAAACAAACTCTACAACAGAAGAAACTGTTGCAAAAAATAGTAAATTTCCATGACTGGAAGAACTGCCTGGTCAGCCTCAGTAAGATGCTGAGTTCTCTCATAAAATCCTCCAAAGCTAGTTATAAAAACAAAATTGCCACTGATTCTAAAGACAACCACAAAGCATTCTATAGCTATGTCAAAAATCTTAATGGTAACACTCGGATATGGCTCTGACTTACAGCACAATGGCACTAAATATACAGAACTAAATATTGCCAACATCCTGGCAGATAGGTTCAGTGCTAACTTTACCCCCTCACCCCCTAATTTCTATAATGGAAGAATGCAAAGTTTCTGTGATCACAGCTGCACAGGTAAAAACCACACTCACCAAAGCCAAGAACACAGCATCCATGGGACATGACAACATCCCAGGCTGCGTTCTACATGAACTAAAGAATGAACTGGGACCCCACCCAAGCACCACGTTCAATCAAAGCCTCACCTCAGGCTGTGCGCCCACTGAATGGTGCACAGCAACGGTTATCCCACTCACCAAAGGGGGATCTACCACAGACCCCAGGAACTACCACCCCATTAGCCTAATGAGCCTGGTCTGCAAGGCCATGGAACGTATCATCATGGAACTTATAAGCAAAGACATTGGTAATCTCCAAACTCTGGATCACACCCAGTTCAGGTTTGTAAAAGGCAAATCATGTCTCCTAAACCTGATCGACTTCTTTGAAGCAGTCACCAAAGCCGTAGACAAGGGTAAGGTGGTTCACACAGCCTAGCTAGATCTCGCCAAGGTTTTTGACACCTCCTCCACTCTGGAATTATAGATAAACTCACTAAACTAGGTATAAATCCCTATGTCACAAGATGGGTTGCCAACTGGCTCACTGACGGAACCCACACAGTGAAAGTAGCAGACTCCAAATCTGACTTCAGACCAGTGACAAGTAAACTACCACAGGGTTCAGTCCTGGGTCCTCTCCTGTTTGGTATCTACTTTTCTGAAGTACAGGCTAACACAGAAGGTCTTTGGCTAACTAAGTTTACAGATGACTGCAAACTACGAGACATAATTGAAACTCCTAACAATGTGGACATCCTACAAAAGGGCCTCACTGAGACAGATGCCTGGTGTCAAAGCCATGGCCTCTAGCTCAATAACAAAAAGTGCAATGTTATCGCCTTTGGTAAAAACCCTGTACCCATGAGCTACCACATAGGTGGTAGCCTACTTAACACCGAAAGTGTGATAAGAGACCTTGTGACACAGGTGGACAGTAGTTTCTCCTTTGATAATCACATTGCACAGTAGTCAGGAAATCCTATGTGGCACACCTCATCACAAAAGGTTTCTCATCCAGGAAAAAAGAGGTAAGTGTTCCCCTCTACTCATCACTCAGACTTATTATAGAGTACAACGTCCCTTTTGGTATGTACCTCACAAGACATCTACAACTGTAAAGGCCACAGAAATACCTTACAAAGAGGATTACTGGCCTCAAACAGATGCCCTATGCAGACTGTCTCAAAAAACTCCAGCTTTACTCCGTCGCATAATGCCTACTCAGAAGTGATTGCTGCCTAACATACAAAGCTATGTCAAACCCAGAGCTATTGGACAGAGTCTCCTCTTCAGTTTTTCCCTTGAAACTAATCTAGCTCTCAACCTAATCACTCAAAAAGCATCTTACAGCCCAGCACTTGCTCAGACCTAATAGCAAGCACTAATATGCCCTGACACTGATTGCCAAGCAGGGCAAGGCTCTTTATTCACTCCTCACCAACCAAGCGACTAAGCATCTCACCTTACTAGTCAGGCATGACCAAAGGGCAACTTCAAGTGCACTCTCCAGTCCAGCTGGTGAATCTGGGTATCCTGAGGCGGTGTTGTGGCTGTCTCATGTACACAGACAACCCTCTCCTCCTACCAGAAAACACTAACATATGCGGGAAATGCAATTATACAGCCAAGCTGGAAGCTAAGCGGTCTCCACCCAATACTGAAATGGACAGTCAGGTGGAGAGGGTTAACACTTGCACCACAACTCCAGCCGCACACAGATCTACTAAAACAGCACTGGAAAAAAAATACACATAAATACACAAAATCATACTCTGATGCTCTAAATAAAAACCTGCAAAAGCATCAGAGACCTCCAAAGCAGACACCCAAACAACCTGCACTTCCCGTCATTAACCAGACAACACACAAAATACAAAATCAGTGTGCTGCACAATCACAGCCCTTAAGGCGAAATAACATACCCAACACACTAGCAATAGGTGACTCTATAGTCAGACACACTGACATCCCACTCACTAGGCTGGACAAGCAGAAGGTTACTGTTAGCCTCCGGTCAGGAGCCAGAATCCACCACATAACACAAGCACTCGGGTCACTCCAGAACAAGTACAAATATGACTCTGTCATTGTTCATGTTGGTGTGAATGACCTGAGATGTACCTCCCTGGACTACATGAAAAGAGACATGGAAGAGCTCTCTGATCATGTAGCCCAGGCTGGTATGACCCTGAGTAGCATCCTGCCCTCTCCAAGAATGATACCTCAGTATAAAGTAAAAATGATCAATTTCAACAATTGGTTAAGCTTTTGGTGTCATTCAAAGGGGATCCAGTGTCTGTCAGCCTGGGACGACATGCTCGACAAGCCACGTTGCTTCGCAAGACACGTCTTGCACCTGTCACCCCTAGGCTTTTGAAAACTGACCAAGGCTCTTGCTGCCCCCATAGTGCCTTTTTTATGCAAGGCTCAAAAGTCAAACCCACCTCCGTAAACAGCACAATTAACAAAAAAAACTGGGGGTTATGCTACTCAACGCCAGGAGTTTAAATCTCAAAATGTACGCACTCTAAGCACTACTCAGTATGGAGAATGTCGACATCTGTGCAGTAACTGAAACCTGGTTCAAAGCTCCAGAGAGCACCCCAGCACTACCGGGCTACAACTCATACCACACCTTTCAGCCACAGAACACGGACCGAAACACAAAAGGAGGGGTGTATCCATATTCATCAAGGATACCTACACCTCCAGGTTAGTGGCGCAGCATGATACCTCTGAGATCATCCATGTGCAACTAACATTGGGCAAATCTGCAATGCAAATTGTGGCCTGCTACAGATCACCCTCCATGACCCAGGACCACCACTCCACCTTTCTGGAGACGCTGGAAAACATGAAGGTCCTACCAAACACCCTGATATTGGGCGATTTCAATTACCCTATGATTCACTAGGAAAACTATTAGAGTAAAAATTCCCAGGCCCAGCGCTTCCTGGAATTCATCAACTCAAACGCCTTGGATCAGCTGGTAAACTCCCCTACCAGAGGTGAAAACATATTGGACCTTGTCATTACCAACATGGGCGATAGGTGTTCCACACTGGAGGTCAACCAGTCAGTGGTTAGACCAGACCATAAACTAATCACTCTGGATGTCCACACCCCACCACCACCCCCAACTAAGTAAACCACAGTAAAAAACTTTTCTAAAGCAAACTTCACCTTACTTAAGACAGAGGTGGTAGGTTTCACAGCCCCCACGCTAAAGGATAACACTGCCCAAGATGCAGAAACCTTTACAAATGCACCCTATGAGCACCTAACAAGGATGCATGGATTGTGCCCCCAAGACTCACTCCTCTAAGAGAAGGAAACTAGTTTGGTGGACCCCTGCAATAAACAGGCTATAGAATAGAAGGAGGAAACTAGATCAGAAAAAAAGCAAATTCCAAGAAAGAAAGACATCCCTGATCAGTATCAGTAAGAAACTGAGGTCCCTCATGAAATCATCCAAGGCTAATATTGAAAGAAATATAGCCAAGGATTCAAAAGATAACCACAAAGCCTTCTTTAGCTATGTTAAGAATCTAAGTGGCAACTTGCAGATATGCACTGAACTAGTGCAAAATAGCACAAAATATACTGAACCTACTGATATTGCCAATATCCTGGCAGATAGGTTCAGTGCAAACTCAACCCTCCTATCACCTCCAAAAGGGCCTACAACAATACTGGAAAAGTGTAGTGTCCCAAAAATCACAGATGCACAGGTGAAAACAGCCCTTTCAAAAGCCAAAAACACAGCGTCAATGGGACCAGATGGTGTCCCAAGCTGTGTCTTGCATGAACTACAAAACGAACTAACCCCCACCTAAACACGTTGTTCAACCTCAGCCTCTCCACAGGCTACGTGCCCATAGAATGGCACACATCAACAGTTATTCCTCTCCACAAAGGAGGGACCACAACTGACCCTGGTAACTATCGCCGCATAAGCCTGACTAGCCTGGTCTGCTAGGCTATGGAGCACATCATCATGGAAATCATTAACAAAGAATTGGGAACCTCCAAACACTTGACCTGACCCAGTTCGGCTTTGTTAAGGGCAGATCATGCCTACTAAACCTGGTTGACTTTTTTGAGACAGTCACCAAGGCCATAGATGAGGGAAAGGTGGTTCACACAGCCTACCTTGACCTTGCCTAGGCTTTCGACACCATTCCCCACTCAGGTATTACAGAAAAACTTACCAGCCTGAACATAAACCCCTACGTCACGAGATGGGTTGCCAACTGGCTTACAGACAGAGCTCACACGGTAAGAATAGCGGGCTCCAGGTCCGAATCTAAACCAGTCACAAGTGGTGTCCCACATGGCTCGGTCCTGGGACCCCTACTGCTCGGCATATACTTCTCAGAAATACAGGAAACACAGGAGGACTATGGCTAACCAAGTTTGCCGATAACTGCAAACTGGGAGCCATAATTGACTCTCCGGCTGACGCGGACATCCTCCAAAAGGGCCTTACTGAGACAGACACCTGGTGTCAAAGTCATGGCCTCAGGCTAAATGCCAAAATATGCATAGTCATCCAGTTTGGGAAAAACAAAACGCCCACTAATTACCACATAGGTGGTAGCCCCCTTAATACAGAAGAGGTAATAAGAGATCTGGGGACCCAGGTAGATAGTAATCTCTCCTTTGACAATCATATTGCCAAAGTAGTTAGGAAATCCTTCTATGTGGCCCATCTAATTACTAAAGGGTTTGCATCTAGAAATAAAGAGGTTATAGTGCCCCTCTACTCATCACTCATTAGACCCATCAGAGTACAATGCCCCATTTGGGATGTACCTCACAAGACACTTCCAACAGCTGGAAAGACTACTAAAGTATCTCACCATGAGGATTACTGGTCTCAAACATATGTCCTATGCAGCCCGACTGAAAAAACTCTGGCTGTACTCAGTGGCATATCGCTTACTCAGAGATGATCAGAATTGATGGACATGCTCCACCTAAAGAAATCCAAGCCATGCGCTCTAGTGAGCTAAACCTCGCCACAACAATAAATAAAACATGCTGGAGGGATAGATTCCTGTCACAGAGACTCCCCATGCTTTGTAGCAATATTCCAAATTACATCAGGCAGAGCCCCTCACTAACACTATTCAAGAGAAACCTTGACGAGTGGATGGGTAACAGAAAATACACCCCGGGATCACTTCATTGGCTCTGCTCGACAGATAATCAGTTAATTAATCAATGGGGCGGCAAAAGCCAACACACTCTGGCTAGGCTTATAAATGCTCCTTGGTAGATAGCCTAGCACCTACCTATGAACCTATGCTCCACTTAAAGAAACCCCAATCCCTCCGAGCTACATGCTCTAGGGACCTAAACCTTGTCACCATAATTAACAGAATATGCTCTGGAACAAACTACCTATCTATATCAAACAAAGGTCCTCATTAGCACTCAAGAAAAATCTTGATGATTGGATGGGAAATAGGAAATTCACCCTGTACCTTTTTGGCTGGGCTTGTATAGGCCCTACAGCCGATAGCCTAGTACCTACCTATTAACCTGTATCTATTCCTCCCCCTCCCCGGTTGGGCTGTCCCTTTTGAATTTGCACTGCATGACTGTATGTGTATTTCCTCTCCTGATTTCTGTTTGCTGCCCTTTCCGAGCGCCTTAGTTGCTGAAAGTCCTGTGAAGCACCTTCATCCATTTCATTATACACTTTGGCACAGTCATTACACATATCAGCCATCTACCTGTCATTACCTGCAGAATTACTGTGCACATCAGAGCCTGAACACATTTATCCTCAGGTAACCTACTAGTAGGATAAGCAGATTTAGTTTGATAATGTTTATCTTTCTTTTTTATTTAAAAACAATGCATTACATTTCCTTTCTACCCTGTTAATTTTTTTTTCATAAAAATCTTGATACTATGAAAACAGCAAGTGGTGTTTAAATCTTCTAAGTCTTTACCCATCTTTGCCTGCATCTGTTCATTGTAAAATAATGTTTTTTTCTAGAAGTTGCATCCCCCATTTATCAAATAAACACACAGTCTTCAATTATATAAGCATCATACATTAAGCCAAAGGGAAATTCTAAAACTCTCAAGCCTTGTGGTATACCTTTTAAATTGATACATTGTTTCCAATACACAATTTCCATTTGCAAACTTCTGTATTTAAAAAGCCTCTTTTCAAAGAAAAAAAATCATACCCTTGAGTGAACCAAAGTCTTGAACATTCCCTGCTACATAATTTGTGTGACCAGAAGCAGCCATATCTTGAAAGTCAAATGCTTTATAAACTAAAGCACCAAATTTACCATGAACATCACATTGAATACTTCTAAGGCTAGAAGCCATATTACAGCCCTCAGCCCTTTGCATGGATGAAAAACTGTTATTAAACTTCATTTCTGAGGAAATAAGTGTATCAGTACCTTTAGCTGCCTTCGAAGACCTTACATCGATACCAGAAACATCCTCACTGATATAATTCCATTGTTGCCTGTGAGTCAGAAATCCACTATAGTGAACATCAGCTTCCATAATGATGCCACAGCACCCTCTAGAGTCACCAGCAGGCTGTACACACTGCCTAAATAGATTTTGGTTACCAGGGCAGCCAGGAGAATGAGTGGAAGAGACAGGTACACTGCAACCAGTAGAAACAGCCAAATTAGCCTCTTTGGGGTCAATAATTTGATAAGTCTAGTTAATTCCCCCTTGAGAACTGCAACTTCTTCCTTAAGCTTGCATCAAAGTTATCCAAGGAGTCTATGTTGGCTAATACCACCAAAAAGGATTATTTATTTTATTTTTATTTTACATTTGTTAACCGGGCTAGTCTAACTGGATATATTTCCATTTTCAGCAGAGGCCTGGGGAGAAAAGCTCCACATAGACATAGTAACAATTACATAGGATGCAATAAAGAGCAGCATAAAAATATACAGTATCTGGAAAATATAATAACAAAAAACAAACTTATTGTATTCAGAATTAACAGTTGTACAACAAGTGTACTCAACATTCTTGTAAAAAACAAGCATAACTTATTTAGCATTATCTAACATCTTAAGAAAGAGAATAAGGACATTTAAAGACAATTATGTAAGTAGATTAGTTATTTATATGAACCCTCAGTAATCTGAGTAATATAATCAGGAGGAGAAGGATAGTGGAGAGGTAAGTGATAAAGTAGTGAGGAAATAAAATAGAAGGTAACAGAAGTCACAGAGATGGAGGGGAAGTGGAATAGTCGAATACATGGATTCAGTCTGGGTTAAGGCAGGGACATAGCCAGTGTTTTGTAAGGTGAATTCTAAGTTTTTGTTTGAAAAGGACAGGAGATAGAATAGAAGTCAGTTCAGGGGCAATAGGTTCCAGTGTTTACCAATGGAGTTTGAGAACAGGGAGTCACCTGCAAGGTTATTGGATTTGGTAGCAGTAACTAGGAGTTTGCTAGAGGAGCGGAGTGAGTTCAGGTTAGAATAAGGGGTGAAGAGATTAGAAAATGAAGGAGTGTTGTTTGGCAGATAAAAAGCTCTTTGGATAATGGGAAGTTGGGAAAGAAGCAACATGTTTTGTAATTCTAGCCAGTGAAGTTGTTGTAGGTTCAGGCAGTGGTGAGTTCTGAATTGATTACCAGTAACAAATCTTGCTATACTATTGTAGGTGGTGGTCAATTTAGAAAGATTAGTTTTCTTCAGGTTAGTGTAAATTGGTGAGGCATAGAGAAGAGTGGAAATGAGATGAGAGTGTGCCAAAGTAGCTTTGGCTGTTGGGGATAAGAATGTTTTAATTCTATAGAGGGAGCCCAGTTTTCTATGTACAGTTTTAATAGTGTTATTTATGTGACAATCAAAGGTAAGATTGTTGTCAATCGTCACACCTAGCAGTTTGGTAGAAGAGTCGGGTGATATGAGAGTATTGTTAATAGAAGAGATAGAGAAGTCCAATGGGGGGATCTGGTAGTGGGTTTGAAAAGGAGGAGTTTTGTTTTTTTGGCATTAAGAAGTAGGCAGCGTTTTAAGAACCATGCTTCAACAGTATGGAATACCTTTTGAGTAATAGTTTGAAGCTCTGGGATGGTTTTTGCAGAGCAGATGAGTGTGGAGTCATCTGCATATTGTATGCACGTAGCTTGGGGAATAGCTACTTGTAAGTCATTTATGAATAGGGAGAATAGAAGGGGTCCAAGAATTGAGCCTTGTGGTACACCGAGAGAGATCGGGAGAAGAGAGGAGAGTTTGTTATCCCAGAGGACTGCTTGTTTCCTGTTAGAAAGATAGGAGGTGAACCACTGGATGGCATTCGGTTCTACAGCAAGTGATTCCAGGATTTTTAGGAGGAGAGGGTGATTGACCATGTCAAAAGCTTTTGATTGGTCGATGAAAAGTGCTGAAGATAGGGTATTATTATTGTGGTTTTTGTTAATGAAGTCAGTGAAGGAAAGGAGAGCAGTGGTAGTGCTGTGAAAAGGTCTGAGACCATGTTGACAATGAGATAGTATGTTATGTTTAGTTAAGTGGGACATTAGTTGGTGGTGAATACATTTTTCCATGATTTTTGCTAGTGGAGACAGGAGGGCAATGGGTCTATAATTAGAATATTCTGTAGAGTTTCCTCCCTTGTGTAAGGGTATAATATGTGAGATTTTCCAGATATCTGGGATGTTTCCTTCTTTAATGGTTCTGTTTATAAGAATAGATATGGGATAGGCTATTTCTGTGGCTGCTTTTTGAAGAAATTCAGATGGAAGTTGGTCAGCTGATGAGGTACATGGCTTAAGCTTTTGAATACATTTTTGGATGAAGGTGGTAGAGATGGGCTGTATTATAAAGCTTGGTAGATTAGAAGAGGCAAGTTGAGGAACATTAGAGTTGTCTGAAGAAAGGTGAGAGGCTAGTGAGTTGATAGTATCAGTAAAAAAGGAGTTGAAAGCGTTGGCAGTTTCAAGGGAAGAAATTTTGTCTGATCCCAAGGGGGAGGGAGTGGAAGTTTGTCCAGGGTGAAGAAGTTTGTTCAAAGTTGCCCAGAATTTTTGGGGATTGTTGTGATTGGATTGCTGGAGGTTACAATAGTAGTGTTTTTTATCAGCAAGAATAGCTTTTTTGGTATTGTTTCTTAGGTGTCTAAAGGTTTGATGATCTGAGGGTAGTTTACTTGTTCTCCATTTTAGCCAGAGTTTGTTTCTGAGTAATATTTTCTGTCTTGTTTCTTTAGATAGCCAGGGGGCTGGTTTAGCTTTTATTCTGATAGTTCGTTTTGGAGCATGGCTATCTAAGATTGTTAAGAATTTGGTATTAAAGTATTGAACCGCTTCATTAAGGGGAAGAGTTTTTAGTGGATTCCAGTCACACGTATTTAGCTCAGTTTTAAATAGAGTGGGATTAAAATGTTTATTACTGCGCATGGTCCTGACTAAAGGGGTATTTATAGTGATATTCTTTTGCCTTATGATATAGGTTAAGTTATGGTCACTCATATCATCAGGCAGGGTACCTGCTAGGTAATTAAGTTGGGGTTTGTTAACTAGGATCCAATCAAGTATACTTTCTTTATTGTTAGGTTTATTAGTTCTAGTGGGGATGTTTATAGTTTGGGTAAAGCCATGGAGATTAATATGGGAGGCTGGGTTGTTTGAATTAACTGAGAACCAATCAAGGTTGAAGTCTCCAAGTATTATAGTTTCTTGTGGGTGGTTGGTTGAAGCCCAACTAAGAATACTTTCTATGTTAGTGGAGTTATTACCAGGTGGAAGATAGGTACAGATACTATAGATGGCTTTATTAGAGTTAAGTTGTAGCTTAGTTATGAGGAGTTCAGTGTTGGTGTTCTCAGGGGGGTCATAGGGAACTGAGGATATATTAAGTTCGGTTTTAAAAATGAGAGCTACTCCTCCGCCCTTACGAGTATTGCGGTCTAATCGTAGGATGTTATAGCCTGGGGGAATGATTTCAGTGTCTTTAGTGAAGGGTTTTAACCAGGTTTCTGTTAAACAGAGGATATCAAAAGAGTGACATTGCAGAAGAGAGTGGAGATGAGTAATTTTGTTGTTGACACTTCGAATATTGAGGTGTCCTAAGAGTAAAGTGTTTGATTTAGAGATTGGTAGTGGAAGGGGTGAGTTAGAGAATATTGTGGTTTCTTTGGTAGAGATATTTGTAGGCCCAGGGTTGGGGTGTATATCACCATCTGTCAAGGTAGTGGGCTTGTGTACTGAGTGTGGTTTAATGGTTAGATTAAGTTTGTCTTTTAGTTTTCTTGACATGAGATTATTACATTTGGTGTGGGATAGTCTACGATATTTGGCTAGAAGATAGCAGGAGGTAGATGTAATGTTAGAGTGGTTACAGTTTAGGGTTATGAGTTCAGAGACAGTTTGCTTGGAAGAGGTAGTAAGGTGGTAATTATGTTTTATTTCATAGGAAGTCAAGAGATAAGGGAGTGTGAGTACTAGAGAGGCAATTATTAGGGCTACTAGTTTAGTTAGAATGTTTTTTGTTAAAATGGTTTTAGAAGTAGAAGTGGTAGTTGTTAGAGACATGATGTGGGGAGGATGGGAAGAGTTCCTGTGGTAAAGGGTGGGATTGGTCTATCTTGTAGGATGAGGAGGCTAGGAAGGAAGTATTACTGGATAGGCCTAGGTATAAGAGGGAGGGGAGATATGTAGGATGGGGAGGGAGGTAGAAAAATTATGAGAGAAGAGTTACAAATGAGGTAGTAGTACCTGATAGGTGCGATAAGAAGGGGGTGTGGACTGTGAGGTATAAGGGTAGGAGTGCGTGGGGTGGGTGGGATAAGGGGGTAGGGAGGAAGCGGGCAGAAACAGTCAGAGGAGAGAGGCGTGAGGCAATCAGTCCAGCTGAAAAGCTGAGACACCATAGTTTGTAAAGAGAGAGTATAATGGAAATGTAAGAGTAAGGTGAGAAGTGAGATAGGAAGTAACTAGTGCAGGGGAAAGAACAAAAAAGAACCAGGCTTCACATTACAGTTAAAGGGGTACAGGTAAGAGAAAATGAAATAGAGGCTTTCCTGAGGGGAACAGAGTATGTTACAAGAACAGCGCTAGGAGCTTGGAGTCCAGCAACAACAAGCAATAAGAATGTAGTCGCTAGGAAAATTAGGTAGACTAGGATGACAAAATCCAAATATGTGGTGCAGTCCACCAGATGGTAGAAAAAATTATTGAGGATGTTTACACAGGATGGGGAAAAAATAAAAGCCCCTTTTAGGAAACCACCCATTAACTAGTATAGCCCCCACAGATCCTGGTGAAACAAAGATTTATGAGCATGCATGTATAGTGCAATACAGTCCTATGTCATATGAAGTGAAAAACATGTTATAAAAGAACTGTTGTATATTTAGGGTAAATAATGAAGTGTTAACTGCAGTGGGAGATAAACCAGTTATCAGCAAGGTGGGCATGAATATTAAAATCTTATGGAAAACAAGTTGAATTTACCGACAGAAGGTGATTGTGGTACAACACTTTATGGGAGGTGCTCCCAAGGTACAAATATTTTTAAACACCTCAAACCCTCCTACCTAATAAGATGGCATCTAAGGTTGTATTCAAGAAAGGAAATTGTTTTACCACCAGAGTGGTGTACCTTGCTCTATGTGATACGAGCAATGGATTCTATGTTGGGAAAATGGGAGGCCGTTGAAAAGCAGAATCTATGAACATGTATATAATGCTAAAAACAAGAAGGATACAAGTGTATTTTATATAGGCATTCCCTCACATGTTCTAATTTTAAAGGTTTTAAATTTGGTATTTTGGATACTGTGGACATAGATTTGTGGGGGGGGGGGTGACTGAAAGAATTTATTAAGTAAAAAAGTGCTGGTTTGGCAACTCAGACTAGCAGCTAATTTCCACCAGGTATAAATGATAGGTTCATAGGTTCAAAGGTAGGTACTAGGCTATCTGCCCGAAGGCATTTATAAGCCTAGCCATAATGTGTTAGCTTTAGCCACCCCCTTAGATTAGTTCCCTGTGCATCTGTCCAGCAGAGTCACTGAAGTGATCCCTGGGGTAAACTTTCTGTTTCCCATCCACTTGTCAAGGTTTCTCTTGAAGACTGTTAGCGAGGAGCTCTGCCTAATGTAGATTGGAATCTTGTTCCAAAGCATGGGAAGTGTCTTTGACAGGAATCTATCCTTCCAGCATGCCCTATTTATTGTTGTGGTGAGGTTTAGATCCCTAGAGCATGTGGCTCGAGGTGATAAGCTTTTCTTTAGGTGGAGCATGTCAATCAGTTCTGGGTTGGACATGGCCTTGTATGTCAGGCAGAGATCACCTCTGAGTAGGCGGCATGCAACCAAGTATAGCTGGAGTTTCTTCAGTCAAGCTGCATAGGGCATGTGTTTGAGGCCAGTGATCCTCTTGGTGAGGTACTTCTGTGATTCCTTGACAATACTTCCACCCCTGAAAGAAACAGCTATGAAACTTTAAATATGTTAACATTTTTACATGCATTACTGTGCCTGTATTTTTAAACATATGCTGAAGGTATTTAATATATAACAGTGTTTTATTTGTAAAAAGCTAAGTTGGGTTGAATATTAACATTCTGTGTATATAATAATGCTCATGTGACCACTTTACATGTGACTTTTTTTTGACAATACCATTGGCTCAATTTTATCTATTATGCAGCATGTACTGGTATATAAATAGTTCTTGAATTCTTCTTCTTCCGTTTTTTCCCGGTTAGGGGTCGCCACAGTGGATCACCTGTCTGCTCTTGATTGGCAGTGGAGGTTTACAGTGTTGAGTTGTCAGCCCGGCGCCCAACCTTCCACAGAAGACACACACATGCATGCAATCACACCTAGGGCCAATTTAGAGTGTCCAATCCACCTACAGCATGTCTTTGGGATGAAACCGAAGCACCCAGAGGAAACCCACGCAACCACAAGCAAGACATGCAGACTCTGCACAGAAGGCAACCCAGCCAAGGATCGAACCGGCGAACCTCTTGCTGTGAGGCAGCAATGCTAATCGCTGCACCACCGTGGCTGCCCTAAAAAATGGTTCTTGAATTAGTGTACTTTATTCTGATGAAGTCTTCTATGTGAAAGATGAAAGCACTTAATCTTGGTGTGTTTTTACTGCAATAAATGTAGTTTGTATAAAAGCTTGTTTGGTGCATTTCCCATTTGGTAACTGACAGGTTTAGGGCAGAAAGGTCCAGAATAGGCCTTAGGTCCCCTTCTTTTTTGGCACTAAAAAGAACCTGGAATAGATGCCTGATCCAGACTGATCTCAGGGGACGGGCTGGCTGACTCATTTCCTTAGCAGCTTTTCTATTTCAAGCACTGCTACCTCCGTTTGCACAGGTGGAATGTCCAGGAGGTGTTTTGGTTGAATGGGAGGAGCCACAAAGGGGATGGTATAACCTCTAGATATTTGAAGCACCCAACAGTCAGTTGACATGGACTCCCATGCCATCAGGTGCATCAAAAGGTGACACCCAACTGCCTCCAGAGCAGAGCAGTTGGGCAACCCCTCACAGCTGCTGCATGGGCCTGTCCAAGAACGGTTCTCAAGTCCTGAAATTTCTCGCCCCCACGCCTCTGGGCTGGGGTCTCTCTTGTCCCCCTCTGCCTTTAGGGGAAGATGAGTCCTGAGTGCCCCATGAATACTGAGACTTCTGGAATCACATCTTCTTTTTCCCCCGCTGATTCCTGGAAAAGGTTCTTTGGGGGGGTTAGAGAAATGGGTCCCTACAGCAGACAGTGTCTTCCCGTCCTTTTCACTCTGGGCCAAGGTCTCACAAACCATCTTCGCATACAAGGAAGAGCCATCATAAGGGGCATTCATGAAAGACATCTTAAAGGGATCTGTGAACTGACATAGCCTGAGCCAGGCGTGTCACCTCATGGCAACGCCAGACCCAGCCGCCCTTGCATCTCCTTCAGTGGCATGCGAAAGGAGGTGCATGGACGTATTAGAAACCCCTTTGAGAGTGCCCATTCATGTGAAGAATATGCACTTATCCTCTGGTTACATGGACTCAGGAGGTGACTCAGCTCCTTGTCCAGGTCAAGCTGCAGTCGAGTTACATGGACCAAATTATTCAGCGCCCTTATAGAAAAGGTGGCTGAAGCATATGTCCGCTTTCCCAGATGATCCATCTTCCTGGACTCTCAGTTGAGAGGATGGACTCTAGAACATTCCTGGGCTAGTTCTTTCTTAGTGGCAGCCGCTACCACCATGGTGTCCACTGGGGACCCCTTGTTCCAACTAGGTCTCTCTACAGGAGGGCTCAGAATTTTGTCGGGAAGTTTGAGGAGTGGCTCCACGGTGTCCGCATCCTTCCATACCCGGGTGGTAATAAGGTCCACCAAGGGATCCACGGGTGGGGGGACACCCAGGAGGTGGATGGGCCCATGCTGAAGGCCTCCAGAAACACCGACTCATCCTAGGAAGGCTTGGGGGCAGACCAACCTCCCCCCACTGGCTCAGGATTTCTATGATGTCTCCAAATGAGACATCATTGGGGGGTGATCTGGGGGAACCTTCCCCCTTCCTACAAATCAGTACCCTCAGTGAGGTACTCTGGGGAGGAGTCCGGGTGCCTCCTTTTGTATGTTTGTTTGTAAGGAACCTCTTTGGTGGGGCTCTCCTGAGAGGGCTCGCAAACGACCTGTAGTTCCTTGAGGGAAACAGTCTGGGGCACATCGAGCAAGGGCTGTCCCTGCATGGACAAAATGGCTGAAGATGCACCCAGAGGTGAGGAAGTCGGGGTGGAATCCAATGAGATGTTCAGGGGCATCAATCCACTTTGGAGAACCCTTTCCACCACATCGAAAGCTGAGGAGGAGCCTCCTGGGAAACTAATAAGGAAGCTAATCTCCCCAGATCTGACATGGGGATCGAAGCCGAGCCCGCCGGAGCTGAGATACAGAGGAGAGGGCCCTGACCTGACAACATCGGCACCAAAGGAGAAAGACCCAAGCCCTCTGATCTGATGCCTAGGCTTTGGCTCCAAGAGCCGCTCAGGTCCAAACTAGTCAGATCTGACATGCTCAAGGTAACAGCCAGCATTGAGGTACTCGGCACTATTGACACTGACCCATTGATACCAGGACCTCTCAGATTCATAAACTCCAATACCAGGGGTCAGACCAGAGAAGGAAATATCAGGGCACAAAAGGGAAGCAAGTTCCCCCCTGCAGAAGGAGAGGGAGCTGGAAAGAACCCCTTCTGAATCTGGGTGCCAATGAACCTATGCATCATTTTGTCCATGTCTGCCTCACTCAAACTCCTGGTGGAACACGACGAGGCCACTGACGCTGACCAGGAGGGTCAATGTGCAGATGCCTTAGAAGGAGGTCTGTGCTCCTCCTGCTCTGGCAAGAATCTGGGTGAGCAGAGCTGAGGAGAAACTGGGCTGGTAACTATATGTTGTTTTGGAGGAGGACCCACTGGATCCATCCAGTCCAGGGATCTCTTCCTCCCTTTGTCTCTCTCTCTCTCTCTCTGTTTGTCTTTGCCCTTCTCTTTCCTAAGCTCCCTATCCACAGGCCTATGTACCAGAAGTTGAGTTCCAGCCTGGGAGGGAGGGGAAGAGACTGTGGCTGAAGAAGAAGAAGCAGTCATGGCATTGACTATAAGGGAAGCAGAGGCAGCCGCCTCCATAGCAGGAAGAAGTCCCTTGAGGATCAGTTTCCCCTTGAGATCCTTCAGGGCCCTGGAGTTGAACCCCGCACAAATAGGGCAGTCTGTGGAAAGATGGGATGCCCCCAAACGCACCACACACAGAGTGTGGCCATCAGCCGGTGACAACTTATGGTCACACTCTGTGCACTTCCTAAAGACCAATTTAGACTGCTGATCTGCCATAACAACAAAATTAAAGGCACTAGGCACAAGACCCTGACCTTCCTGACCACAGCACTCTCACACAACTAACTAGCAAGGAGAGGAAAGAGTGAGAAGGCCTACTCTAACTATCTGCAGAAAAAAACTTTTTTAAACAACAAACATGATGCAAAATAAAGGGGAGGTTAGGCAAAGGGAAAAGGAACCTGCCTGAACCAACAGCAACACAAACACCCAAAACTATTCGAAAGAAAACACCTACCACGCCTGGAGCTCTGAAACCACGCTGCTTGGCAAAGCCATGGCAAACGAGATCTGAGGGAAGGAAGGAGATGGAGGGGTATTATGGGTAAGGGGAGGAGCTTGAAGCTTAGATCAGATGCTGGTGAAGCTGCCATCTTGAATATGGTCTGGATCTGATATCCCACAGGTTGATGATCAAATGAAGTCAACTACTTCAGATCATGGGAGCAAATTCAACAAGACATCACGAGATGGAAAATATAAATGTATCCCCCCTATCTAAAGCTGCCATCATCAAGATGAACATTTTACCTAGAATCCTATTTCACTTAAACTCTATTAACTTACATATTCCAAAACATTTCTTTAATAAAATGGAAATTGCACTTTCCAAATTCATTTGGCTCCCCAAAAATTCAAGAATTTGCTATGGAAAACTGATACTCTCAAAAGAAAAAGGTGGACTGGGCCTCCCTGATTTCCAATTATATTACCATATCATTAATGCTAGTCGACTTATCCAAATCTCTAACTATGATACAGAGTGCAAGTCATGGTCTCCAGCCTGGGTATAAATCTGGTACAATCAATTATGCTCTCTTTGCATTAATCCCAAAGTCATTCCCTATATGCAACTAAAAAATAATCTCACTGTAAAGTTTTACCTGACAATTAAAAATCAAATAAAATTTTTCAAACTTTGATTTCATTTTTACATCTACAAAATGCACTTGAATTCCTGCAGCCAATCCATCTCAATCCAAACTTCAAAATTAACTGTAAAAGATAAATCTAAATAATTACCGACTAAGCAAAAGTATAATGCTCTAGCAAATTTCCTACTTAAATAACTTAAATACAAATGAGCTAAGATCCCTATTATGAGTGACACACAATTATGATCCCAAACTTAGTTAAAATCGTTAATAGGAATAAAATATTCAAATGCTAATATCGATGATCAAGAAATCAAAGCAACTCAATTAATTATAAAACCTCTATCCTATAAAAGTAAAATGATTTCCCAAACTTACAAACTAATAACTGGGATTAAATTTCAATCTTCACTTCTCTTTTCTAAATATTGGGAGGACATGAATAAAAATATTACATATAAGCAAAAATTAAAACTAACCCCCGTTAAAAACCTAATATATACACAGCTCATGATAAATAATAACTCATATTACACTCCATCTGTGCTGAACAAGTTAGGCTATAAAAAAGCACTATCCTGTCCTTTCTGCCCCTTTGTAAATGGGGACATACTTCACATATTTTGGAGTTGTAAAACTATATACAAACTGTGGTGATCCCTTAGAAAAAAATAACTCGAGAAAATGGGATATGAAAAAACACCTTCTCGTGGGAAACGTCAGTCCTTCATATAACTCCCAAATCATTATGTGGGATTTGTAAACATGCCCCAATCACAATGTGCCCTACTTAAATACTGCATAGTCAAAAACTGGTTAAATGTATCCAAGATATCCTGGGAATATTTCAAGGAGATGGCAATAAAATGCATATCTTCACATAACTTGTCAACTAAAAACCCAAAGAAATGGTCTTACGTCCAGACTTACCAGTGCAATCGACTTGATTCCATCCTGGCTAATTAAAAACTCATTTCTCTACTTTCAAAAAAAACTAATGTCCTGAAGACAATTCCTTACTAGTTCTAATACAAATTTCCCATATCTTTACTAGTTGCTAATCAAAAATGATTAAAGAACTATAGAGATTCCCTTTAAATTACCTCTAAGTGGCATCCATGATGTATATAACGTATAGATATTTTTTTCTTTTATTGTTATTTTTAAATACTTGCATAATGTACCAACCCTCTACTTCTCTGGCTTTAAATTTTGTAACAGAAAGTTCTAAACAACCAACTCTATATTTCTAAATGAGTGTATACCTTAGAACAGTAGTACTACTTAGTTAGGGGGCTACACTCACACCTAATCAGTATGGTGTGGTATCAGTAAGATAGAGCTATTCTTACAGTTTTTTTATATAAAAATGTTAGTTTTTTACTGTTTGTAATTTTTGTACTTTGTTTATTACTCTTTATGTATGTTGTGCCTGATATTTTTGTTGGTCATCTTAAATCAAAATAAATAAAGAACAAATTAAAAAAAAGGCCTTGTTGATTTTAGCCTGTAAGGCTATCTTGACCTCGTAATTGGCCTTGTTTGACTTAATTAGTCCTCTTAGTTTCCTGTTTAGTTTAATTAGAGAGCTCTTTCATTATGACCGTTAGTCTTCTTGATTTTAGCCGTGGCTATTTTCCTTTTGTTATATACCCTATTAAGATTCCACCAGTGTAGTTTTTCTTTAGAGTTTGTTTGGGTTTACTTTTAGTAGGTCCTGCAGCATTTATATAGTGATTTACATGGCTGCACAGGGTCAGTGTAAACAATTCTGCATACATTGCTGTGAATTCTGGGTTAAGAGGGGAATTGAATTTTGATAAAGTATCACTTAATAGGATATAGTTTGCTTTGGTATACTTCCTAATTATTACAGGGTTTACTGGGGTTACTGAGTTGATTTTCATTTCAAGGGAGACAGCTTTGGGGTCTGACCTCCCTGGTGAGGACATTACACTGGGGGGGGGGGGTGCAGTGCTCTCCCATATTGGTAAGTACCAAGTCCAGTAAGTTTGAACCTCTGGTGGGAGTGCGCACTATCTGGGCAAGGGTAATTGTGTTAGTAAACTCCTGGAATCTTTAAGCCTGCAAGTTTGAGAGATTGTATGCTTCCCAGTCTACAGAGTGGTAGTTAAAGTGTTCAATGAATAGGGTATTTGGTTTAATGGTGAATATCCCCAGTTGCTCTAGGTACGAGCTATGGGATTCTTGGGACATAGTGGGTGATCTGTAGCTTGCTAGGATATGGTATGGGACTTTGTCAATGGTGATTTGCATATGGACTAACTCCAGGTGTCATCATGTATAACCAACCCAGAGGTATACTTGTTGCTAATGTACATTGAGACTCCTCCACTTTTTGTCCCTGTTTATGTCTTTACTAAACACTGGAGTCTGGACTTCCACATTTGGAGCAGAGCATCCACTGGGAGGCCTAGCCTGTTTCCATCTTTTGAGTCCATTTGACTGACGTAGTTTTAGATTTAGATTCTACCCAAATTTTCCATGTATTGTAGAGGGATCTTTGAAGTAAGATGTAACAGATATGCAATTACTCAGTACAGCCTCACTGTAGCAGTAGATAATTGAGTGCCTTTCTCAGCTAGTGAGAACCTTATTTTTTTCTTCACGTCTTCTGAGCTGCTTCCATCTCCTATAAGCCTGTAACTTCCTCAGCTGAATTACTTTTCTTTCCTTTCCATAGCACCACAATATCACAAGTTTAAATTTTTTTCCTGGAGTCTTGCTATCCTCTTTGATGTGAAAAAAAGAGAGATCTCAGTTGAGTGCTTTACTGTTTTTCTTTTTAATCATTTTAACTGTTTGACTGTTACTCTAATTAGGTGTAATGTTTCTTATAAACTGTCTATATCTTTCAAATCTGGAAAGTGTGCAATAGTGCTGAGATGTTACTGAGTTTTGCTGAGTGTTGTCTGGTATTTTTAAATTTTATACATTTTAAAGCTTGAAACCAGATTTTTATGCTTCTTATTTGTGTATGTATGTATGTATTTATTGCATTTGTTTACTGAGAAAGTCTGACTGAGTATATGTCCTTTTTCACCAGAGGCCTAGAGAGAAAAGCTCCAGAAGAAATTGTAACAGTAGTACATACTGTCATAATTCACATCATTACATACAAACTGAGGAAGAATAAAGCAGATAATTCTAAATTATCATCATCAGCCCCCTTTTTTCCATATTTTTTACATGGGGTCGGGGTATCGTATTAACTGTCGCCAACTCTCTCGATTCAGTGTCACACTCTTACCTTCTTCAACACTCATGCCTGACTGTCGCAGATCTTCTTTCACACAATCCATCCACCTCTTTGCTGGATGTCCTCACTTCCTCTTACCTTCTTCTTGTCTGTCTCATATCTTCCTCACCAGATTGTCTTCTGCTTTTCTGCACTTGTCTAAACCACTGTAATCTGTTGTCTTTGATCTTTTCTGCAATTGGAGCTACTTCCGCTTCTGCTGTTATATCCTCATTTTTTCATCTGTCCCACAGCGTGCATTCTACTACCTTTCCCAGGCACTTAGTTTCCATCACCTCTAGCTTTTTCAACTGTTCTGCCTTTACTGCCAAGGTTCCTGACCATACAGTAGTATTGGTTGCACCACTGTCTTGTACACCTTACTTTTCAGCTTCTTTGGCATTCTTCTGTCATAGACTACACCTGACAGTCTATGCCAGTTGGTTACAGCCCCTCTGATTCTAGCATTGACCTCTTCATTCAGACTTCCCTTCTCCTCAATCACCCCTCCCAGATACGTGAAGCGGTTTATCTGTTCCACTATCTTCACTTCTGTCTCAATTCTCAGCTTCTTCTGATTTCCATAATTTGCTGCTATTACCACTGTCTTATCTGTGTTTAGTTTCATCCCATGTACCTTCAGTTTTACATTCCATTCCCCTATAATTTGCTAAAGTTCTTGCTCAGTCTGCCTGCACTGCCACATCATCTGCATACAGTAACTCTGTTGATCTGTCCCTGCCAACCTGTTTGCTAATGCAGTACATCACCAGTATGAACAGCAGTGGGCTTATAGCGGGACCCTGGTGTACACCCAGTCCCACTGGGTACCCTTCTGTGAGGCCAAACACTGTTTGTATTTGAGTTACTGGGTCCTTGTACATAGCCTGCACTAATTCTACCAATGTTTCTGGGACTTCAAACCACCGCAGTACTGCCCAGATCAGCTTTCTTGGTATCTTGTCATATGCTTTCTCCAAGTCTAGGAATGCACAGTTGGACTCTGTCTCTTCATCTCTAGCTTCCTATCAACTATCTGTGTCACTGTAAACAGCGGGTCATTTGTGCTGCATCCTGATCTGAATCCAAACTGCTCATCTCCCATCTTACATTCTACTACTCTGCGTATCCATTTATCAATCACCTTCTCCAGAACATTCATGCAATGTGATAGGAGTTTGATGCCTCTGTACTGGCCACAGTTGTGGATGTCCCTTTGTTCTTGTACACTGGCATGAGTATGCTTATTCTCCAGTCACCTGGGATACACCTTTCTCTCCATATTGCTATGAGTACACTGAGGAGACATTCCTCCCCTATCTCACCTAGCATGTTTATCATATCTGCTGTGACCTCGTCTGATCCTGCTGCTTTCCCTGACTTAATTTTCCTTAGTGCTGTTCTTACTTCTTCTATGGTGGGCTCCTCTTCTTCTGTTATCGTAGGCTGTTTCTGGGGCAGTGCAGCTTCTGTGGGGTTTTCTTCATTCAGAAGCTGCTGGGAATACTCCTTCCATCTGCCTTTGATGTCCTGTGGACTGGTGAGCAAGTTGTTGCTGGCATCCCTTATGAAGGGTGTCTGACTATCTTCTTTATCTTTCTGTCTTTGCCTTGCAAGGTGATATAGTTTCTTTGTGCCACTTACTGCGTCACTTTCCAGAAGGTTCTACAGTGCCTCTGATGCCCTTTTCTTTGCTGCTTCAACTTCTTTCTTGGCTTCTTTGTTAGCCAACCAGTAGTCCTTCCTAGCCTGGTCAGTCTTTTCTATCTCCCACTTTGCCCTGCACTCCTTCTTTCTTTTGATGACTTCCTGGACTTCTGCATTCCACCACCAGCTTTCCTCATGTACTTATTTCCATACCTGGCTCAAACACTTATCTTTTCTGTAGTCCTAACACATGCTGTTTTTAGGCGCTGGCATTCTTGTTCAACTCCACCTATTTCCTCCACTTCTTGTGATTCGAGAGCCCTGAGCGGTACTTTCTCTCCAGTCAACTTACAGGTCCTTAGCCTGGTCTCCATTGACCTTAGAGCTTTCTCTGACCATTTCTTGCAGCTGACTGTGGCAACTAGTGGCTTATGCTGTGAGCTGACTGTTTCGCTGGGGATGACTTTGCAATCATGGATTCTACCCAGTGCCTTTTTCTTACTAGGAGGAAGGCTACCTGACTTACATGTTGGCTACTCTTGTATGTAATCTTGCGAGTGTCTCTCTTTCTGAACCACATATTGGCTTCTATCAAGCCTTTTGCCAGACAGAAGTCTACAATGGCCTCTCCTTTATTCCTGTTGCCCCACCCATGTGGACCCAGGCAGTCCTCATATCCTGTTCTGTCTGTCCTGATATGTGCATTCAAGTCACACATTATCAACAATTCATGTTGTCCTGCTTTATCTAGTAGGTCCTGCAACTGCTGTCTGAATGCACTCTTTTCCTCACTATCACAACCCTGCTGTGGGGCATAAGCTGAGATTATGAATACTGCCCTATCATTACACTGGAGTCTGACTGCCATGAGTCTGTCATTAATTCTGATGAGATCCCTCACTGCCTTCTGAAACCTCCCTCTCACCACAATTCCTACACCATTTCTAGCCTGTCCACCTCCAGAGTAGTAGAGACTAAACCCCAGCCAAGTGGCTTTGCTGTACTGCCTTTCCATCTTGTCTCTTGGATACATAGGATGTCCAGCCTCCTCCATGTCATGTCATCCACTTCCAAGCGTCATCCTGTCAGTGAACCTACATTAAGTGTAGGAATTCTCAGTTCATGTTTGGCAGGTTGGTTGTTTTTTATGTCCAGCTTTTGCTCAACAGAGCTTCCCCAGGTAACCAGCCTGGGGAACTAGACACCAGCCAGCCAGTAGCTTATTGACTCAGGGCTGCTGGGCTTTATGGCAGGCACACACTGGCCAATAGGTGCACATACACCCCTCCCATCATTAGCACGGGTCCCTGGCGTAGGTTGGAGTAGGCCAGGTCTTCAACCCACTAATAGGTTCATAAGTTCATAGGTAGGTACTAGGCTATAGGCCCAAGTGCCTAAGTAAGCCTAACCAACAAAGTTCCCTGGCTTACGCCAACCCAAAAAAGTTAATTTCCTGTGCCCCTGTTGAACAGAGCCACAGAAGTGATGTCCGAGGTGTATTTCCTATTTCCCATCCACTCATCAAGATTTTTCTTGAAGAGTGTTACTGAGGAACTTTGCTTGACATAGATGGGTAGCTTGTTCCAGTGTATGGGAAGTCTCTGGGACAGGAATCTATCCCTCCAGCATGTCCTGTTTATTGTGGTGACAAGGTTTAGGTCCCTAGAGTGTGTAGCTCAGAGGGATTGGGATTTCTTTAGGTGTATTATGTCCAACAGCTCTGGGTTTGACATAGCTTTATATGTTAGGCAGAGATCACCTCAGAGCAGGTGATATGCTACAGAGTAAAGCTGGAGTTTTTTGAGACTGTCAGTGTAGTGCATCTGTTTGAGGCCAGCAATCCTCTTTGTGAGGTACTTCTGTGGCCTTTTCAGCTGCTGCAGATGTCTTGTGAGGTACATTCCAAAAGGGGCATTGTACTCTATAATGGGTCTAATGAGTGTCGAGTAGAGGGGAACAATGACCTCTTTTTTCCTGGATGAGAACCCTTTTGTGATGAGGTGTGCCATGTAGAAGGATTTCATGACTACTGTGGCAATGTGATTATCAAAGGAGAGACTACTGTCCACCTGGGTCCCAAGGTCTCTTATCACACATTTGGCATTAAGAAGACTGCCTCCTGTGTGGTAGTTCATGGGTACAGAGTTTTTACCAAAGGGGATAACAATGCACTTTTTGGCATTGAGCTTGAGGCCATGGCTCTGACACCAGGCATCTGTATCAGTGAGGCCCTTCTGTAGGATGTCCACATAATTTGGGGACTCGACTATAGCTCCTAGTTTGCAGTCATCTGAAAACTTCATTAGCCAGAGGCCTTCTGTGTTAGCCTGTACTTCAGAGAAGTAGATACCAAACAGGAGAGGTCCGTGGACTGAACCCTGTGGTACTCCACTTGTCACTGGTTTGAAGTCAGATTAGATTAGATGGAAACACTCAGCATGATTTTTGGAGCTGGGAGGAACCACCCACAGAAACAGGGAGAACATGCAAACTCCAAACAGGCATTGGTGGGAGGTCGGGATTGAACCTTGTACCTTTAGATCATTCTAAAATATACATGTATATTTTCCATCACTTCTTCTATTCATGGATATAATGCTATCATGTCTACAGATCTACTGACAATTTTGGGGGGTATCGGTATTTGTCAGGGATATCATCTCCTCCTGACAGATTCACTGGAACATTACATTTGAACTCCTAAAAGTCCAAATCACCATAAACAAGGCTAATTACCACTTCCTAGCTACAGAACATCCTTTTTGTCCCATTCTGAGCATGATAGTTATATTAACACATTAGCTGAAATTCCCATTAAACCCAAGAACTTTCTACTGGGGACTTCAACTATCCACCAATAAACTGGCTGACCTACACTCCCAATGGTTAGCATGCCCAGCACTTCCTTGGCATTACAAATGCTAACTCTCTTTTACAAATAGTCAGCCATCCTACGAGGGGCCCCAGTGTCCAAATGCTAACTCTCTTTTACAAATAGTTAGCCATCCTACGAGGGGCCCCAGTGTCCTTGTTCTAGTCCTCACAAAAATGGCCACTGCTTGAACAGCTCCATATTTATCATCATGCACTGTTAAATCAGACCATAAGTTAGTGACCTTTTCCTTTAAACTGGTGGTACATCCTCTATAAATAGTTATGTATTTAGGGACTTCTCAAAAGCAACCTTCTTCAGTTACTTTGTAAACTAAATAAATTCTGCTCAAATCTTCCTCCAAAGGCCCCCATTGCTGAAGCTGCTACCCATCCCTCTGACTTTAACTTCCATTTAAAGAGTTGTATTGATAATGCAAACCTTATCTGCAACAAATATAATGAGAAGTTTAAAAGTACCCCCCTGTGGTGGAATACCTGTATAAATAAATTATATAACAAGAGAAATCTACTTAATGCTTGTAAGGGGTTTCTTTCTACCTAGCTTAAGAACACACAGGCTAACTAACAAAGAGCTTAAAGGGAATCATTAGGAAGTTCAAAGCTGAGTATGAACTTAAAATACCAGAAGAAACAGTCTATACTGTAATAATTGGAACAAGTAGAAATAAACCACCAAATAAATCCAATGTCAGAAGGAACCAAGAAAAAGTTTTATTGCAAAGCTTTCGGGTCACTAATACCCTGCCTCAGTGCTACTGTTCTAACAATAAAAGTACACAGTTTAAATAGAAGCTTTTCTAAAACCATCCAGTCAACAGAAGTCTTTAGTTCTGCCTCCTACGACGCCTACAAGTAACTAACAGTGGAGACATCAAGAGGAGGTGAAAAGATCATGCCGCTAACATCCACTATAGCTTCAATGACCAAGTCAGGACACGTGAATGTTTCTTCTTTTTATAAAAATTATACTATTAAAGATCAAGACCCCCCTGTGGCAATTCCTTTTCAGCTAAACCTACTGGAGAAAGAGGGAAATGCCCACAACAAAGAGGAAGATCATCACAACGCCAAATGCAGAGCATAGTAAACGGGACAAAACGGAAGAACCACACTCCAGCTCATCAGAGCAAGATTGCTCAACATTAATGCATAAAAAGCAAGGTATTGTGAACTTATTAAGATACGAATTGACTGACTTACATTTATCTGTGCTAGGAAAAGGTTTAAAGATTATTCTGACAGGTTCTGATGATATTGTAAAAGCATTAACTGATTTGAAACTGTTTAAATGGAACCTAAATTTAAAGTTAATCTTTAGGGCGAATGAACCACAAGAGATGTCTGTATATAGGAGATCAAATACATTTGTACCTGTGTGTTACCCTGTACTAACAGCATTTAACAATGTTTGTGAAAAAGAACTAAGGCAGTTATATTCTAAGTGTAGTAATAAGAGAAGATACAATTTGTCATATGATGAAACTGTAGCACTTAAAGAACTAGTAAGCAATGGAGATATTATCATAAAGCTGACAAGGGGGAGCCACTGTGACAATGGATAAAATACATTATGTGACATCGTTAAACGAAATATTGCAAGATGTGAACACCTTTAAAAGGATAACTTTCCTTGAAGTGAGAAGACATATTTCAGAGATTAGTATGGCTATATACAAGTTACAGCTAATGAATGATATATGTATGTTTAACTACCTAACTGTCACATGCCCTAGAATACCGCAAATATATGGCATTCCAAAAATACATAAAATGTTGACCAATCCCCCCCCCCAAGACCAATTTTTTCAGGGGGTGGTTGGATAACTGAACCCATTTCTATGTATTTACAGAGACAGTTAAGTGTTTACTTGGAAAAAATGTCCTAGCATTTTAAAAGATACAACAGACTTTCTATGTAAGCTGAAAAAATGGTATATGCTGAGCATCAAATTATGAATTATTTCTCACCCGTGAAATCACGCCTCTATTTACGGCAGTACCGAATGAGTACAGGGTTGAAGCAATACAAGATTTTTTAAATACAGAAATAGGCTTACAGGATAGACATATAGAAAATATTTGCACATTACTGGAATTAGTGTTAACTAAAACATCTTTCTTTTTAATAATGAACCTTATTTACAGTTGGCAGGGGTTGCCATGGGTACTCCCACTGCAAATACCTATGCCAATTTGGCATTGTATGAATGGGAAAATACATTTATTTATAGCCAATATAATGTCTTGAACAATAATGTTCTTTTTTACCAAAGGTTTGTGGATAACTGCTTCCTCATTTGGAAAGGCACAGTACAAGAAATGGATCAGTATGTTGCTTACTTAAACTCTACTGCTAGCTTTTAAAATTTAAAATGGAGAGTTCTAGTGAGAAAATAGTTTCTAGATGTAGAATTAAGAAACAGAGAAGGACCAATAGAGACTAGAGTGTATAAGAAAGAAGTTCAAGTAAACTGATATGTTAATAGACAAAGTATGCATGCACCACATACATTTATAGGTATATTGAAGGCACAATTGACTAGGCTGAGTAGGTCCAATACAGAAGATGAGATATTCAAAGAACAGTCAGAAGAGATGATGCAAGAATTCTATGAAAGTCGATATGATATAGGAAAGGTGGGGGGGGGGTGGCTTATGAAGAGGTTTTTAATGAGAGATGTATAAATAGTAAACCCACATTTATAGAAGGTAAGATACCGAAAACTGATAAAAGTGATAAAATAAGATATGTAACTACTTTTAATATAAAGACTAATGAAGTAAAGATAATTATCGAAAAGAATTTAATAATTATGATGGCAATGCCCGAGTTACAACAGATTTGTGGGGATGGACCACATTTTGCCTATAGAAACCAAAAAAGTTTAAAAAGAAAACTGTTATAAGGACTTTTTACATGTTAATAACAAAAAAGAAGATTATAAACAAACCAGGTATTTCACAATGTCTGAACTGTAGCTGTTGTGTAGACATCTATTCAGGAAATAATACCTTTAGGCATCCCATAACTAATAAAAAATCCGCCTTGTACTGCTCAGCAAACTGTAATACTTCTAATGTGCTATATTTAGCGACTTGTACATCCTGTCTATCATTCTGTCGTGGAAAAACTATGAGAAAATGGAGAGCACATAGTAGAACATAAATCAGACATTAGGAGAAGTGTGAGTACTAATGCGTTAAGTAAACATATTTTAGATAAAGGTCAGGAACATCAGTTTATGTTTAGATTTATTGATGTAATATATAGTAGCAGTAGGGGTGGGAATATGAATAATATACTTGAAACTAGAGAATATGAATGGATAGTTAGGCTACAAGCAGATTTATTGCCTGGTTTAAATAATGCTGTTAGTTTGAAACCGATATAAGTTAAGAAGCAGGCTGAGAATTTGTAGTTAATATTATTGAGTTTTATGTGTAATAGTTGCTTTTTCTATATGAATTTGGATTTTTATATAAGTTTTATGTGTTTTATAAAATTGTTTATAAAAACTGTTCTTAAATGTTTTAATGATAAACAAGAGGGTGAGGGATAACTGGGTGCTTTCTGATAGCCCAGCTGTAATCATGTGTTTTAGAAAAGCTCCTATTCAAATTGTATACTTTTATTGTTAGAATAGTAGCACTGAGGAAGGGTATTCGTGACCTGAAAGCTTTGCAATAAAACTTTTTCCTTGGTTCCTTCTGATGTTGGATTTATTTGGTGGTTTATGAACTTAAAATAGTCATGAAACCAAAACTAACTCCAAATCTTTAACTATGTCCGTAAATAAGAGGTAGCACCCAAAAATGTTCAGAGCTAGTCCACAGTAATGCTGTACTCTCTGACCTAAAGAAAATAACTAATAACTTTAATGCAAATTTTACTTTACCCACAATTAAAGCTATTTCACAGGTTCCACAGTCCCAGCCACCCCATTTAATTACTCGGAAAAACAAAGAATGCTACATCCATGGGCCCTGAAGGTTGCCTGATTATCAGCCCAAAATGCAATGTTTCAGACCCCTTTCTTATAGATTTATAGGTAAGTACAAGGTGAGCTACCCTTGCAGGCTATTTTAAGCCTAGCCAGTTTCCCATTTTGTGCTCAAATTAGTCTACCCATTTGGTTAGAGACTGGCCTTACCCATCCCATGGTTGATAACTATATATTATCCCGAATGAGAATAACTGGCATAATATATCATTATCGACCATGAGATAATTATAAATTACTCCTAATGAGAATAACTGGGGTCATACAATAGTTAATTTGAGGGGACAGGTGCATTGCTGCATCATGCTTCTGAGATTACAAACATAACCAGAAAATGCCTTTTACTGTCTTTGGCTTGAGAAGCTATTTTAGCCACAAACTTGGTTTGTGGATTTTATTAAGCCCCTGAATTGTTTGTTTATTTCAGAGACAAAGGTTCTAATGTTCTGGGACTTACGCTTCTTACTTTTGGTCAACATTCATTTCCTTTTTTCATAATGCTTGTTGATATTAAGTTTCCACAGTGTGGGTTTGGTTCTGGGGTTTGCCCTGCACTTGTTCCTACAGGTTACTTAACCTCTTTAATCTACGCCTCTCCACTGTTTACATTCATCAACCCAGGAAAATGGTCATTTTAATGCCATTACACAAGGGTCACCCAGCCATGGAGACTGACAACTGCAGACCCATTAGTCTCACTAGCCTCGTATGTAAAGCCGTGGACTGCATTATCTCAGAATTCATTAATCTGGACATTAAAAAGATCTTAACCTTGGGCCTCTATCAATTTGTGAAAACCTAAACTGTTCCGGTGTAGCATCACTCAACAACTAATACCAAAATACTATGTTTTTTGGTATTAATTTACAAAAATCTCATAACCCTGGACCCCCATCAATTCAGTTTTGTCAAAGGATTGTACTGCCTCTTTAACCTCATTAATTTCTATTAAAAGTAATAGAAACATTGGGTTGTGGTTATGAGGTGTATACAGCATATCTAGAGCTGACCAAGGTATTACTGCTAGACTTCTAAATCTGAATATAAATCTTTATATTGTGCAGAGGAGAGCTAACTGGTTGTCTGACAAAACCCATGCAGTTAAAGCTGTGGGTGCAACTTCTGAAAGCAAATAAAGTTACTAGTGTTGTGCCACAGGGCTCAGTTTTGGGCCTTTCCGATTTGGCATCAATTTCGTAGACCTTCATAGGTTCATAGGTTCATAGGTTCATACTAGGCTATCTGCCCAAGGGCATTTACAAGCCTAGCCCATCGTTTTGTGGCTTACGCCACCCCTTTAGTATGGGGAACTATACCCATTATTTTGCTGTGCCTCTGTCGAGCAGTGACACTGAGGTAATCCCTGGGGTATATCTGCGATCTCCCATCCATTGGTCAAGATTTCTCTTGAACAAGGCCAGCGAGGTGCTCTGCCTCACATGTACCGGGATTTTGTTCCACAGCATAGGAGTCTTTGGGTGATGAATCTATCCCTCCAGCATGTCCTATTAATAGCCGTGTCGAGGTTTAAGTCTCCGCCCTTGTGGCTCTGATGGATCTAGATTTTTGAGGTGAAGCATATTCATCAAATCTGGGTTTGACATGGCCTTGTATGTTAGGCAAAGGTCACCTCTGAGCAAGCGGTGGCGACTGAATAGAGCTGGAGTTCTTTCAGTCGGGCAGCATAGGACATATTTTGAGACCCTTTATCCTTTTGGTGAGGAACTTTTGTGGCCTCTCCAGCTGCTGCAAGTGTCGGGTCAGATACATTCCGAATGGGGCATTGTACTCAATCATTGGTCTGATGAGTGATGAGTAAAGGGAGACTATGACCTCCCTTGATCTAGATGAGAATCCCTTCATGATAAGGTGGGCAATGTAGAAGGTCTTCCTAACTACTTTAGCTACATGGGTGTCGAATGACAGACTACTATCAACCTGGGTCCCCAGGTCCCTGATAACTTCTTCTGTGCTCAGTGGATTGCCACCTATTTGGTAGCTAGGGTAACCTTGTTTTTCCCGAAGGGTATGACTATGCATTTTTGGCATTTAACTTTAGGCCGTGGCTCTGGCACCAGTTATCCATTTCTGTGAGACCCTTCTGAAGGATATCTGTGTCAGATGTGTTTTCTACTATGGCCCAGTTTGCAGTCATCTGCAAACTTTGTCAGCCATAACCCTCCTGTGTTTGCTTTTACTTGGAAAAGTAGATGCCAAACAAGAGTGGGCCCAGGACTGAGCCCTGTGGGACACCACTTGTGACAGGCTTTGAGTCTGACATGGCGCCAGCAACTCTGACCCTGTGGGTTCTGTCACTCAGCCAGTTTGCAACCCATCTTGTGATGTATGGGTTAACATTTAAGCTGATGAGTTTTCAATGATACCCGAGTGGGGTATTGTATCGAAGGCCTTAGCCAGATCGAGGTAGGCTGTATGGACTGCCTTTCCCTCATCAATGGCTTTGGTGACTGTTATGAAAAAGTCAACCAAGTTTAAAAGGCATGATCTGCCTTTGACAAAGCCAAACTGGGTTGGATCCAAAGTCTGCAAATTCCCTATGTCTTTATTTATGAGGTCCATTATGATCCTCTCCATGGCTTTGCAGATAAGGCTTGTCAAGCTAATGGCCGGTAATTTCCAGGGTCGGTGGAGGCACCGCCTTTGTGAAGTGGGACCACAGTTGCAGTGCGCCACTCCCTGGGTACGTATCCAGAGGTAAGACTTTGATTAAACAGCTGTCCTAGCTGTGGGTTTAATTCCTCATTGAGTTCGTGGAGCACACAGCCGGGGACACCATCAGGTCCCATGGATGCTGTGTTTTTGCTTTGGGGAGAGCAGTTCGCACTTGGGCATTGGAGATGTTTGGGGGGCTGAAATCGTTTGGTATAGATATCTCTCCTTTGGGGAGGGGAGAAGTTTGCACTGAACCTGTCAGCCAGTATGTTGGCAATGTCTGTAGGATCAGTAATCTTCACATCATTTTGAACTAGTTCTGAGCATATCTGGGAGTTTCCTCCTAGGTTTCTAACATAGCTAAAGAAGGCCTTATGATTGTCTTTTGAGTCTTTAGCTATTTTTCTCTCGAAATTTGCTTTGGATGATTTTATGAGAGCTCTTAGTTTTTACTTATAGTGATCAAGGGTGTCTTACCTTTTAAGGATTTTGCTCTATCTTGTAGTAGCTTCCTCCTTTTGTTGTAGAGTTTATTTATGGCTGGGGTCCACCAGACTGGACGCTTGCCTTTGGTACAAAGAGTCTTTGTTTTGCTTGGGATTGCCTTATCCATGCAGTCCTGCAGGTGCTGGTAGAAGGCATTTGTAAGTGATTCAGCGGCTTGAGTACTGTTTTCCGCCTGCTCGGGGCCTTAAAGGAGACCACACTAGTCTTTAGAAGTGTGAAGTGGGCTATTGAGAAGTTCTTTACTAACGTCTTTATTGTTTCAGGTTGGGGTGGGATGAAGACCTCCAGCGAGATTAGTTTGTGATCTGATCTCACCAGTGAGGGGTATACTTCCGGTGTTGAACATTGTGCTCCCATGTTCGTGATGATGAGATCAAGTATGTTATCTCCTCTTGTGGGGATGGTGACTAGTTGTTCCATGGCATTTGAGTTTATGAATTCCAGGAACTTTTGGGCTAGGGTGTTTGGGCTTGAGTAGTGTTCCCAGTCTATATTAGGGTAATTGAAGTCACCTAGTATGATGGTGTTTGGTGATACATTTATCCTCTAGTGTTTTCAGGAAGGCCATGTGAGGTTCCTGAGTTTGTGAGGGTGGCCTGTAACATGCTACAATTTGCAGAGCAGTTTTGCCTATGGTTAATTGCACCTGGATGGTCTCCGATGCATCATGCGTTGCCACCAGTCTTGAGGTGTGGGTGTCCTTGATGAATATGGATACCCCCCTCCTTTCTTGGTATTGTCCGGATTTTGGGGCGGGCATGATATGAGGTAAAACCTGATATCGCTGGGGTACTCTCAGGAGCCTTGAACCAGGTTTCTGTCACAGCACAGACATCGATGTTCTCCATACTGAGAAGGGCCTCGAGTGCGTGCATTTTGAGATTTAGACTTCTGGCATTGAGCAGCATTACCCTTAGTTTTGTGTTCTAGGGTGGTAGGTTTAGAATTTGAGCCTTGCCTAAAAAGGCACTATGGGGGTGGCAAGAGCCTTTGCCAATATCCGGAATCCCAGGGGTGACAGGTGCAAGCCGTCCCTTGCGAAGCAGCGTGGCTTGTCCAGCATGTCATCCCAGGCAGACAGATACTGGATCCCCTTTGAATGACACCAGTGTTTAAGCCAATTGTTAAAGCTGATCATCTTATCTCTGTATTGTGGCATCATTCTTGGTGAAGGTAGGATACTGCTCAAGGTCAGGGTCATACCTGCCTGGGCTACATAATCAGAGAGCTCCTCAATGTCTCTTTTCAGGCCAGCACTCCAGGGCTATGTTTTACTAAGTTTCAGTAGACTGCAAATTGGTTGTTGTTTGATCTTCAACTGACTCACAATTGTTCCAACATGGGTTAGACCATGTTAATAACTGGTGTAGGGACAATGGTCTCACATTAAATGTAACAAATGTAGCATAGATCATTTTGGTAAACAAAATCGCTTCACTTACCATATCAGTAATGTAACCCCGAGTGGGTATAATGATTGCGGTGTTTATCTCACAGCCACAAGGTAATTAGCTTGATTCTTAGTTTGCAGAATTAGTTTGGCTTAAACTGTCCCATAATGGCAGTCAGCCTAGTATTTACCTATGAAACCTGCAGTCAAACACTCTTCTGAGGTCTCTAGACATTCTTGTTGATAACTTCTTATCACTTGACCATCATGTCTCCACAGTAGTTCAGAAAGCCTTCTTCCTGGCTCATCGTATTCCTAAAGGTGTCTCTGCTACATCCAGTTTTGATTCCCCTTTACTCGTGTTTTCTCAGACCCGTTATTGAATATAATGCAACTTCTGGCATGTGTTTGCCTAAACGTATCACACAACTTGAGAGACTTCAGAGATTCATAACTAAAAAGATCAGTGGCCTCAAAAATCTTAGTTATCAGGAGAGACTGGCAACCTTATTTCTAAAGTGAGTCTCTTGTAGACTCTTCCATGGAGATGTGTATCTAGTCTTTCATGCCAAGAAAGAGCCAACCCTATTTACTCTCATTCTTCACAGATCTAATGGTACATCAAATACCTAGTTAAAGGAACTAAACCTTCGTCAGTAGGTAAATAAGACATGGTGGCATGATACATTCATATCCTAATGCATCCCTCAGCCCTGAACAAACTTCCACTACATCTGACCTTTGTCAGTGGGTAAATAAGACATGTTGGCATGATACATTCATATCCTAATGTATCCCTCAGCCCTGAACAAACTTCCACTACATCTGACCTTCGTCAGTAGGTAAATAAGACATGGTGGCATGATACATTCATATCCTAATGTATCCCTCAGCCCTGAACAAACGTCCACTACATCTGACCTTTGTCAGTAGGTAAATAAGACATGTTGGCATGATACATTCATATCCTAATGTATCCCTCAGCCCTGAACAAACTTCCACTACATCTGACCTTCGTCAGTAGGTAAATAAGACATGGTGGCATGATACATTCATATCCTAATGCATCCCTCAGCCCTGAACAAACTTCCGCTACATCTGACCTTCGTCAGTAGGTAAATAAGACATGGTGGCATGATACATTCATATCCTAATGTATCCCTCAGCCCTGAACAAACTTCCACTACATCTGACCTTCGTCAGTAGGTAAATAAGACATGGTGGCATGATACATTCATATCCTAATGCATCCCTCAGCCCTGAACAAACGTCCACTACATCTGACCTTCATCAGTAGGTAAATAAGACATGGTGGCATGATACATTCATATCCTAATGTATCCCTCAGCCCTGAACAAACTTCCGCTACATCTGACCTTCGTCAGTAGGTAAATAAGACATGGTGGCATGATACATTCATATCCTAATGTATCCCTCAGCCCTGAACAAACTTCCACTACATCTGACCTTCATCAGTAGGTAAATAAGACATGGTGGCATGATACATTCATATCCTAATGTATCCCTCAGCCCTGAACAAACTTCCGCTACATCTGAAGCAGAGCACCACCGTTGCCACCTTTAAGGTAAACCTAGAATACTGGGTGGGCAGCCTCAAATTCTCCCCGTCTATGTTGTTTTTCCCTCCACAAGGCTATAAGGACGTTTTGATTAGGATTTTTGTTTTTGGATAGGCTTGAAATGGTGTGCAAAAGTATTGCCTAGTACTTACGTATGAGCCTGTTGTTAAGTATCATCACATTAGGTAAGATAAAATGATATGGAGTTTGTAATAAGGTATTGCCTAGTACTTACGTATGAGCCTGAAGTTAAGTATCATCACATTAGGTAAGATAAAATGATATGGATTTTGTAATAAGGTATTGCCTAGTACTTACGTATGAGCCTGTTGTTAAGTAGCATCACATTAGGTAAGATAAAATGATATGGATTTTGTAATAAGGTATTGCCTAGTACTTACGTATGAACCTGTTGTTAAGTAGCATCACATTAGGTAAGATAAAATGATATGGATTTTGTAATAAGGTATTACCTAGTACTTACGTATGAGCCTGTTGTTAAGTAGCATCACATTAGGTAAGATAAAATGATATGGATTTTGTAATAAGGTATTACCTAGTACTTATGTATGAGCCTGTTGTTAAGTAGCGTCACATTAGGTAAGATAAAATGATATGGATTTTGTAATAAGGTATTGCCTAGTACTTACGTATGAGCCTGAAGTTAAGTAGCATCACATTAGGTAAGATAAAATGATATGGATTTTGTAATAAGGTATTACCTAGTACTTATGTATGAGCCTGTTGTTAAGTATCATCACATTAGGTAAGATAAAATGATATGGATTTTGTAATAAGGTATTACCTAGTACTTACGTATGAGCCTGTTGTTAAGTAGCATCACATTAGGTAAGATAAAATGATATGGATTTTGTAATAAGGTATTGCCTAGTACTTACGTATGAGCCTGAAGTTAAGTAGCATCACATTAGGTAAGATAAAATTATATGGATTTTGTAATAAGGTATTGCCTAGTACTTACGTATGAGCCTGTTGTTAAGTATCATCACATTAGGCAAGATAAAATGATATGGATTTTGTAATAAGGTATTACCTAGTACTTACGTATGAGCCTGTTGTTAAGTAGCATCACATTAGGTAAGATAAAATGATATGAATTTTGTAATAAGGTATTACCTAGTACTTACGTATGAGCCTGTTGTTAAGTAGCATCACATTAGGTAAGATAAAATGATATGGATTTTGTAATAAGGTATTGCCTAGTACTTACGTATGAGCCTGTTGTTAAGTAGCATCACATTAGGTAAGATAAAATGATATGGATTTTGTAATAAGGTATTGCCTAGTACTTACGTATGAACCTGTTGTTAAGTAGCATCACATTAGGTAAGATAAAATGATATGGATTTTGTAATAAGGTATTACCTAGTACTTACGTATGAGCCTGTTGTTAAGTAGCATCACATTAGGTAAGATAAAATGATATGGATTTTGTAATAAGGTATTACCTAGTACTACGTATGAGCCTGTTGTTAAGTAGCGTCACATTAGGTAAGATAAAATGATATGGATTTTGTAATAAGGTATTGCCTAGTACTTACGTATGAGCCTGAAGTTAAGTAGCATCACATTAGGTAAGATAAAATGATATGGATTTTGTAATAAGGTATTACCTAGTACTTATGTATGAGCCTGTTGTTAAGTATCATCACATTAGGTAAGATAAAATGATATGGATTTTGTAATAAGGTATTACCTAGTACTTACGTATGAGCCTGTTGTTAAGTAGCATCACATTAGGTAAGATAAAATGATATGGATTTTGTAATAAGGTATTGCCTAGTACTTACGTATGAGCCTGAAGTTAAGTAGCATCACATTAGGTAAGATAAAATGATATGGATTTTGTAATAAGGTATTGCCTAGTACTTACGTATGAGCCTGTTGTTAAGTATCATCACATTAGGTAAGATAAAATGATATGGATTTTGTAATAAGGTATTACCTAGTACTTACGTATGAGCCTGTTGTTAAGTAGCATCACATTAGGTAAGATAAAATGATATGGATTTTGTAATAAGGTATTGCCTAGTACTTATGTATGAGCCTGAAGTTAAGTAGCATCACATTAGGTAAGATAAAATTATATGGATTTTGCAATAAGGTATTACCTAGTACTTACGTATGAGCCTGTTGTTAAGTAGCATCACATTAGGTAAGATAAAATGATATGGATTTTGTAATAAGGTATTGCCTAATACTTACGTATGAGCCTGAAGTTAAGTATCATCACATTAGGTAAGATAAAATTATATGGATTTTGCAATAAGGTATTACCTAGTACTTACATATGAACCTGTTGTTAAGTAGCATCACATTAGGTAAGATAAAATGATATGGATTTTGTAATAAGGTATTGCCTAATACTTACGTATGAGCCTGAAGTTAAGTATCATCACATTAGGTAAGATAAAATTATATGGATTTTGCAATAAGGTATTACCTAGTACTTACATATGAACCTGTTGTTAAGTAGCATCACATTAGGTAAGATAAAATGATATGGATTTTGTAATAAGGTATTGCCTAGTACTTATGTATGAGCCTGAAGTTAAGTAGCATCACATTAGGTAAGATAAAATGATATGGATTTTGTAATAAGGTATTGCCTAGTACTTACGTATGAGCCTGTTGTTAAGTAGCATCACATTAGGTAAGATAAAATGATATGGATTTTGTAATAAGAAGACTAAAGACAGAAAAATAAGAGAGAAGAGAAAGTCACTGATACGTGTCTGTGCATAGGAGAGCTCGTTTAGGAATAATGTAGGCTGAGGAATAGCAGGGACATAGTCAGGCATCATGTACGATCAGTTTTAATTTATCTTTGAAGATATGAGCATTGTTGAGGAGCCTGGTTGGAGGGGCAACTGAGTTCTGGGATTTGGTGGTACAGTTGGGGTAAAGAGCATTTCCTGCTTCGTTGTGAGCTTTGTGAATAAGAGGAGATGTGTATCAGTAGAGCAGAGAGCTTTCTTGGTGGAGTGGAGTTGCCGTATATCATTTAGGGTAGGACATTTGTCAGTGTGAAAGTCTAAACTGTGAGTAAACTGAAGTTGAGAGTAGATAAGGAGGTCTGGTAGTGGAAGCCATTTTGGGTGCCTGAGGGCAATATGTGATGTGTGGAGTATGGTTTGTTAGAAGCAAATTTGGTTACTTTATTATAGCACTGCTCTAGTTTAGATGTCAGGCTGGACAGGAGGTTGGTGAAAAATAGGAAATGCATGTAGAAGTATAGGCAGGAGATAGTGGTGCTAATGTTATTTGTCTGCTTTAAGTCAAATATCGTTTGACTCAATATGGCAGACCTAACTTCTGCTATGTATTTTTTGGATGTGAAGGCTGAATGTAATGGCATCACCTACTATGACCCCCAGTAATTTAGTGCTGGAAACTACTTCAATACTTGTTATTTTCAGAGGTCAGTTTTAAGTTAGCCCTACATTTGGTATGACACTTAGGACTGAAAAGGGGAAGTTTTGGCTTTTTGTGTTTAGTCTTAGGTCTGATTTTGCTAGCCAGTTTTTTGTAGAGGAGACTGAATCTTGTATGAGCTGTTGGAGAGGAATGGAATTTGGGCCAGAGTAGGTAAAGGTTGCATCCTCCATGTATTTGGACATGTCTGGTGTGTTTAGGGGCAGTGTGTAAATTATTGCTAAATATATTAATCTGTAGTGGTGCTAGTGTGGAGCCTTGGGATACCAGCAGAGACTGGTAAAAAGGTAGAGATGTAAGACTCCCATTTAACAGCTTGGGATCTGAGGAACTAGCAGTAACTGTGCTGGGACAGATCAAGGGAGGCTAGCCGATGGAGCTGTTTATTATGAGAGACATACTGGGACAGATCAAGGGAGGCTAGCCGATGGAGCTGTTTATTATGAGAGACATAATGGGACAGATCAAGGGAGGCTAGTCGATGGAGCTGTTTATTATGAGAGACATAATAGGACAGATCAAGGGAGGCTAGCCAATAGAGCAGTTTATTATGTGAGACAGTGCCAAGGGTCCAAGAAAAGGGCTGATACAATATTACCTGTATTGCTGTTGTGAATAATTTTGTTAGAGAAGTCCATTAGTGCAGCTGTGGTACTGTAGTTTGGTTTAATGCTATGCTGTATGGAGGAGAGAAGAGGAGATTATTGCTAAGAATGTGGTTGAGAAGTTGAGAAAGTATGCATTTTTCTAAGATTTTTGATGGGGGCAGTTTAGCTACAGGTTTCTAGTTGGAAAGATCAGTTGTCTTTCTGCCTTAGTGCAAGAGTAGAATGAATGAGTTATTCTATAGGGAGAGGGCATAAAACTGTCGGATAGCTCTGTTAATGAGTAATAAAATGGGATAGGTGTAGACTGAATGATTTCTTTATAGGAAGGGAACATAAAATGGTTGGATAGCTCTGTTAATGAGTAATAAAATGGGATAGGTGTAGAATGAATGATTTCTTCTATAGGGAGGGGACATAAAATGGTTGGATAGCTCTGTTAATGAGTAATAAAATGGGATAGGGGTAGAATGAATGATTTCTTCTATAGGGAGGGGACATAAAATGGTTGGATAGCTATGTTAATGAGTAATAAAATGGGATAGGTGTAGAATGAATGATTTCTTCTATAGGGAGGGGACATAAAATGGTTGGATAGCTCTGTTAATGCATAATAAAATGGGATAGGTGTAGACTGAATGATTTCTTTATAGGAAGGGAACATAAAATGGTTGGATAGCTCTGTTAATGAGTAATAAAATGGGACAGGTGTAGAATGAATGATTTCTTCTATAGGGAGGGGACATAAAATGGTTGGATAGCTCTGCTAATGAGTAATAAAATGGGATAGTTGTAGAATGAATGATTTCTTCTATAGGGAGGGGACATAAAATGGTTGGATAGCTCTGTTAATGAGTAATAAAATGGGATATGTGTAGAATGAATGATTTTTTCTATAGGGAGGGGACATAAAATGGTTGGATAGCTATGTTAATGAGTAATAAAATGGGATAGGTGTAGAATGAATGATTTCTTCTATAGGGAGGGGACATAAAATGGTTGGATAGCTCTGTTAATGAGTAATAAAATGGGATAGGTGTAGAATGAATGATTTATTCTATAGGGAGGGGACATAAAATGGTTGGATAGCTCTGTTAATGAGTAATAAAATGGGATAGGAGTAGAATGAATGATTTCTTCTATAGGGAGGGGACATAAAATGGTTGGATAGCTCTGTTAATGAGTAATAAAATGGGATAGGTGTAGAATGAATGATTTCTTCTATAGGGAGGGGACATAAAATGGTTGGATAGCTTTGTTAATGCGTAATAAAATGGGATAGGTGTAGAATGAATGATTTCTTCTATAGGGAGGGGACATAAAATGGTTTGATAGCTCTGTTAATGCGTAATAAAATGGGATAGGTGTAGAATGAATGATTTCTTCTATAGGGAGGGGACATAAAATGGTTGGATAGCTCTGTTAATGAGTAATAAAATGGGATAGGTGTAGAATTAATGATTTCTTCTATAGGGAGGGGACATAAAATGGTTGGATAGCTCTGTTAATGAAACATGCTGGAGGGATAGATTCCTGTCCCAGCGACTTCCCATACTCTGGAACAAACTACCTATCTATGTCAAACAGAGCTCCTCATTAGCACTCTTCAATAAAAATCTTGATGATTGGATGTGAAATGAGAAATTCACCCCGGGGATCACTTCTGTGGCTCTGCTCGACAGGGGCACAAGAAAATAATTTTCTTGGGTGGCGAAAGCCAGGGTACATTTTTTGGCTAGGCTTGTATGGGTCCTAGGGCCGATAGCCTAGTACCTACCTATGAACCTATGAACCTATGATAGATGTAGAATGAATGATTTCTTCTATATGGAGGAGACATAAAATGGTTGGATAGCTCTGTTAATGAGTAATAAAATGGGATAGGTTGTAGAATGAATGATTTTCTTCTATAGGGAGGGGACATAAAATGGTTGGATAGCTCTGTTAATGAGTAATAAAATGGGATTGGGGTAGAATGAATGACTTATTCTATAGGGAGTGGACATAAAATGGTTGGATAGCTCTGTTAATGAGTAATAAGGTTGGATAGTCAATGACATCTTGTGGAATTTTAAGGTATTCAGTCGATACGTTATCTGCAGCTACGGTGGTAGGTTTTAGTTTTAGGAAGTGTCTTTTAATGATAGAGATTGAGACAGTGTTGATGTAGAGTTTTATGGTTGTTACTGACTTGGAAGTCAAGCTGGGGTGAATGGTTAGTATCTATGTTAAGCAGTGATTTCATAGTGTTGATGAAGTGGGAATTAATTAATGAAGCGATATTATTTGGGTATATATCTGAGTATGGATTAGTCTGCTCTATTCTACCTGGGGATAAACATTTTTGATGGAGCTTCAGAAAGTAACACGATTTTTTGGTGATTTTATTTTTTTAAGTTAAAATAGTGATTTATTTTATCACTTTTAACTTTTATTTTGGTTTGATTGCAAAGGTGTCTGAAGTTTTGAAGATTTTACTGCTTTTTCTAAATTTGCCGTGTTTGGTGTGCTTCCTCTCCGTCTTGCATTCTTTGTTTGGTTGTTGCGAATAGCCACGGGGCCGTGTTTTGTTTGATTCTCTTTCTGCTTGTGGTTGCCAGTTTGTTTAGAACATCGAGTAGTCAGCCAAGAGCATCCATGGGTAATTAAATATACATTTAGTCAGCCAAGATCATCCATGGGTATTTAAATATACATTTAGTCAGCCAAGAGCATCCATGGGTATTTAAATATACATTTAGTCAGCCAAGAGCATCCATGGGTATTTAAATATACATTTAGTCAGCCAAGAGCATCCATGGGTATTTAAATATACATTTAGTCAGCTGTTTTGTTACTGATGCTTCTGATTGTGATACAATAGACTTTTAGTGTAGACAGAGCTGTAGGCTGAGTATATAGGTGAGAGGGTAGAGAGCACCCAGGCATATTCATAGGTTCATAGGTAGGTACTAGGCTATCGGCCCAAGGGCCTATGTAAGCCTAGCCAACAAGGTTCCCTGGCTTACGCCACCCAAGAAAGTTATTTTCCTGTGCCACTGTCGAGCAGAGACACAGAAGTGATCCCCGGGGTGTATTTCCTATTTCCCATCCACTCATCAAGATTTTTCTTGAAGAGTGCTAATGAAGAACTTTGCTTGACATAGATAGGTAGCCTGTTCCAGAGTATGGGAAGTCTCTGGGATAGGAATCTATCCCTCCAGCATGTCCTGTTTATTGTGGTGACAAGGTTTAGGTCCCTAGAGCATGTAGCTCGGAGGGATTGGGATTTCTTTAGGTGTAGCATGTCCAACAGCTCTGGGTTTGACATAGCTTTATATGTTAGGCAGAGATCACCTCTGAGTAGGCGATATGCTACGGAGTAAAGCTGGAGTTTTTTGAGGCAGTCAGTGTAGGGCATTTGTTTGAGTCCAGTAATCCTATTTGTGTGGTACTTCTGTGGCCTTTCCAGCTGCTGCAGATGTCTTGTGAGGTACATTCCAAAAGGGGCATTGTACTCTATAGTGGGTCTAATGAGTGTCGAGTAGAGGGGAACAATGACCTCTTTTTTCCTGGATGAGAACCCTTTTATGATGAGGTGTGCCACATAGAAGGACTTCCTGACTACTGTGGCGATGTGACTATCAAAGGAGAGACTACTGTCCACCTGGGTCCCAAGGTCTCTTATCCCACATTCGGTGTTAAGTAGATTGCTGCCTATGTGGTAGTTCATGGGTACAGAGTTTTTACCAAAGGGGATGACACTGCACTTTTTGGCATTGAGCTTGAGGCCATGGCTCTGACACCAGGCATCTGTCTCAGAGAGGCCCTTCTGTATGATGTCCACATCATTTGGGGACTTGACTATGGCTCCTAGTTTGCAGTCATCTGCGAACTTCATTAGCCAGAGGCCTTCTGTGTTAGCCTGTACTTCAGAGAAGTAGATACCATACAGGAGCGGTCCCAGGACGGAACCCTGTGGTACTCCACTTGTCACTAGTTTGAGGTCAGATTTGGAGTCTGCAACTTTTACAGTGTGGGTTCTGTCAGTGAGCCAGTTGGCAACCCATCTCGTGACGTAGGGATTTATGCCTAGTTTATTGAGTTTAGCTATAATTCCAGAATGAGGGATGGTGTCGAAAGCCTTGGCAAGGTCAAGATAGGCTGTGTGAACCACCTTACCCTCATCTACGGCTTTGGTGACTGCCTCAAAGAAGTTGATCAGGTTCAGGAGGCATGATCTGCCTTTCACAAACCCGAACTGGGTGGGATCCAGAGTTTGGAGGTTACCAATGTCTTTGTTTATGAGTTCCATGATGATACATTCCATGGCTTTGCAGACCAGGCTCGTCAGGCTAATAGGTCTATAGTTCCCGGGATCAGTGGTGGCTCCCCATTTGTGGAGTGGGATAACTATTGCTGTGTGCCATTCAGTGGGCACAAAGCCTGATGCAAGGCTATTATTGAACATGGTGCTTAAGTGGGGAGCCAGTTCATTCTGAAGTTCGTGTAAAACGCAGCCTGGGATGTTGTCCGGTCCCATGGATGCTGTGTTTTTGGCTTTAGACAGTGCAGCTTTCACCTGCGTAGTTGTGATTACAGGGACTCTGCATTCTTTCTGTATAGATATGGGTCCATTAGGGGGTGATAGGGGGCAAAGTTAGCACTGAACCTATCTGACAGGATGTTGGCAATATCAGTAGGTTCTGTAATTTTCATGCCTTTGTGCTGTAACTCACAGCAGATCTGGGTGTTGCCATTGAGATTCTTGACATAGCTATATAATGCTTTGTGGTTGTCCTTGGAATTAGTGGTGATTTTATTTTTGTAGCTAGCTATGTGAGGATCTTATAAGGGATCTCAGCTTCTTACTGAGGCTGAGCAGGGAGCGCCTCCACTCATGGGATTTTACTCTCTTTTGCAACAGATTCTTCCTTCTGTTGTACAGTTTGTTTATGGCAGTGGACCACCAGATTGGCTTCCTTTTTATGGAGGATAGCGTCTTGGTTCTGTTTGGGATAGCACAATCCATGCACTCATGTAAGTGCTTATAGAGTGCATTTGTGTAGGATTCAGCAGTTGTAACTGTATTGTCCATCTGCATGGGTGTCATGAAGTTCACTACTTCTGTCTTAAGAAGCATGAAGTTGGCTTTGGAGAAATTTTTTACTGTGGTTTCCTTAATGGGGGGTGGGGGTGGGATGTGGATATCAAGGGTGATTAGCTTATGGTCGGATCGGACCAACGAGGAGTTGACTTCAGGTGTGGAACACCGGTCACTCATGTTGGTAATGACTAGGTCTAGGATATTGTTGCCCCTGGTGGGGGTGTGGATAAGTTGATCTAGGGCATTGGAGTTTATGAATTCCAGAAAGCGTTGTGCTAAGGAGTTGGTACATGAGTAGTTTTCCCAGTTAATGGTGGGGTGGTTGAAGTCACCCATTATTAGGGTGTTTGGTTGAACCCTAATATTTTCCAGTACATCAAGAAAAGAGGAGTGGGAATCCTGGGGCATGGTGGGGGATCTGTAGCAAGCTACAATTTGGATTGCAGTTTTGCCAAGAGTTAGTTGCACTTGATAACCTCGGATGCATTATGCTGAGCAACTTGCCTGGAGGTGTGGATATCCTTAATGAATATGGACACACCCCCACCTTTGGTGTTTCGGTCCAGGTTACATGGCCAAAACGTGTGGTATGAGTTATAGCCTGGTAGTGCAGGGGTGCTCTCTGGAGCCTTGAACCAGGTCTCAGTCACTGCACAGATATCGATGTTCTCCATTTTAAGGAGTGCCTCGAGTGAGTGCATTTTGAAATTTAGACTTCTAGCATTGAGTAGCATTACCCTCAGTTTTTGTTTGCCTGTTCCTGTTATGGTGGTGAATTTGTTACTTGCACTCTGCCTAAAAAGGCACTATAGGGGCAGCAAGAGCCTTAGCCAGTATCCGGAATCCCAGGGTTGACAGGTGCAGGCCATCTGTGGCAAAGCATTGTGGTCTGTCGACCATGTCATCCCAAGCAGACAGATACTGGATCCCCTTAGAATGACACCAGAAGCTTAGCCAATTGTTAAAGTCAATCATTTTGTCCTTGTACTGTGGTGTCATTCTGGGTGATGGCAGGATGCTACTCAGGGCTAGGGTTATACCTGACTGGGCTACAAGATTGCAAAGCTCTTCCATGTCTCTTTTCATGTAGTCCAGGGAGGTGCATCTCAGGTTATTCACACCAACATGGACAATGACAGAGTCATATTTGTACTTGTTGTGGAGTGACCTGAGTGCATGGGTTATGTGGCAGATCCTGGCACCCGACAGGCAGCTGACAGTAACCTTCTCCTTGTTTAGCCTGGTCAGTGGGACATCAGTGTGCCTGACTATAGCGTCACCTATGACTAGTGTGTTGGGTATTTTCATACTATTTTATTTATTTATTTATTGACATTTGTTAACCAGGAAAGTCCAACTGGGTAGTAGCCCATTATCAGTGGAGACCCAGGGTGAAAAGATGATTTAATGATGAAAGGACCATTGCACCATCAGGGTCCATTGAAGAATTCTCATGTGGAAGCGAGCAGTGGGAATTAAGAGTTATTGTAGCAGCCATTGACCCTAGAGCTTTTAGGATCAGTTATGGCAGGGAGAAGGAATAAAAATAATCTGTTTGATGTGTGTCTTAGGTTCATAGGTGTTTTTCAGGCTAATGACCACAAGGGCCTTTTTAAGCCTAGCCATGCATCCCAAATCTCTGACAAGTTCTGATGCCCTTGATTAGTGTAAGCAGGGGCCTGGGAGATGAACCATTTACAGGCTGCCTGTGCCTATTAGAGACATAGGTGCCAAACCAGGGATGAATTTCCAGTTCCCCATCTAATTGTCCAAGTTGCACTTGAATTGGGTTAGGGAGGAACTCTGCTTCACATGGATGGGGAGCCTGTTCCATAGACACAGTAGTCTCTGGGATACATACCTCTCTCTCTCCAGCAGGACCTATTTATATCATAGGCAAGGTTTAACTCTTTAGAATGGGTAATTCTGGTGCTGTTTGTTTTGTGGATATGCAGGAGATCCATCAAAATGGGGTCTGACAATGCCCTGTATGCCAGGCATAGATCTCCCATCAAAAGCCTGTAGGAGACAGAATACAGGGATAGGGCCTTGAGTCGGTCTGCATAGGGCATTTTACTTACACCCTGTATTCCTTTAGTGAGGAACCCCTGTGGATGTTCCAGTTGTTGGATATGCCAGGTTAGGTACATACCAAAGGGGGCATTGTACTCAGTTATAGGTCTGACGAATGCCAAATACAGTGGAACAATGACTTCCTTGGACTTAGATGCCATACCTTTGTTCATAAGTTGTGCAACATAGAATGATTTCCACCCTACTGTGGACATGTGATGGTCAAAGGCTAGATTACTATCTATGTGTGTCAATAAGTCCCTGACTACTCAGTCAGCTCTAAAGGATGTGCTGTCAATACGATAGTTACCATGAATGGGTGACTTCCCAAAGGATACTATTATGCATTTCTTGGCATTTAGTTTTAGTCCATGGCTCTGACACCAGTTCTTTGTCTGTGTCAGCCCGTCCTGGAGAACATTTGTGTCAGTGTGGGATTCAATGACAGCTCCTAATTTGCAATCATCTGCAATTTTAGTCAGTCAGAGACCACTGACATTGGCCTTGACTTCTAAGAAGTAAATCCCAAATAGGAGAGGTCCAACGACTGATTCCTAAGGGACTCCACTTGTGACTGGCCTCTTTGTAGAGGTGGACTCCCCAATTCTAATTTCCTGAGTCCTGGCTTTGAGCCAGTTGACTACCTGCTGGGTGACATACGAGTTTGTACTTAACCTCTTGAGTTTGTCAGCAATACCAGACTGGGATATTGTGTCAAATGCCTTGAACAGGTCAAGGTAAGCAGTGTGAACCATTTTCCCCTCATCCATTGGTTGAATAGGCATGATCTATCCTTGATGAAACCAAACTGGGTTGGGTCCAGTGTCTGAAGATTTGCTATATCTTTACTGATCATCTCCATGATAATGCTTTCCATGGCTTTACATATAAGACTAGTGAGACTTATGGGTCTGTAGTTTCCAGGGTCTGTAGATGGTCCATCTTTGTGCAGAGGGATGGCTGTTGCCTTTCTCCATTTATGAGGCATGAAGCTTGTTTGGAGGCTACAGTTAAATAGTAATTCCAAAGGTCGTGATAGATCATGTTTCATGCTATTTAGAAGGCATCCTGGGATACTGTCTGGGCCCATTGATGCAGTGTTCTTGGTCTTAGAGAGAGCATTAATGACCTGTTCCCTAGTGATAGTAGGGAAAGTTATATTCAATGGTATTTCCTGAGGGTTCCTATTATATAATCAAAGACACGATCCTCTGAATGCATCTTAATCAAACTTGAAATCACGAAACAAAATAGCAAAATGGCATAAAATCGATTTCTTTCCCTGGGAAAGAAATCGCTTGGCTGCCTCCATTACTTTGCCATTTTTGTCACTGTAGTGTGATCTCGGAGTTGGTATGTTTAAGTAGGGGGGTGTGGAGGGTGAAGCCCCCCACTTTATGTAATGTTTTGAAGTTTTTATTTTATTTTTTTGTGGAACAGCGATTTTTTTTCCCTGGGAAAAAAACTGCTGTTCCGAATGTTCAGGATTGTAAGCTTTCGCTTACATGGGGTCGATAAATCAGCGTTCGCTTTTTTAAGTGATCACTGATTTAATATAGAACATTTCCTGAGGGAAGGCTGAGGGGGAGAGAGGAGTAAAGTTGGATCTGAATTTATCAGCCAGGAGGTTTGCTATATCCTCTGGTTCAGTATAGGTGGCTCAAACCTCTCAACCTCTTAAAGTAAGAAATCTGGACAAAGCCATAAATAAAAGTGGGACAGAGGCCCAAAAATAGAGACAGTTTTTAAATATTGCTCTTACAAACTTAGAAAGTTGATAGAATATCAGGTTTTGCAGTAATCTGAATTTTCTGAAAGATATAAAGTGTGATACTCAAATGTCTGTCAGTATTTGTGAACTTCAAACTTTAAGGATTTACCACTAATTTAACAGAAAACCAGAATTTTATGAATACTGGATGAAAAATATGAGGCCAAGTTCTGGACATTCTGTGAAAACCTGTACAGTTGAGAAGTATGAGGTGGCTCCATTTACAGTGAGCTCTGCACACAATTGTGTATTGCCTTTGAGGTTGCAGACATAGATAAAGAATGCTTTGTGGTTGTCCATGGCCTGGGAAGCCAAACCTACCTCAAATTTGGCTTTGGTAGACTTTATTTGTACTCTGAGTTGTTTGTTTAGTTTGGTGAGGTGCTTTTATCCTGCTGGGTGCTACACCTTTTAATTTTTGCCATGATTTTCTTCCTTCTGTTATACAGACAATTGATTTTGTGATTCCATCAGGGTGACTTGTTTTTTGAGTTAGCTCTGTACTTCTTCCTGGTGGGTACAGCTGCTTCTATGCAGCTGTGAACATGATTGTACAGGGTTTCTGTGAACAGTTCTGCATAGGCAACAGTGTTCTCAGGGTTTAAAGGGGCTTGAAATTTTGCCAGGTTCTCACTTAATATGAGGAGGTTAGCCTTAGAGTAGTTCCTGAATGTTCCAGGTTTAGCTGGGGGTCCAGGTTTTATTTTTACTTCAAAGGAAACCATTTTTGTAGTCTGACCTTGCCACAGAAGACAATACAGTAGGGGATGTGCAACAGTCTCCCATATTAGTGAGGACCAGATCAAGTATGGTTGCACCCCTGATTGGTGTATTGACTATCTGGTCCAGGGAGTTTGTGTTTACAAAATCCAGGAATCTCTGTGCATGTACGTTTGGTGTCGTATAGGATTCCCAGTTATTAGTGGGGTAATTAAAGTCACCTATGAATATGGTATTTGGTTGGATGGTTAGTGTTTCTAATAAGTTTAAATACATGGTATGAGTTTCCTGGGTCATAGAGGGGGACCTATAGCTTGCAAGGTAGTGGTATTGGATTTTGCTTATGGTGATTTGAACATGAAGCAGCTCAAGTGCTTTGTCCTGTTTGACCAGCGATGAAGTATATTTATTTTTGATGTAAATAGAGTCACCTCCACCTTTAGTCCCTGCCTGTGAAGTAGGTAGTCTAAATGTGTGGAAGATATTATAACCTTGCACTGTTGGTGTGCTCTTCACGGCTTTAAACCATGTCTCAGTGACCGCACAGACAACAGCATTCTCTAGGATGATTAGAGCTTCTAGGGAGTGGAGGTTTTTGTTTAGACTCCTAGCAAGTCTTCATGTAAGAACTCTGTTTTGAGGCAAAAGAGCTAGACAACTGAATGTGTCTAAGTGAGCCCCTATAAAATCCATAACTTGAACTGGCTGAAGTTGAGACGTGTGCATGTTGACAGTGATTCCCAATGAGAGTGACAGCTGATAATCCCTGGCTTTTACTAGTAGGTGCCTGGTACGTGCTGTATGGACCCAGTCATCTAAATAGGGAATCATTCTGAATCCAAGCAGTCTTAGGTGAGCTGTTACCACTGCCATGGATTTGGTTAATTCTGTATGTGCTGTGATGAGACCAAGGGGCAAGTTTCTGAACTGATAATAACTGACTCCTAGCCAGAAGCATAGATACTGTAAATTTGAGAGTGCCTGCTCATTTTGATGTGATAGTATGCATCTTGAAGATCGATTGAGCACATCCAGTCATCCTTCTGAAGAATGGGCAGAATGGACCGAACCATGACCATCTGGAATTTGGAATTCTTTAAAAACTGGTTCAGATAACTAAGATCCAAAATAGGTCTCAGGTCCCCTGTCTGTTTTGGCACTAAACAGAACCTTGAGTAATTTCTGGATCCTTTTTGGTCTGGGGGACTTCTTAGACAACTCTTTTATCTAGCAACTTTGTGATCTCTTGAGCTGCTAGTTCACTCTAATTGGGTGGAGCATTGGGGAGAATTTTCCTTGTTTTTGCAGGAATTTGTAAAAAGGGAATGAAATATCCTCTGAATATGATCCTTTGCACCCAAGAGTCATTTGTGATGGCTATCCAGGCTTGTTGGTGCAAGGATAAGCATCCCCCAACTGCCTCCAGAGAGGTTACAGTTGGGCAACCTTCTGCCTGAGAAAGAATCTCAAGATCCTTGATTCTGCAGACCCCCTCTGCAGCATGGGTGGTGTCTACCACTGTAGTTATTTCCCCCTCTACCTCTGGGGAAAATTCCCCGCATCATTCCTGGAAAGGGCCTTGAGATTTTCTGAACCACATTTTCTTACTGCCATGTTGGTTCCTAGACAAAGGTCTCTGTGGAGTAGAAAAGTTAATTCCAACAGCAGACGCAGTCTTTCCATTCTGCTCAGTGCAGGAGAGAGTCTCTTGTACTGTTGGGCCAAACAACGATGATCCATCTAAAGGAGCATTGATGAATGATGCCTTGAAAGGTTCCGCAAAATTGCACAATCACATCCAGGCATGTCTCCTTATGGATATGCCTGAACTGGCTGCCCTCAAGGTACCTTCCATAGCATGTGAGATCAACCTCATGGATGCATTTGTAATTGATTGTAGGGTGGCCGCTTGTAAGGAAAAGGACTTCTATTCCTCTGTGGACATGGACCCTGAGGCAGAATTAGAGGGTTCCTTTATCAAGTTCCTCTGTAATCTGGTGGAATGTGCCAGGTAGTTCAGTGATTGCACGGCAAATGTTGCTGATGCATATACTTGATTCCCAAACTTGTCCAAAGCCTTAGAGTCTGTGTTAGGGGTTGGACAGTGAGCTTTGATCAGCAAGCTCCTTTTTGGTGGCTGCCACAACAACCATGGCATCTACAGGAATCCTTTTAGTCTAGTACTGTCTACCAGCAGGGGCATTTAAGATTTTGTTCTGGCATTTGGGGATAGGTTCCATGGAGTCTGGTTCCTTCCATACCTTGTGGGAGATAAGTTCTATAAACATATACATACAGGGGTAACCCAAGACGATGGGCTAGTCCCAAAGGCTGCCAAGAACGCACATAAATTCCTCGTGGGAAGGAGTTTGGGAAGACCAACCACTTTTTTGGTGAAGGATCTCTACGATGTCTCCAAATGAGAAATCTTCAGGTGGAGATCTAGGGAACCCTTTGCCCTTATCAAAATCAGTGTCTTTTGTGAGGGATTCCTGTGAGGAATCCAAGTGCCTCCTCTTTCTCATCCTTTTCTGAGGGACCTCCTCAGTGGGATGTTCCTGGGAGGTACTGGAAGAAATGGGGAGTTCCCTGTTGGGAACTGCTTGGACACTCATCTGGTGTGGCTGTTCCTGAGGTGTAGGATGTGAGGACCCAGATACAGAATCCAGTGAGGGAATAGGGTATAGAGCTGAAGAAGGGAGAGTCAAAATTACTCTGGGTTGAGAGAAAGCCCTCTCCACCACCTCAAAAACAGAGAGAGCTGGAAAAGCCAGTAATAATCCCTCTGGAGTGAAAGCTCCTGGACAATCCCTGAGCTCCCCCATTAGCCTGCTTAAAGGGGAGAGTCAGAGCTCAGCTATCCAGCTCTAAAGCTCCGAAAGAAAGCAATGGCTCTGAAAACTTCAGAGTTGCAGTCACCCCCTTGGATCCAACACTAATGCTTCAGTTCCAAGATCTGTCATACTCCAACAGTGTCAGAGCCATCAGGTCAAGGAAGCAGCTGGAGTCGAGAATGAAATAACCTTTGGATCTGATAGTTTGACTCCCAGTGCTCTTAGATCCAGGGACTCCAAAACAGCTGGTTGGATCAGAGAAGAGCAATTACAGGTTCAAAAGAAGGCTTGCAGCTCACAGATCTGATTGGAGATGTAGCTGACAAACCCCCATCAGGATCTGTGTTCTGAGGAACTTCCTCATCATCCTATCCACCTTCACTTCAGACAGACTACGGGAAAACCTAATGGAAGAGGATATGGAAAGTGGCCTTGAAGACTTCTTAGGTGTCTCTTGCTAAAATATAAACCTCAGTCTTGGAGATACTGGCTCCAGAGAAAACCTGAGAGCAGGGGGCGAGGAGATGGAACAGTAGACAGTGTCAGATCTGAAGACTTTGGATCCGAGATTTTTAGTAACCTTCTTTGGAGGAGGCTCTAAGGCAGGTGTAGACTGAAGAGACTGGGCAGGTGATTGTTTATGGTGCTCCCTGGGCTCATTCAATTTCTGGGAGGGGAGGTTGAGCCCCTTAAGAAGTGCCTGAAGATTAAGATGAAGCTGGAAGGAGGCCTTTCATAATTAGCTTATTCCTCTGGTCACTAATTGCTCTCACATTAAAGGCCACACATATGGATCAAGGGGTATCCAGATGTGCTGGATTCAAACAATAAATGCACTCCCTATGGGCATCAGAGTTGGGGATCTTATGCTGACAGAAGTGCATTTTTTAAATAGTCAGCTTATCAAGCATACTAGAAGAACACAAAATAGATTAAGAAAGGAAAGGAAGACTTCTTAAGGAAAATACCTAAAGATATAGAGAAAAAGGGGGACCAGACTACTAGCAATGGTAGTATAAAGACATACCGAATACTCAGTAGAAAAAGTTAATGAAGGTTAGGAGTTAAGCTAACTAATAAGAAAAAAAAAATTAATGAGAAATAATTTTCACTCACAAAACCCCAGAGGAGCTTGAGCTATCTCAGTCCCGGGCATCTTAAAGAGCAGCAAACGAGATTTGAGGGTTTGTAGTGGTCAGGGCCATTATATTATGAAATAATTTTCACTCACAAAACCCCAGAGGAGCTTGAGCTATCTCAGTCCCGGGCATCTTAAAGAGCAGCAAACGAGATTTGAGGGTTTGTAGTGGTCAGGGCCATTATGGGTGAAAGAACAGCTTGAGATTCAGATCCTAGAACCTTTAGAAAGTGACCAACTTGGATCTGAAGATCGGATCTGAACCCATTCATTGAGGAATGAATGAAAATAACAACATCAGATGAAACAATTTAACCAATGAAACAACATGTGAAACATGCAGCCTAGATAATTTGTGTCTGTCTCTCACCTAGAACAAAAACATCAGGCCAAGCAGATTTCATAAATCAGAAAACAAACTGGAGCAGGTAAAACAGAAAGCAGATTTATCATTCACAGACAAAAAAATGTAGGTTTACTTTCTTGACTCAACAGGGAATCACCAGCAGTGCTTTAGTTTGTGCAGGCCTGAAATATTTTCAGAAAAAGGCAAACAGCTAGAAGTTTATTGTGTATTTAAGTATTAGTCAAGAAACAATTTAACAAATGAAAAAACGTGTGAAATGTGCATCCTAGATAACCAGTGTGGATGTGATTTTAGAGAAAAACTGGACAGACAGTGAAACTAAAAAATGCAAACCAACATACTATAGTCTTCATTTTTTAAATCACATATAACTTTATTATTAAGCAGTATCACTGGAAATGAATTTCACCGTAAAACAAAAATGCCCCAGAAAATACAGCAGGGCACACTAAAAACTAGAATTATGTTTGTGAGCTGTGAATTATTTACATACTCAAAATACAACAGAAGGTACATCTCTAGTTATTCCAAAACAGTTACAGAAGAAGATAAAACAAATGGCTTTGTTTATAATTATTCATGCATTCAAACCTGTTTGAATTTCAAAACTAAGCAATAAAAGAAGCTCACAGAAGCTATTGTTGCTGCATTATTTTTATGCAATGTACATTTTTACATCCATTTAAAAATGTACAGAGGTAATTTAACTAAAAGGTTTGATTTACAGTCAATATTATGAGTTTATTTTAACAAAATGTTTTTGGTTTATTAGTTTTGAATTTTGGTGGTTATGCATTAAAGATTATGTTTGTTTTCATTAAGAAAAGGTCACATTTACGTTTATCCCAAACATTGCTTAAGTTTTTGAGCAAATACTTTCTGTTTAGTTTTGTATTATATTATTCTGTATGATAAACTGAGCATCAGATATTTTTAGGAAGCGGGGTTTTAATGAAGAAACATCTGCATTTTGTATAATGCAAGAATTACTGAAGGAACATCTGTCATAAAGTCTGCAAAGTCTGAAGTGTAATGCACACGTGTGGTACTGTAAATACGGGAGCAGCACTCTGTTTATATAATCAGCCTGTAGAACTTAATTTTCTGAAGGTGCATGTTTTTAATGTGTTTAAAAATATTTGTCAAAATACTTCCTTTGAGATCAATAATACATTCCTGTTAAAGAGTTATTGTCCCTCTTAGCTCACACTGTCAGAACTGCTGTTCATACACTGTTATATGTATTATGAAGAAGTAATTTTACCTTGGAGTTCATCATTTTTACCATGAATAAACATATGAAGGCATGCAGATATGAAGATATGCACCAGATTTTGTGTGTGGTGTGTGTGTGTGTGTGTGTGTGTGTGTGTGTGTGTGTGTGTGTGTGTGTGTGTGTGTGTGTGTGTATGTGTGTATCTGTAAACTCAGAAGTTAAAGTGTGCACATGTGTGTATATATACATGGTTCTCATCTGTTTTTTGTGGCTGTGAATGATGTTTGTCAGTAAGAAAGTGCAAATAAAAATAAAATTGGATAGAAGCAAAGCTATAGCATACAACAGGAGTGCATGTACGTTAAAGCAGATATTTTGATGTTAAGAATACTGCAGATGAAATGGATTTGTTTTGCTGGGCTTGGTGTCCTCCACCAATGTTGTCGGCCCAGGTTTCAGTTGTAACTGGGTGCCAGTGGAACTGCTGCAGAAGTGAAAATGGGAACTACAGAGTTTGACTTGTCTTCACTAGGGAGATGAATTAATTACCTTCACTGCAAACGCAACCCTGGAGAAGGCCACAAGAACAGAAGTGATAAATTCCCAAGCCCTACATACACTGTACATATGAAGGAATATGCTTTACTGTGGAAATAAAGACTGACTCAGAGAATACAGGAAAAAAATCAACTGTGGAGATATATTTATCAGCAAAATCTCTGCTATATTGTTTAATTGTGGGTGGAAGGAGCTCAAAATAGGAACAAGCTAGCTGTTAGAAAAAGAACAGTTACCTAGCTGTCTGACACTGGTGTGATTCTGTGGGCAGATTCCATTAAACATAGGATAGTATAGTGCAGAGACATCATCCTGCAATGCTACCCTGATACCAAATTCAGCTGTAGCCCCACGGGTATAACATCATACAAGGATGCAGAGTTATGTGCTAAAACCAGTGCTGTAACTGTACAGAACACTAGGTACACCAGGAGCAGGTAACACGCCTGACTAACATTCTTATTTACAGGCATCTATCCTGACTTCCAGTACCAGTACTCACATACAGGTGCATCTGGTATTCATCATTGCTTGCTGTCAAGCACAGCGCCACCTATGTGTGAGCCACAACACTGCATGCAGGACAGGTGAAACTTTTTGTCATGCCTACAGTTACATTACTAATATACTCAGTAGTCAAACACTGGTGGTGCTGTACTGAAGTACAATTGCAGACATTTACAAATTATATAGTTTGTAGACATCCTTATGTCATACTACAGCACTGTACTACCCAGCATTTATTTGTTCCTTGTTTGGTTATCCTACCAGCTATTTTTTTTTCTAGTACCTACAATACCAAACCCAACATAAAGGTAATGCACCTGCTATGCCCAATAGTTCTGTTAATTTCAATGGGCTACTCTGTCGCTTAGAGTTTTGCATTGACGTACAAAGGCACTGTAAAAACTGAAAGTGTTGTGGGATACCAAACAAAATTCTTACTTCAGAATTATGCATAAAACTCCTTGAGTCCTTGTCAGCCTGTGAGGCTTGAGAATTCCCACAGCTCTATCTTTAGAATCAGGCACAGCATAAACTCTGGGTAGCACATTATCTCATTCATTTAGGTTTCTGGAATATGATATTGCATGTGTATTTTGGGTATTGTAACTAAGATAGATGTACAGGAGTAATCTACTTCAAAAATTAATAACCAGTGAGTAAAACCTATTTGTAACGAAGCATATCAAGATGGAGTATGGAACATGGAATATTTACAAATGCTGACTTAAGTATCAGTGTTTATGAGAAATGTTCAGAATGATGCCACAATGCAATAAATAAAATATGGCATTACTTTGACTTAATGGGGAAGTTAATCTTTCATACGTATGAAACAGGGAGGGAATATGCAGAGATGCACAGACTGACATGCATGCATACACAAAGATTAGGAAGAGGAAACAGACTGCAGTTTATTAGTTCATTAGGTCTTTACTTTTAAACAAAAACATGCTCTTTTTCTTATGTACATGGCAAGAGTGTTTGTAGTACATCTTCTCGAACTGTTTCATCTCCGCAGAACTCATACCTGGAAATAAAACAAAATAAACTGTACATTACTGCATCATATACTTCTGGCTATATGAAAGCCATAAGGAATGAAATATATATCTTTTTCAAAATTAAACAATCTTGACTGATATCTAGGCCGTTATGCCCCACTTTGAAGAACTCACTATAAAATGTGTTTCAGCCAGTTTGCAGTCAGTGTTTTCATGTCAGAAGTAACTGTTCTGTTAATGGATATTCAAAACACATCAGTACTGCAAAAACACAAGTTTGTGTTTAAGGAGGGGATGAATCACACTCTACAAAAATGGGATATGAACATTCTAGCATACTGCACTTTAACACACCCTGAGTAACACTTAGCCCATAACCAGCTATTTCTCACCATCTCAAGAGATCGTTTTATTAATTACCCAGCACTGGCTGACAATCCTGTCCTCTTCTAGAGTATGACTTATTACCTCATTTAGCAAGTTGTTCTGCATTCCTACCACTACTGCTGTGAAGTATTTTTTATTATAGCCTGGATCCACAGAAAGGCCTGGCAACGAACGGTATGGCTGTGGCAAACAGGATCTGGTAGCACAATTGCAGAAGGAATCTCAATTGTACCTAGCTTGGAGGTACATTATTTTCAGGCTTGAGTTATCCCTTTACTTTATTATCTCAGTCTCACTACCCATCATATATGATTTTAAAGCTGTTTAATGCATAGGAAACCAAACTGTATGACCAACATACTGGTGACACTAATGATGTAAAGAGAAAGGACCCATAATTAAAATCTCTCATTTTCAGAAGCAAGAATTAATTACTTTGTGAGGCAGACTTTTGCACTATTTTTTATTAAAATCTTCAGATTTTACATTGTATTGCCCATATTTGCTTATGATTTGGTCATGCACGTTTTTAAATTTTTGTTTCTGAAGAAAATCCCATAATCCTACATGAAGCACCTAACTCTTTCTACTTCATATATTTCTCTTTGATCTTTGTAAACATCCTCTGGAAATTCTGGCTTCTTGCATAATAGTAACAATATATCATTTCTTTCTTATTCTCAACAGTCCACTTATCATCTCTTTTCCACTTTTTTCTACTTTGTAAACTACTTCCTTCTACCACAGGGGACACCCTCCCCCTGTGTCTGTCCTAACTGAGCGGTAGGAATATTTCCATGTCCTGAGGTTTCTACACTGCCTTTTTTCCTGTCTGGGCATTTTTTTCCCACAGGATCTGTGCATCCACAGTCTTCTTTTTTTATTTTTAACCTATCTTTCTCCGTATCCATGGTATATAAAATGCAGCCTATATATCAGTGTCTTGGTGAGATTTTGTAAAGACAGGATCCACCATGTGCAGGTACTCACCAAGATGGATTAATTCAGTTCCAATACTACTCTTCCTTTGTTGATGATTTCATCCATCCAGTCATGCCCCCTCTACTTCATGCAGTTGTTGATGCTTTGACAAACATCTATAGGTAGCATGTGATACCACAGTAACATCATCTCATATATTAATCTTGCAAATCACTTGACTTCCATGAATAGCAAGTTTCACTTGCCAGTCTGCTTTAGTATCAGACACAGAAGTGACTGACAGAAGGTTAACTAGAGTGGAGTGACGAGGGAGCCCTTCCTGGATGCAAAGTGTGCAAATGGATGCTCACTGCATTATAGGTTCATAGGTTCATAGGTAGGTACTAGGCTATCGGCCCTAGGGCCCATACAAGCCTAGCCAAAAAATGTACCCTGGCTTTCGCCACCCAAGAAAATTATTTTCCTGTGCCCCTGTCGAGCAGAGCCACAGAAGTGATCCCCGGGGTGAATTTTCCATCCAATCATCAAGATTTTTCTTGAAGAGTGCTATTGAGGAGCTCTGTTTGACATAGATAGGTAGTCTGTTCCAGAGTATGGGAAGTCTCTGGGACAGGAATCTATCCCTCCAGCATGTTCTGTTTATTGTGGTGACAAGGTTGAGGTTGCTAGAGCGTGTAGCTTGGAGGGATTGGGATTTCTTTAAGTGGAGCATGTCCAACAGCTCTGGGTTTGACATAGCTTTGTATGTTAGGCAGAGATCGCCCCTGAGTAGGCGATATGCGATAGAGTAAAGCTGTAGTTTTTTTAGACGGTCTGCATAGGGCATCTGTTTGAGGCCAGTAATCCTCTTTGTAAGGTATTTCTGTGGTCTTTCCAGTTGTTGTAGATGTCTTGTGAGGTGCATACCAAAAGGGGCGTTGTACTCTATAATGGGTCTAATGAGTGATGAGTAGAGGGGAACAATGACCTCTTTTTTTCTGGATGAGAATACTTTTGTGATGAGTTAAGCCATGTAGAAGGATTTCCTGACCACTGTGGCGATGTGATTATCAAAGGAGAGACTACTGTCCACCTGTGTCCCAAGGTCTCTTATCACACTTTCGGCATTAAGTAGACTACCGGCTATGTGGTAGTTCATGGGCACAGAGTTTTTACCAAAATAAATGACAATGCACTTTTTGGCATTGAGCTTGAGGCCATGGCTTTGACACCAGGAATCTGTCTCAGTAAGGCCCTTTTGTAGTTTGTCCACATCGTTAGGAGTTTCGATTATGGCTCCTAGTTTGCAGTCATCTGTAGACTTTGTTAGCCAAAGACCTCCTGTGTTGGCCTGCACTTCAGAGAAGTAGATACCAAACAGGAGAGGACCCAGGACTGAACCCTGTGGTACTCCACTTGTCACTGGTCTGATGTCGGATTTGGAATCCGCTACTTTCACAGTGTGTGTTCTGTCCATGAGCCAGTAGGCAACCCATCTTGTGTCATAGGGATTTATACCTAGTTTAGTGAGCTTATCTATAATTCCAGAGTGGGGGATGGTGTCGAAAGCCTTGGCGAGATCTAGATAAGCTGTGTGAACCATTTTACCCTCATCTATGGCTTTGTTGACTGCTTCAAAGAAGTCAATCAGGTTTAGGAGACATGATCTGCCTTTTACAAATCCAAACTGAGTAGGGTCCAGAGTTTGGAGATTACCAATGTCTTTGTTTATGAGTTCCACAATGATATGTTCCATGGCCTTGCAGACCAGGCTCGTCAGGCTAATGGGGTGGTAGTTCCCGGGGTCCGTTGTGGCTCCCCCTTTGTGGAGTGGGATAACTGTCACGGTGTGCCATTCAGTGGGTACAAAGCCTGAGGTGATGCTATGATTGAACATGGTACTTAGGTAGGGTGCCAGTTCATTCTGTAGTTCATGTATAACGCAGCCTTGGATATTGTCAGGTCCCATGGATGCTGTGTTCTTGGCTTTGGAGAGTGTGTTTTTACCTGTGCAGCCATGATTATAGGAACTTTACATTCTTCCGGTATAGAGATGGGCCCTCTAGGGGATGAGAGGGGGGTAAAGTTAGCACTGAACCTATCTGCTAGGATGTTGGCAATATTAGTTGGTTCTGTATATTTAGTGCCATTATGCTGTAACTCAGAGCAGATCTGAGTGTTCCCATTTAGATTCTTGACATAGCTATAGAATGCTTTGTGGTTGTCTTTAGAGTCAGTGGCAATTTTGTTTTCGTAACTAGCTTTGGAGGATTTTATGAGGGATCTCAGCTTCTTACTGAGGTTGACCAGGGAGTTCCTCCAGTCATGGGATTTTACTCTTTTCTCAACAGTTTCTTTCTTCTGTTGTAGAGTTTGTTTAAGGCAGAGGACCACCAGATTGGCTTCCTTTTTTTGGAGGATAACATCTTGGTTCTATTAGGGATAGCATGATCCATGCACTTGTGTAAGTGCTTATAAAGTGCATTTGTGTAGGATTCGGCAGTCATACCTCTATTGTCCGTCTGCATGGATGTCATGAAGTTTGCCACTTCTGTCTTAAGAAGTGTGAAGTTGGCTTTTGAGAAGTTTTTTACAATGGTTTCCCTAATTGGGGCTGGGGGTGGGATGTGGATATCTAGGCTGATTAGCTTGTGGTCAGATCTGACCAATGAGGAATTGACCCCTGGTGTGGAACACCGGTTTCCCATGTTGGTAATGACCATGTCTAGGATATTGCTGCCCCTGGTGGGGGTGTGAATAAGTTGATCCAAGGCGTTGAAATTTATGAATTCTAGAAAACGTTGAGAGTTGGTACATGAGTAGTTTTCCCAGTTAATGGTGGGGTAGTTGAAAGTGCCCATTATTAGGGTGTTGGGTTGTACCCTAATACTTTCCAGTGTATCAATAAATGAGGAGTGTGAATCCTGGGGCATGGTTGGGGGTCTGTAGCAAGCTACAATTTGGATTGCGGTCTATCCCAGAGTAAGTTGCACTTGGATAATCTTGGATGCATTATGCTGTGCAACTAGCCTGGAGGTGTGGATATCCTTAATGAATATGGACACACCTCCACCTTTAGTGCTTCTTTCTGGGTTAGGTGGCTGAAAGGTGTGGTATGAATTGAAGCCTGGTAATGCAGTGGTGCTCTCTGAAGCTTTGAACCAGGTCTCTGTCACTGCACAGATGTCAATGTTCTCCATTCTAAGGAGTGCCTCGAGTGAGTGCATTTTGAGGTTTAGACTTCTAGCATTGAGTAGCATTACCCTCAGATTTTGCTTGCTTGTACCTGTTACGGTGGTGAATTTGTCATTTGAACCTTGCCTAAAAAAGGCACTATAGGGGTGGCAAGAGCCTTAGCCAGTATCCAGAATCCTAAGGGAAACAGGTGCAGGCCATCTCTGGCAAAGCATCGTGGACTGTCGATCATGTTGTCCCAGGCAGACAAATACTGGATCCCCTTAGAATGACACCAGAAGCTTAGCCAATTGTTGAAGTCAATCATTTTGTCCTTGTACTGTGGCATCATTCTGGGTGATGGCAGGATGCTACTCAGGGTTAGGGTCATACCTGCCTGGGATACAAGATCGGAGAGCTCCTCCATGTCTCTTTTCATGTAGTCCAGGGAGGTACGTCTCAGGTCATTCACACCAACATGGACAATGACAGTGTCATATTTGTACTTATTGTGGAGTGACCTGAGTGCATGCATTATGTGGCGGATCCTGGCACCTGACAGGCAGCTGACAGTAACTTTCTCCTTGTTTAGTCTAGTGAGTGGAACATTAGTGTGCCTGTCTATAGAGTCACCTATGACTAGAGTGTTGGGTACGTTGTTATGCCTTATGGGCTGTGGTTGAGTGGCACACTGAGTTTGTGTGCTATGTGTCATTTGGGCTGTGTTGGGGGGTGGAGTTTGCTTGCATTTATGCTTTGGATGTCCCTGATGCTTGGGCAGGTTTTTATTGAGAGCCTCCGTGAATGTAGGTGTGTGTTTTGTGTTTCTATGTGTGTGTGTTTTGGAGGTGTAGGTTTTGAGGGACTATGTGATGAGTGTGGTGTGATGCAAATGTTTACCTTCTCCTCTTGACTGTCTAGTCCAGTCTTTGGTGAATAGAGCTTTGCTTCCAGTTTGGCTATATAAGTGCATCTCTCACAGGTTGTAGTGTTGGGTGGTAGGAGGAGAGGGTTGTCTGTGTACATGAGTCAATTGCAGCATTGCCACAAGATGCCCATATTCATCAAGTACACAGGAGAAATCACTGGGAGCTGACCCTTAGACATGCCTGGATAAGTGCTTATTTATTAAGTACTAAAAACCGCTTTCCACTAGACAAGTGAGGAAAGTTGAGTGCTGTAGTAATTTGCAGCTTATATAGTGCTTACAATGAGTTCTGAACAAGTGCTGAGGTCAAAGAAACAGATTTGAGTGCTGAAACTAGAAAACTGGCTAGTTATAAGAAAAAAACTAAGCTAGAAGGCTTCCTTCCAACACAGAAGGTCTTGGGGGCTCAGAAGCCTACAAATAGTCTATACCACTTAACAGGAAAGGAAGTTAATGCATTGCTGGCATTCGTTGATGCCAGTATTGCACTTATTATCTGAACCTTTAACCGTTGGTGTGCTGCATAAACTGGAGCAGCTGCTTGCTGTAAATGTAGCAAGCAGTTTGCTTCACTTTAAAATTAAAGATTTGTTTTAGGTCTGAACTGGAGTGCTTTAGTACTTCATGTGTGGTTTAAACAGTAGCAATCTGCTTGTTACAACAGTAGGCAGAATAGCTAGCTATGCTGCAGGTGACTGAACCTAGGAAAGATACTTTATGAACATATTTTCAGTCTTACTTTTAGGAGCAACCTCTTTAATCAACTTTATTTTATGAACAACAGTGACATGGCCCAGTCTTTTCCATCTGTTACACCTTCTGCCACATGCAGCACAGTGCTGTGACTCAGCATAACAGACACACCTCATAATCTGCCAAGCTTTCACTCACTCGACTTCTCATGTATTCAGTTAATTTGATCAGAATTACGACTCCTTTTAAACTTGCCCTTATCTATGTGTTTTAACTCGCACATCATTTGCCATGTTTAAATTGGCATTTTGCTTTTTTGACTAATTCTGACTCTTATTTTGTAATACCTTTTCTAAAGTTAAATTTAGTTCTGTATCAGCCACCCCAGTAGCATTTGTGTTTCTGATTGTTCAATGTTAGTCCCATAAAACTCAGACTTTTCAGGTAGCCATGTAAAAGGTCTGTAAAACCATCAACATATTTGCCTTTGGCTTGTACACGTCTGCGGAATCATACCCTTTCTTATATTTCTTTTTGGTGCAAAATCTTCTCTGAGTTTACTAAGATCTGACTTATATGTGTAGCTCCCACTGTATTTCATTGTAGAGGTAATAGACTGTAGTTTTTCATTACACCACAAGATGAAGCACTTTTCAGGAATATAAAAGACAATTTCGAAAGTGAAAGAGGAGACTGGAACATTAGCTGAAGGAGGGATGACTAAACAGGGAGCTGAAGGGAAAAAGGGCCTTGCAGCATGACTGGACTTTCTTTCTAGTCCTTTGGGGACAGGGAAGTGAAGTGGCAGATTGTGTCTGTTTTTTGCTGAAATCCTGGATGATGGTATTTTGTGGAATCAGGAGAGAAGTCTGAAACCAGTAGTTCCTCTTAGGTTCATAGGTTCATAGGTTCGTACTAGGCTATCTGCCCTAGGGCATTTATAAGCCTAGCCAGAGTGTATGTGGCTTACACCACCCCTTAGGATGAGAATACTATGCCCTTTTAGGGTTTAGTTTACTATGCCTCTGTCTAGTAGTGACAAAGAGATGACCCCCGGGGTAAACCTACGATCTCCCATCCACTCGAGATTTCTCTTGAATAGAGTCAGTGAGGGGCTCTGCCTAACATGGACTGGGATTCTGTTCCAGAGTGTAGGGAGCCTCTGGATTATGAATCTGTCCCTCCAGCACGTTCTATTTATTTCTGTGTTGAGGTTTAAGTCACTTGTTCTCGTGGCTCTGATGGATTTGGATTTTCTGAGGTGGAGCATGTCCATTAATTCAGGATTGGACATGGCCTCAGGCACAGATCACCTCTGAGTACTGAATAGAGCTGGAGTTTTTCAGTCGGGCAGCATATGACATATGTTTAAGACCCTTTATCCTCTTGGTGAGGAACTTACTGCTGCAGGTGTCGTGTGAGATACATCCCAAATGGGGCATTGTACTCAATCATTGGCCTGATAAGAGAACACAATGACCTCTCTTGATCTAGATGTGAAACCCTTCATGATAAGGTGGGCAATATAGAAGGTCTTCCTAACCACTTTGGCAATGTGAGTGTCAAATGAGAGGTTACTGTCAACCTGGGTTCCTAGGTCCCTGATTACCTCTTCTGTACTTAATGGATTATGTGGTAATTTGTCGGTACCTTGTTTTTCCCAAAGGTATGACTATACATTTTTTAGCTTAAGGCCATGGCTCTGGCACCAATTATCCATTTCTATGAGGCCTCTCTGAAGGATGTTTGTGTGCGCTGGAGTATCAATTATGGCGCAGTTTGCAGTCATCTCGCGAACTTTGTCAGCCACAATCCTCCTATGTTTGCCTGTAAATGCCGAACAAGAGGGGTCCCAGGACTGAAGTCTGACATAGCTCCAGCAACTCTGACCCTGTGGGTTCTGTCCTTGAGCCAGTTTGCAACCCATCTTGTGACATATGGGTTTACATTTAAGCTGGTGAGTTTGTCTATGATGCCCGAGTGGCTATTGTGTCATAGGCTTATGCAAGGTCAAGGTAGGCTGTGTGAACTGCCTTACCTCATCAATGGCCTTAGTGACTGTTTCAAAAGTTCAGAAGGCAGGATATGCCCTTGACAAAGCCAAATTGGGTAGGATCCAATGTCTATAGGTCCCCAATGTCTTTGTTTATGAGTTCCATAATGATCCTCTCCATAGCTTTGCAGACCAGGCTCGTCAGGCTTATGGCGGTAAGATGCCTAAGATTAAACAGCAGCCTTATGTGTGGGTTTAGTTCCTCTTGAGTTCATGTAGCACACAGCCCAGGACACCATCCGTCCCATTGATGCTGTGTTTTAGCTTAGAGAAGGCGGCCCTTACCTGGGCATCTGAGATGTTAGGGAGGCTACACTCTGCTGGGATAGTTATTTCTCCTTTTGGGGAGGGAGGAGAAATTTGCACTGAACCTGTCTGCCAGAATGTTGGCAATGTCAGTGGGTTCAGTGTATTTTGTGTCATTTTGGACTAACTCTGAGCATATCTGGGAGTTTCCACCCAGGTTTCTAACATAGCTAAAGAAGGCCTTGTGATTGTCTTTTGTGTCATTTGATTTTTCTCTCAAAGTTGGCCTTGGATGATTTTATGAGTGATCGTAGTTTTTGCTAGTACTGATCAGAGATGCCTTTCCTTTTAGGGATTTTGCTCTGTCATGTAGTAGCTTCCTCCTTCTGTTGTAAAGTTTGTTTATGGCTGGGGTCCACCAGACCTTTGGGGAATGGGTCTTGGTTTTATTTGGGATTGCATGATCCATGCATTCTTGAAGGTGCCCATAGAAGGCATTTGCAAGGATTCAGCAGTGGAAAGATACCACTTCAGTCTTAAGAAGTGTGAAGTTTGCTTTTGAGAAGTTCTTCACTGTGGTCTTTATGTGGATTTCCAGTGAGATTAATTTATGGTCTGATCTTACCAAAGAGGGATGTACTTCCGTGTGGAGCATTTTGTCCCCATGTTTGTGATGATCAGGTCTAGTATATTGTCTCCTCTTGTGGGAATGGCGACTAGTTGTTCCATTGCATTTGAGTTTATGAATTCTAAGAACCTTTGGGCTAGAGTGTTGGGGCTTGAGTAATGTTCCCAGTCTATGTTTGGGTAGTTGAAGTCTCCCAAAATGATGGTATTTGGAGAGACATTCATACTCTCCAGTGTCTTCAGGAAGGCTGTGTGGGGTTCCTGAGTTTGAGAGGGTGGTCTGTAGCATGCTACAAACTTTAAGGCAGTTTGCCTGGATAGTCTCCGATGAGGTGTGGGTATCTTCCTTTTGTGGTTCTGTCCAAGTTTTGGGGCCGGAAAGCATGATATGAGGTAAAACCTGATAGTGCTGGGCTGCTCTAAGGAGCCTTGAACCAGGTTTCAGTCACTGCACAGACATCGATGTTCTCCATACTGAGAAGGGCTTCGTGCATCTTGAGGTTTAGACTTCTGGCATTGAGCAGCATTACCCTTAGTTTTTCCACTTGTGTTTTCTAGGGAGGTAGGTTTGTCATTTGAGCCTTGCCTAAAAAGGGGTGACAGGTGCAAACCATCCGCAGCGAGGCTTGTCAAGCATGTCATCCCAAGCAGACAGACACTGGATCCCCTTAGAATGACACCAGTAATTAAGCCAATTGTTAAAACTGATCATTTTGTCTTTGTACTGTGGCATCATTCTTGGTGAGGGTAAGATGCTGCTGAGGGTCAGGGCCTGGGCTACATAATCAGAGAATGTCTCTTTTCATGTAGTCCAGGAAGTGCGTCTCAGGTCGCTTACACCTGCATGTACAGTGACTGAGTCATATTTGTACTTGCTGTGGAGTGACCTGAGTGCTTACAGGCAGCTTACTGTGACCCTCTCCTTGTTCAGTCTGGTGAGCGGGACGCCAGTGTGCCTGACTATGGAGTCACCTATTACAAGTGTGTCTGGCATGTTGTTTGGCCTTAAGGGCTGTGACTGTTTAGCACACTGACTTTGTGAACTATGTGTTGCATTTGCTATGTCTTGAGGTGGTGGTTGCTTGGGTGTCTGCTTTGGAGGCCTCTGTTGTTTTGGTAGATTTTTAATCAGCAGTATGTTTTTGTGTGTTTATGTGTTTGGTTTGCAGTTGTGATAGTTCTATGTGAGACTGGGTTTGTGGTGTGCGTGGTTACCTTCTCCTCCTGACTGGTCTTGCCAGTACTGAATTGAGAGAGCTCAGCCTCCAGTTTGGCTATATAGTTGCATCTCATATATTTGTATTTGTTGGGACATGAGGCAATTGTAACATTGCCTCAAGATTCAGATTCACCAGCTGAACAGGAGAGGACGCTAGCAACTGACCCTTCGACATGCTAGAAATAGTGAAAAAGATTGCTGTGTAACTGAGTCAGAAAGGACCTATAGGGAAATGGGTACTCAGCAGAATTTAGGTGAATGAAGTACTTTTCATTTGTTTAAGAGTGCTTTACCTGTATACAAAATGCTTTAGGAACAAGTGCTGAGCTTTTCAGATAGAGTATAGGCTGTTTAGATTGCAAGTAGAACAGTTCTAAGGGAAAAATTGAAGAGCAGACTTGCATATGATTCAGCAAGAAAGAAGTTCCTTTGGGCCTACCACAGAGAAGCCATAGATGATTACCAGAGTTCTGGCAGGTGATTTTTCTACTTTTCTCATCAGAGAAACCACGGCGCCTGGTCACTAGCATATTCTGGATGGAGTGGTGAGAGGCTTTAGCCATCATTTTATATTTTTATAAGATTGTGGATTCCCCCCCCACCAAATGCTTTGCGGATTACAAATAACTGGGATCCATATGAGCTACAACTTGGACCCCATCATGCCGGCAGCAAGATTGTAAGTAGTCACTGGCCAGTGAACAGGGTAGAATAGAGTGTTTCATAGTTGGTCTTTTTAGAATTGATCAAGCGGGTTGAGGGTGTTAGTACTGCTCAATGACATTGCATTTTCTCATATTTGTATTGCTGTATTATAAATCTTCATTCTTCAATGACATTGCATTTTGCTTGTGTTAGGACTGTTGCCTTCAAGAATTTTGCTACTCAATGACATTGCATTTTCTCATATCTGTATTGTTGTATTATAACTCTTTTATTGCTTAATGACATTGCATTTTTTCCCGTGTTTGTATTGCTGCATTATAAAGTTTTACTGCTCATTGAAATTGCCTTCTTTGTGCATGTTTGAATGCCAAGACCTTTTCTGTTGAGTTCTGGGGAAGAGGGTGGATGTATGGTTTCATTGCATGCATAGTTCACCTTGCCTTATTGCTAACTGGTGCACTGTCGAAATAATCTGTTTGTGGATGTGCTATTGTTTTTTAACCTAGATGTGTCACCTAGAAATAAATCTGTCATTCTTGCTACCTTGGTGTGTTGGGCCTAATAGGGATGTCACCAGAGTCAGGTAGGAAGGAACACATATCTCTTCAGCTACACCTGTGGGTGCGCTACATATGTAACACTCTGGTCCTCTGAGAATGAAAAGGAATTTTATCTTGCCTCCACCTCCTTGCCTGTCAAATACAACAAGGTATTTACTCAGATTTCATCTGATACTTTAATTTGGTTGCTACTCAAAATCATGTGAACATTTGACACTCAAGACTCATGGCTGTGCCACCATATCAGCTGCAGGGAAGTTAAGGTACAGTGATATTTGGCTCAAGCCCCCCTTTCCAGACTGACATCACTGGTAACATCTGACAAGATACTAAAGCAGGGTCAAGACACCCAATTATTTCAGATTCAGAGGGCATTAAAGTGAAAAGTCACAAAGTGCCTTAAGTAAGGACCTTCCCTGTATTATAACTAGTTAGGTACTTACTGGATCAGTGTAGGGAATTTCAGTGTTGTTGGCACCTCCTGCCTTAGAATGAGTGCAACTGCCATCTTTTACCTTATTTTATGAATTCTTTCCATACTGGGTTATCTTCCTACTGGTTCCTGTGACGCCCATGCACTGGCCCAGTAATCAAGGAGCCTCAATCCTCACCACTAGCACCAGTGAGGGGTGTGCACATTGGGGGGAATAACAAGTACACACACAGTAAAGTACAATTTCCCTTAAGAGCACACAAAGATCACAGTCAGTCTGGGGCTGGTTTCTCCCTTTCTCTCCAGATCTCCAATAAGACTCCTCACTAGCACAGCTATAGGGTCCAGATCTCAGCCTAGCGGTCAAGCTAAAACCTCCAGCCTCCTGCCTGTCTAACCAGTGTTTTATGTCTCTGCCCAAGTAGCTGACACACACACACTTTAAGATTTGATTTAGATACAGAAACACAGGCACTACTGGGGAAGGCTGGCACAGGTTCTCCAGCTATGTGCCTTTTCTACCCAGTCTATAAGGTAGTACCAACTGTCATGAACCACTACTATCAACTATTATAAGGCCCTTCCCAAAAGGTGACCAATTTCACTGTGTAATGTTACTATTATCCAAATAAGTAAGTGTGATGAACAGAAAAACTATTGGAGTGGCTTGGACAGTATCACCAAATACATACAAGTACTCTAGATCTTAAATTATCTCTACACAAAACAACAACAGTGGAAAGGTTTAAAAATATTTAACATTAAATAATAAAAACACAAGACAAATCTCATCAATTTAACACAGTGCTAATCAAGAGTTCAGAAATCACAGGAAACTTGAAAACAATATTGTAGGATAGTCTAACATAAATATAGAAAACAGCTAGACTAATTTGGCTAAATTCCTATCTAACTCTAAGAGAAACCATTGTATTAAATACTACTTACATACAGAGCAAGCAAGTACTGATGAGTTGTTGTCAGATCTAGATGATGATACAAAATGCTCAGTCTTTCTCGCTGAAAAAGTCTTAAATTGATAATACACAGGACTGCTGAGTCATTTCACATTACATCATTTTTTATCACTTCTCCTTTAGTTCCCAGGCTAACAGAAACTCAAAATTTAGATTTCTTTGTAAGCTGCACCTGGCCAGGAAGCCACAGCAATAAAAGACACTTTTACATGTAAAATCTAGTAATCATCTCTATCTTAAACAATATAAAGAATTTGCTAGCCTCGACATCCTGTCTCCAAGCCTGAGATCAAACACAGTTGTAATTCTTTACTTAACAGCTTCCTTCCATCAGGTTGCACTGTGGTTACATTTATGAAACTCAGTAGAACATATAGTTTAATCATAAAATATTGTTCTCTTTACATTTATAAAACAAGCCTATGGATTACATTAATCTTTCCAATGACATAGACTTATCTACAAAAGTCTATCGAGCTTGGCTGGCAGCCTTCACATATACCCGCCCCCCTGGAGAACTCAAGCTAGTTTTCAAGTGGTCCTTGAGAGGGTTAGGTCTATCTGAGTATATCCTACCCCTTTCCCTGTCTTGAGAGCCCATCTGTGTTGATGTTGCTAACCCAACTGCGGTGCTGCTCTGACATATATCATATGCTTGCAACCCTAGGCTCCAACTTAGCAACTTGGCATTTTGCTGGCTGGCTCGGTGTAACCATGTTAGGGGATTGTGATCTGTAACTACAGTGAATTGCCTTCCATACAGATAAGGCTGACATTTCTGCAGTGCCCACACTATGGCTAGACATTCCTTTTCTACAGCTGCATAGCAATCCTCCCTGGGTTGAAGCCTATGACTGAGATAAACCACTGGGTGCTGTTCTCCCTCTGAAGAAATCTGGCTAAGTACAGCCCCCACCCCATGGTTTGAAGCATCCCCATGCACAACAAATTCCTTGCTGTAATTTGGACTGGCTAACATAGGGGGTCCTCCCAAAACCTCTTTAAGCTTCTGGAATGTCTGCTCACATGGCGTGGACCACACTACCTTATTTGTCCTGTTTTACCTTGTCATGTCTGTGAGGGGAGCAGCTATGGTACTATAACTGGGGATGAACTTTCTGTAGTACCTTGTTGTCCCTAAAAATGCTCTTACCTGCTTTTTGGTAACATGTGCAGGCCATGCTTGAATGGCTTCCACTTTGGCAAATTCTGGCCTGATTTTACCACCCACTCTATGTCCCAGGTAGGAGATCTCTGCCATACTCATCTGACATTTCTGGGCTTAATGGTCAATCCTGCCCTCTGTTGTCTGCCTAGCACCTCCCTGACATGCTGAAGGTGTTCTTTCTAGGAATTACTGTAGATGGCAATATCATCTAAGCAAGCAAGGGCAAGCCCTCTTGCTTCTATTAGGATATGATCTACCAGCCTCTGGAAAGTCGCTGGGACATTTTTCATTCCGAAGGGCATCTTTGTGACTTCATAGAAGTCACAAAGGCTGACCTCTCTCTAGCACTTGGAGTCAAGGGTACCTGCCAGTAACCCTTGGTAAGATCAATGGTGGTAAGATACTTAGCCCCACCCAGCTGCTCCAGGGCTTCATCTGTCCTATGCATGGGGTAAGCAACTGACTCTGTGTGACTATTTAGATTCCTGTAATCCACACAGAACCTGGCGCTGCCATCCTTCTTTGGCACCACCACCACTGTGGAGGCCCAGGGACTGTTGGACTTTTGAATTACCCCCAATTACAACATTTCCTGTATCTCCTCCCTCAGAGTCTATTTGACCCTCTTATGCACCCAATAAGGGACTTTCTAATAGGCAGGGTGCACCCTGATTTCCCAGTAAACATGTTCCCAAACTTCTGTAACACTGCTTGGATTTCACAAACCTGGGTAGGGGATAGCTGCTGGGACACTGCTACCCCTTCCACTGAGGTGTCAGTTCAAGCCTCACTGTGGAGATCAGTCACCAGATCTCCCTCAGACTCATCCTGCAATCCACTACAAATGCTCAGCACAAGGGCCTCTCTATCATGGTAAGGTCTCATTATGTTAACATGGTACAATTTGTTCCCCTGTCTCCTGCCTAGCAGTTCTACCATGTAGTTAACATCACTGACCGTCATTACCACCTTATTGGATCCCTCCCAAGCTGCTTGCAGCTTGTTGTCTCTGACAGGAATGAGAAACATTACCTGCTGCCCTACAGCATACTCTTTAGCTCAAGCATTCCTGTCATACCAGATCTTTTTCTGCTGTTGGGCTTCTGCCAGGTCCACTTGGGCCAAGCCCATAAGTTCCCTGAGCCTTGTCCTGAGGTTTAGGGCATATGCCACAACAGACTACTTGTGGGATTCACACTCACCCCCCCACTCATTTTGAATTAAATGAAGAGGTCCTCTCATCCTATGCCCATACAGCAACTCAAAGGGTGAAAAACCCGTAGATTCCTGGGGAATCTCTCTGTAAGAAAACAACAGATGGGGCAAATATTTGTCCCACTCCCTCTTAAACTGGTCTGCAAATGCCCGTAGCATGGACATGAGTGTGGAGTTTAACCTCCCAACAAGACCATTAGTCTGGGGATGGTAGGGGGTAGTCTTTGGGTGCCTTACCCCACAGAACTTCCACAGACAAGTCAGCGGGTCTGACATGAAACTGGCATCTCTGTCAGTCAGAATTTCTTTTGGGAAACCTACTCTGCTGAAAATCTCTAACAAAGCATTTGCCACCTTTTCTGCCTCAATAGAGGACAAAGCCACTGCCTCAGGGTACCTTGTAGCATAATCTACTACCACTAGGATATATTTTTCCCTGGGGAGCTTGAAGTACTCAATGCCCCCACAATAACCATAGCTAGCCTCTAAAATGGCTCTTCAATCACAGACAAAGGCATCAGAGGACCTTTCACCTTGTCTCCTGCATTGCCTACCTTTTGGTACTACTCACAGGTCCTGCAGTACCTTGTTACATTTCTGGAAATCCCAGGCCAATAAAAGTTTTGCATAATATGTCTCTTTGTACATTTTATGCCCATATAACCTGCTAAGGGACTGTCATGGGCTATGGCTAGATGTGCCAGACAATAGGCTCTAGGCACTACCAACTGCTGTATCCTCTCACCTCCCTCAGGGGTCCACTCTCTATACAGTAACCCTTTGTCCCAGTATACTTAATCTCCCTTCCCTTGAGAATCAGGCGCCTCACTAGCTACCTCTCTCAGGCCTTGTAATGTAGGGTCTGAGAGCTGACACTGTCTCAACTCTCTCTTTGTAACCCTTCCCAGCTCCCCTTCCACAGGAAGTCTGGCATCCTCTGACAGTGGTTACTCACTGCCAGCCTGGGTACTACTACTCACCTCCGCCCTTGCAGTCACTCTGTCCAAGGGGCCATCAGTACCCAAAAGCAGCTGTGGCTCACCTCCAGTCTAACTGCTACAGAGTAGCTCCCTCCCTAAAGTAACCACCTCACCAGTTCTGGCTGCAAGTATGCAGTCTGACTGAGTCTCCCCCTGGCTACCAGACCCACATGCCTGTCTCCAAGTCTGACTGCAGGTAACTGCATGAGCACATGGTACTGCATTATCAAAATCATTCCCTATCAGGACATCTGCAGGGATATCCTCAAACACTTAAATAAACAAAAAAAGAAAAAGCCAGCACTCAGAGGCAAATAAAGTTTTATTCCTTTCCCTTCAGACCGGTTTTTTGTAACAAACCTTCTTCAGTGACAAAACATACATAATGCAGGGACAGTTTTTATACATAATGTATATCCCCAATTATGACATCACTTCCCCCATTAATCCATTTAAGCCCCCAAACACATACAGATATTAAACAAAATAAACATTTTAAATGTCATATCAGATGCTATAACCAAACTTCCATTCATATCATATGGTTGCTTGTGAAATTACCAATTAGGGTCCTTAATAAAAAGAAAAAGACCCTCATAACTTGTCATTTAGTCCAGGATGAAATAGGGCACCCAACTTAATAATCCATTTTCTTTCCTTTTGGGTTAGTATAGTGTGCCAACCTTGCTTCATTGATCTATTACCTTTTACCTGGTCAATAATGACAAATCTAAAAGAAGCAGTTCTATGTAACCGACAATATCTATACAATGCATTGATCATTTTTAAAGACGTAAATCACTCAAATGCTCTGAAATGCGACTTCTTAGTTGCCTAGAGGTATGCCCTACATAAAAGGCAGAACATTGGCAAATAGCCAAATAGACAACCCAGTCAGAGCTACAATTTCCAAAAAATGAAATATCAAAAATTTGACCAGTGTTTTTACTGCTAAAAGATGAAGTTTTAAACATATGTTTACACAGACTGCAAAGTCCACAAGGATGTGAGCCAACAAGCCTATCTCCCAATATGGTTAGTTGATGTTGGTTCACATAATCCAAAAAAAATTTCTTGTAATGCGCAAAATAGGAAGTAAGTGTTCTTCCCCTTCTGAAAGAAAATTGGCATCTGTTAGACAAGCATTGATCCAGATCTGTATTAGCCCAAAGAATATTCCATTGTTTGTTGACTACATCCTGCAATAAGTGTATATTACTGCCAAATGTAGTAACCAACCTCATGGTTCCTGATCCATCCTTTTTAGTTTTAGCTTTATACTCCAATAAGCTAGATCTCTCACAATTGGCCACCCAATCACTGGCCCTTTGTACTATTGATCTCTTATATCCCCTATTAATAAATCTACCTTCAAGATCATGCCTAGCATTGTGAAATTCCATGTCTGCAGAACATATTCTTCTAATTCTCATAAACTGTGATTTGGGAATATTGTTGATGGTGTGTGTGGGGTGTAAACTATTTGCATATAATAAATTATTGTTTTGTGGGTATTTCCTGTATACTGACGTGTTGAACGTACCATCCCCCTGTCTCAAAATATTAACATCAGGGAAATTAATCTTTTTACTGTGATGATTAACAGTAAATTCAATCCCTCACCAATTAAAATTAAAATATTCCAAAAATTCTAACAAATAGTTTACACCCCCACACCAAACCAACCAACAATCATCTAAGAAACGTCTCCATATGTCCATCTCTGAAAGGTAAATGTTATGCATGACATCATATATAATCTGATCTTCCACATACCCCATAAAGAGGTCAGCATAAATTGGGGCAAACGAGGCCCCCATAGCTGTTCCTTGTTGTTGCCAGTAACATTTCCCCTTGAAATAGAAGACGTTCTTAGTCAGTACATGTTCTGCAAGACATGTGAGGAGAGTGCTAAATCCTGGTGCATATAAGTTGGCTTTATTTAACCAGTATTCTAGGCAAGTAATCCCGCCCAATGAGGAATACTGGTATATAAGGATTTAACATCAATTGTACACATGAGCCAGTTTGGTTCCAATTGTGAGTCCTGAATGATTTGTAAAAACTCTGTAGTATCCCTAATTCTTGCCCTGACCCCTGATAGTAATGGCTTCAGATAGTATGTCACAAAGGCAGAAATGGGTTCAGTTAAAGATCCCTGTCTTGAAACAATTGGTCTTCCTGGGCGTCTACACAAATTTTTGTGAATTTTGGGCAAGAGATAAAGGTACTGTTGTGTTGGATCCTGAACCACGAGTTGTTCTTTTGTCTTCACATCAATAATTCCTCCTTCTACTGCTTGATTCAAAAATGAATCAATTTCAACCTTAAATTTAGGTGTGGGGTCTGTGGACATCCTAATATAGTTCTGAGGGTTGGACAATTGTTCATTTCCCTTAATCCAGTAATAACTGACATCCATTATGATCACAGCCCCACCTTTATCTGCTGGAAGAATGATTATATCAGAATTGGAATATAGGTTTTTCAAAGCCTGTTGTTCCCCTTTCAAAAGATTATGTCTAAAGCTCCTAACAGAACTAAAGTTGAAATGTAAATCCCTTAGGACAGCTTCCTAAAAAATACCCACATATTTATTCATTGGTGGCATAAATGTAGATTTGTGAAAATGAAATTCGGATGCTCTTTCAGAATTATTAGATGTTCCAGAAAACAATTTTAGATTCAAAATTCTACAGAAGGCAAAAAGATATGAAACAAAAATATGTTCATCTACCAAAAAAACTGGGAACAAACCCTAGACCTTTATTAAGTAAGCTTTCTTCATCTTTTGATAAAACATAAGAGGAAATATTGTGTACATTATAAAATTGGGTCCCTACTTCACCATTGACTGTAATAGATTTTCCAAGGCTGCCACCTTTGTGCTTGCGTCCACCCCTACAGGTTTGTCTCCTAAAGGGCCCTCCTGAATTCGTACCTTTTTCAAGTCAGGAGAGTCACTAATATAAATTCCCTCCATGTCAGTCATAGATGATTCTTCCCCTGAGGTACTGAGACCCTGTGTTGATTTCTTTAGTATAGACCTTGGTCTTTTCTTTCTAATATTGGATCTACCCTTGCTATTATCAATAAATCTAACCCCCCTCTGGGACTCAAAGGGCTTGCCTCTCTCATAATCTTCCACATCTCTATGAAATTTATGTTGCTTCTTTTCTTTCAACCCATTCTCAAAATTGAGAAGATCTTTGGATAATTTTTCCGGGCCTTGCACAAAAGAAGGCATACCTTCATATTTTTTCATATTCTCACATGTGTCTGTCGCATCTTTGATATTTTGTTCAACTGTCCTTTGATAAAAGGACATTAGTATATCAACAAAAGCCATAGTGACTTTTTGTTGTGCCTTATGCCAATCCTCCATCAGTAGGTCATCTGGCTTACCAACCAAGGGCTGAATTTTAACCCTTAAACCACGTGGAGTAATACCTTTACTCTTATATGCCTTGAACAATTTCAAGTGCCATATATTGGTTCTTAAGATTTTCATCTCTTTATTTAGTTGGTAAAACAGCAAGTTGCAGCCGTCATGAAAATCTCCTACTTTCTCATTAGGGACCCCATCCATATTGGTCCCAATACCAAAAACTTTTATATCGTCTTGATCTGCACACAAACCCTGCAGAATTCTTTGGATATCCATGACAATAAGCCCTAAACCTGCCCTATATAATCAGATGACCCTAATCAATGGTATCCGAGGATAAATAATGCTTATTTGATGCAAAGCCTGGAAAAGTACACCAAATTTACTTATTCTAAAACTCAAAAATATTTGTATGAGAAAGGCAAGTTCCTGCAGGTCCCCAGTAAGTTATATTTCAGATCCAAAAGTAGAAGAACATGACCTGACCACTACCAGAAAACATATGACCACTTGACTTGCTGCCCTTCCAACCAAAAATACATAAAGCAAATTATCTTTATACACATTGATAACTAGAGAGGACCCACATTATTCAAAAACCAGGGCTAAAATCATATGAGAAATAAACAGCTAAACACAAAGGTTAATACAAATGTGTTGTGCCACCAGTTGTTATAAATATGGCTAAAGCATTCTTTACCTTATATTTATACAATTACAAAAATATATTGTCAAAATATAAACAATATGCATCCAACTATTTATGCCTATATATGTATGGTCTAAATGCAGGCAACCTAAATCACTGTATTACCATTACTTATGTTAATATTTGTATATATTCTATTCAACAATAAATGCAATTGTAAGCCCCCCTTTTTTTTGTAATATTTATAAAGAAAAAATATTGTCCGAACCCATGAACAAAAATTGTGCACAAACATGTCCCTAATAACAATGTGCATATATTCTAATAAAACTCTAAAAAGTTACCCTACTATCAAAGGGCAAACTTCAGTAACTATGAAATTTTATATAATAAACAACATCGAATGGCACCCTCTGTTCAATATTCAAGCTAATACCTTTCAAAATGAATAAGATCTTAAGACATTCACCAGAATTCAGCACCAACAAAAAAATGGCGCTTGTGCTACCTAACATAAAAATTGTCATGAATATCAAACGGCCAAAGTCCGTTCTTAAATTACCTTGCTGTGTTCAAATATTGTCCACATCCATTAATAAAACAATTTTTTATACTTTAAATGGTAATATATAAACACCCCAACATGACACCACGGTGTGTCACCATCAGTCCCGGATAATCCTATAAGTCAGAAATAAGAGCACACTGTCCGTTCTTGAAAAAAATGTCACTCTACAATTTCTATAGAGTTAAGTAAGATTTTCAGCCTGTTAATCAGAATATTCTGATCCGCTCGGAACCTATAGTGATATCTCTGCTTCTGGCATCGGAACATAAGCCTTGTGTATTTGAGAACAAACCGTTGTGGCCATCATAATATTGACACAGTCCCAAACAAAGTTACATAGAACTGCTTCTTTTAGATTTGTCATTATTGACCAGGTAAAAGGTAATAGATCAATGAAGCAAGGTTGGCACACTATACTAACCCAAAAGGAAAGAAAATGGATTATTAAGTTGGGTGCCCTATTTCATCCAGGACTAAATGACAAGTTATGAGGGTCTTTTTCTTTTTATTAAGGACCCTAATTGGTAATTTCACAAGCAACCATATGATATAAATGGAAGTATGGTTATAGCATCTGATATGACATTTAAAATGTTTATTTTGTTTAATATTTGTATGTGTTTGGAGGCTTAAATGGATTAATGGGGGAAGTGATGTCATAATTGGGGATATACATTATGTATAAAAACTGTCCCTGCATTATGTATGTTTTATCACTGAAGAAGGTTTGTTACCGAAACCGGTCTGAAGGGACAGGAATAAAACTTTATTCGACTCTGAGTGCTGGCTTTTTCTTTTTTTGTTTATTTAACAGTTTGAATAGGCTGTGCACCAGTCACACTTGCTAGCTTATTTGGAGGTATATCCTCAAACACACCTACTTGCTGGCTTCCTTTTCCACCCTCCCAGTCAAGGTGAACCCTAGCGAAAGGTATTTGGAATGGGGTCCCTCCTAAAGCTCTGACTAGAGTAGACTGTCCAGGCAAGTAGTGGTCCTCTGTAGCCATTGCAGGCTTCACAACGGTTATGTCAGAGGCTGTGTCTCTCTTAACAATGGTCTCTTTGCCATTCAATACGATAGGATATAACCTCCTGTGGTAGTTTGGTACCTTTGTTGTCTCAAGACAACCTACTGTTGGCATTTTGTCTTTCCCACTTACTGACTCCCTCACCTTTTGTTCCCCACCTTGCCTCTGTGGACATCTATATGCCACATGGCCCCACTATTGCATTCAAAACATTTAACCCTAGGTCCAAGATGTGTACCTGGACTAGTGGCTTCTCCTATTACTGTCAGATTCTGTTGGGGCAGTCTTGGTTGCCCACCATGGGTGCCTTTAAACCCATGAGCAGCACTGGGTGTCCCTTTCCTGTGCAGTGATGTCCTGCTTGCTAGTTATAGGTCTTTCTTCTTCCCCAACTCATCTGAAGTATCACATTGTTTATCAGCTAACCAGATCCTCATATCCTCAGGCAAAGTGATAAGTGCTTGTTCCCTCACCAAAAGGTCTGCTAACCCTCAAGAAATGGTGATCTGACATCCACTTACCCACCTATGAAAATAAATGCTTAGTTCAGCAACATATTCACATACACTTTCATCTGCCTTGTGTCTATGCTCACAAAACATTTTCCTATAAGCTTCAGGTGTTAGCTTAAAAATTTCTAGCAAATAATTCTTTGCAGCAGTATAATTAAAAAATCATGATCTGATAGTTTAGACAGCAAAGTTACAGCTTTATCATGGAGTAAGGGGTTCAGGAACCATACCCGGAGCCTTTGGTCAACATCATGCTGTTTACATACCCTCTCAAACATATGAATGAAACTATCAAAATCATCCCCTTTTGTAAACTGTGGAAGAAATTTACTGACCTTTTGTGCTAATGGGATCTGGTTACTTCCTTCCCCATTACCTCCATGACTCTGGCAAAGAGTCAGCATCTCCTTTTCATGTTGCCTCTGCCTCTCCTTCTCCTCAGCTTCTATTTCCAAACACCTGGCTTCCAACACAAATCTCTTTAGCTCCAGATGGATTTTTAAATCCTCTGCAGAAAGGTTGAGCTGTCCATTCTCTGAGTGTTGTACATCTCCCCGGCCAGTCTGATCATTCTCCTGGAAGCCAGTCTCAGATGCAGCTGTAACTAAAGCTGGAATCATATCTGCTTTAGTCAGGTCTCCATGCAGCAGTCTTTTAGCCTGGCACATGTCAGCCAATTGGCTCCTTGTCAGCTTGCCATACTCCGCTGACATGCTTGCCTGCTCTCCCTGACTAACTAAGCTAACAAAAGAAATAAAACAATTATGGTCTGAACTCTGAATGTTCACTGCATGGCTGATTTAGAGTACAAACACCTTCAGTGATCACTGTACACAAGCTAGAGGAATTCACTATCCATACCACTACAAGCCAATTAATATGTAATGTGGCTAACTCACCACTATCAAACAATTAATATTTGATGTGGATATTCCACCATTGCCAAACAATTAATATGTGAGGCCTTTGCACTGGTCCAGTAATCAAGGAGCCTCAATTCTTGCCACTAGCACCAGTGAGGGGTGTGCACATTGGGGGGATAACAAGTACACACACAATAAAGTACAATTTAACACCAGTGAGGGGTGTGCACATTGGGAAGGATAACAAGTACACACAGTGAAGTGCAATTTAACACCAGTGAGGGGCGTGCACACTGGGAAGGATAACAAGTACAAAACCAGTAAAGTACAATTTAACACCAGTGAGGGGCGTGCACATTGGGAAGGATAACAAGTACACACACAGTAAAGTACAATTTAACACCAGTGAGGGGCGTGCACATTGGGAAGGATAACAAGTACACACACAGTAAAGTACAATTTAACACCAGTGAGGGGCGTGCACATTGGGAAGGATAACAAGTACACACAGTAAAGTACAATTTAACACCAGTGAGGGGCGTGCACATTGGGATGGATAACAAGTACACACAGTAAAGTATAATTTAACACCAGTGAGGGGCATGCACATTGGGAAGGATAACAAGTACACACACAGTAAAGTACAATTTAACACCAGTGAGGGGCGTGCACATTGGGAAGGATAACAAGTGCACACACAGTAGAGTACAATTTAACATCAGTGAGGGGCGTGCACATTGGGAAGGATAACAAGTACACACACAGTAAAGTACAATTTAACACCAGTGAGGGGCGTGCACATTGGGAAGGATAACAAGTACACACATAGTGAAGTACAATTTAACACCAGTGAGGGGCGTGCACATTGGGAAGGATAACAAGTACACACACAGTAAAGTACAATTTAACACCAGTGAGGGGCATGCACATTGGGAAGGATAACAAGTACACACACAGTAAAGTACAATTTAACACCAGTGAGGGGCGTGCACATTGGGAAGGATAACAAGTACACACACAGTAAAGTACAATTTAACACCAGTGAGGGGCGTGCACATTGGGAAGGATAACAAGTACACACACAGTAAAGTACAATTTAACACCAGTGAGGGGCATGCACATTGGGAAGGATAACAAGTACACACACAGTAAAGTACAATTTAACACCAGTGAGGGTGTGCACATTGGGAAGGATAACAAGTACACACACAGTAAAGTACAATTTAACACCAGTGAGGCGTGCACATTGGGAAGGATAACAAGTACACACACAGTAAAGTACAATTTAACACCAGTGAGGGGCGTGCACATTGGGAAGGATAACAAGTACACACACAGTAAAGTACAATTTAACACCAGTGAGGGGCATGCACATTGGGAAGGATAACAAGTACACACACAGTAAAGTACAATTTAACACCAGTGAGGGAGTGCACATTGGGAAGGATAACAAGTACACACACAGTAAAGTACAATTTAACACCAGTGAGGGGTGCACATTGGGAAGGATAACAAGTACACACACAGTAAAGTACAATTTAACACCAGTGAGGGAGTGCACATTGGGAAGGATAACAAGTACACACACAGTAAAGTACAATATAACAACAGTGAGGGGCATGCACATTGGGAAGGATAACAAGTACACACACAGTAAAGTACAGATTAACATCAGTGAGGGGCGTGCACATTGGGAAGGATAGCAAGTACACACACAGTAAAGTACAATTTAACAGCACTGAGGCGTGCACATTGGGAAGGATAACAAGTACACACACAGTAAAGTACAATTTAACACCAGTGAGGGCGTGCACATTGGGAAGGATAACAAGTACACACACAGTAAAGTACAATTTAACACCAGTGAGGGGCGTGCACATTGGGAAGGATAACAAGTACACACACAGCAAAGTACAATTTAACACCAGTGAGGGGCGTGCACATTGGGAAGGATAACAAGTACACACACAGTAAAGTACAATTTAACACCAGTGAGGGTGTGCACATTGGGAAGGATAACATGTACACACACCGTAAAGTACAATTTAACACCAGTGAGGGGCGTGCACATTGGGAAGGATAACAAGTACACACACAGGAAAGTACAATTTAACACCAGTGAGGGCGTGCACATTGGGAAGGATAACAAGTACACACACAGTAAAGTACAATTTAACACCAGTGAGGGAGTGCACATTGGGAAGGATAACAAGTACACACACAGTAAAGTACAATTTAACACCAGTGAGGGGCGTGCACATTGGGAAGGATAACAAGTACACACACAGTAAAGTACAATTTAACACCAGTGAGGGGCATGCACATTGGGAAGGATAACAAGTACACACACAGTAAAGTACAATTTAACACCAGTGAGGCGTGCACATTGGGAAGGATAACAAGTACACACACAGTAAAGTACAATTTAACACCAGTGAGGGGTGCACATTGGGAAGGATAACAAGTACACACACAGTAAAGTACAATTTAACACCAGTGAGGGCGTGCACATTGGGAAGGATAACAAGTACACACACAGTAAAGTACAATTTAACACCAGTGAGGCGTGCACATTGGGAAGGATAACAAGTACACACACAGTAAAGTACAATTTAACACCAGTGAGGGCGTGCACATTGGGAAGGATAACAAGTACACACACAGTAAAGTACAATTTAACACCAGTGAGGGTGCACATTGGGAAGGATAACAAGTACACACACAGTAAAGTACAATTTAACACCAGTGAGGGGTGCACATTGGGAAGGATAACAAGTACACACACAGTAAAGTACAATTTAACACCAGTGAGGGCGTGCACATTGGGAAGGATAACAAGTACACACACAGTAAAGTACAATTTAACACCAGTGAGGGTGCACATTGGGAAGGATAACAAGTACACACACAGTAAAGTACAATTTAACACCAGTGAGGGCGTGCACATTGGGAAGGATAACAAGTACACACACAGTAAAGTACAATTTAACACCAGTGAGGGGTGCACATTGGGAAGGATAACAAGTACACACACAGTAAAGTACAATTTAACACCAGTGAGGCGTGCACATTGGGAAGGATAACAAGTACACACACAGTAAAGTACAATTTAACACCAGTGAGGGCGTGCACATTGGGAAGGATAACAAGTACACACACAGTAAAGTACAATTTAACACCAGTGAGGGCGTGCACATTGGGAAGGATAACAAGTACACACACAGTAAAGTACAATTTAACACCAGTGAGGCGTGCACATTGGGAAGGATAACAAGTACACACACAGTAAAGTACAATTTAACACCAGTGAGGGCGTGCACATTGGGAAGGATAACAAGTACACACACAGTAAAGTACAATTTAACACCAGTGAGGGCGTGCACATTGGGAAGGATAACAAGTACACACACAGTAAAGTACAATTTAACACCAGTGAGGCGTGCACATTGGGAAGGATAACAAGTACACACACAGTAAAGTACAATTTAACACCAGTGAGGGGCATGCACATTGGGAAGGATAACAAGTACAAACACAGTAAAGTACAATTTAACACCAGTGAGGGGCGTGCACATAGGGAAGGATAACACGTACACACACAGTAAAGTTCAATTTAACACTAGTGAGTGGCGTGCACATTGGGAAGGATAACAAGTACACACACAGTAAAGTACAATTTAACACCAGTGAGGGGGGTGCACATTGGGAAGGATAACAAGTACACAGACAGTAAAGTGCAATTTAACACCAGTGAGGCATGCACATTGGGAAGGATAACAAGTACACACACAGTAAAGTACAATTTAACACCAGTGAGGGCGTGCACATTGGGAAGGATAACAAGTACACACACAGTAAAGTACAATTTAACACCAGTGAGGGGCGTGCACATTGGGAAGGATAACAAGTACACACACAGTAAAGTACAATTTAACACCAGTGAGGGCGTGCACATTGGGAAGGATAACAAGTACACACACAGTAAAGTACAATTTAACACCAGTGAGGGTGCACATTGGGAAGGATAACAAGTACACACACAGTAAAGTACAATTTAACACCAGTGAGGGGTGCACATTGGGAAGGATAACAAGTACACACACAGTAAAGTACAATTTAACACCAGTGAGGCGTGCACATTGGGAAGGATAACAAGTACACACAAAGTAAAGTACAATTTAACACCAGTGAGGGGCGTGTACATTGGGAAGGATAACAAGTACACACACAGTAAAGTACAATTTAACACCAGTGAGGCATGCACATTGGGAAGGATAACAAGTACACACACAGTAAAGTACAATTTAACACCAGTGAGGGCGTGCACATTGGGAAGGATAACAAGTACACACACAGTAAAGTACAATTTAACACCAGTGAGGGGTGCACATTGGGAAGGATAACAAGTACACACACAGTAAAGTACAATTTAACACCAGTGAGGGCGTGCACATTGGGAAGGATAACAAGTACACACACAGTAAAGTACAATTTAACACCAGTGAGGCGTGCACATTGGGAAGGATAACAAGTACACACACAGTAAAGTACAATTTAACACCAGTGAGGGGTGCACATTGGGAAGGATAACAAGTACACACACAGTAAAGTACAATTTAACACCAGTGAGGGCGTGCACATTGGGAAGGATAACAAGTACACACACAGTAAAGTACAATTTAACACCAGTGAGGCGTGCACATTGGGAAGGATAACAAGTACACACACAGTAAAGTACAATTTAACACCAGTGAGGGGCGTGCACATTGGGAAGGATAACAAGTACACACACAGTAAAGTACAATTTAACACCAGTGAGGGGCGTGCACATTGGGACCGATAACAACTACACATACAGTAAAGTACAATTTAACACCAGTGAGGGGCGTGCACATTGGGAAGGATAACAAGTACACACACAGTAAAGTACAATTTAACACCAGTGAGGGGCGTGCACATTGGGAAGGATAACAAGTGCACACACAGTAAAGTACAATTTAACACCAGTGAGGGTGTGCACATTAGGAAGGATAACAAGTACACACACAGTAAAGTACAATTTAACACCAGTGAGGGGCGTGCGCATTGGGAAGGATAACAAGTACACACACAGTAAAGTACAATTTAACACCAGTGAGGGGCGTGCACATTGGGAAGGATAACAAGTACACAGACAGTAAAGTGCAATTTAACACCAGTGAGGCATGCACATTGGGAAGGATAACAAATACACACACAGTAAAGTACAATTTAACACCAGTGGTGGGTGCACATTGGGAAGGATAACAAGTACACACACAGTAAAGTACAATTTAACACCAGTGAGGGGCGTGCACATTGGGAAGGATAACAAGTACACACACAGTAAAGTACAATTTAACACCAGTGAGGGGCGTGCACATTGGGAAGGATAACAAGTACACACACAGTAAAGTACAATTTAACACCAGTGAGGGGTGCACATTGGGAAGGATAACAAGTACACACACAGTAAAGTACAATTTAACACCAGTGAGGGCGTGCACATTGGGAAGGATAACAAGTACACACACAGTAAAGTACAATTTAACACCAGTGAGGGCGTGCACATTGGGAAGGATAACAAGTACACACACAGTAAAGTACAATTTAACACCAGTGAGGGGCGTGCACATTGGGAAGGATAACAAGTACACACACAGTAAAGTACAATTTAACACCACTGAGGGACGTGCACATTGGGAAGGATAACAAGTACACACACAGTAAAGTACAATTTAACACCAGGGAGGGGGTGCAGATTGGGAAGGATAACAAGTACACACACAGTAAAGTACAATTTAACACCAGTGAGGGCGTGCACATTGGGAAGGATAACAAGTACACACCCAGTAAAGTACAATTTAACACCAGTGACGGGCATGCACATTGGGAAGGATAACAAGTACACACACAGTAAAGTACAATTTAACACCAGTGAGGGCATGCGCATTGGGAAGGATAACAAGTACACACACAGTAAAGTACAATTTAACACCAGTGAGGCGTGCACATTGGGAAGGATAACAAGTACACACACAGTAAAGTACAATTTAACACCAGTGAGGGCGTGCACATTGGGAAGGATAACAAGTACACACACAGTAAAGTACAATTTAACACCAGTGAGGGTGCACATTGGGAAGGATAACAAGTACACACACAGTAAAGTACAATTTAACACCAGTGAGGGTGTGCACATTGGGAAGGATAACAAGTACACACACAGTAAAGTACAATTTAACACCAGTGAGGGCGTGCACATTGGGAAGGATAACAAGTACACACACAGTAAAGTACAATTTAACACCAGTGAGGGGCGTGCACATTGGGAAGGATAACAAGTACACACACAGTAAAGTACAATTTAACACCAGTGAGGGCATGCACATTGGGAAGGATAACAAGTACACACACAGTAAAGTACAATTTAACACCAGTGAGGGGCGTGCACATTGGGAAGGATAACAAGTACACACACAGTAAAGTACAATTTAACACCAGTGAGGGGTGCACATTGGGAAGGATAACAAGTACACACACAGTAAAGTACAATTTAACACCAGTGAGGGCGTGCACATTGGGAAGGATAACAAGTACACACACAGTAAAGTACAATTTAACACCAGTGAGGGCGTGCACATTGGGAAGGATAACAAGTACACACACAGTAAAGTACAATTTAACACCAGTGAGGTGCACATTGGGAAGGATAACAAGTACACACACAGTAAAGTACAATTTAACACCAGTGAGGGGCGTGCACATTGGGAAGGATAACAAGTACACACACAGTAAAGTACAATTTAACACCAGTGAGGGCATGCACATTGGGAAGGATAACAAGTACACACACAGTAAAGTACAATTTAACACCAGTGAGGGCGTGCACATTGGGAAGGATAACAAGTACACACACAGTAAAGTACAATTTAACACCAGTGAGGCGTGCACATTGGGAAGGATAACAAGTACACACACAGTAAAGTACAATTTAACACCAGTGAGGCGTGCACATTGGGAAGGATAACAAGTACACACACAGTAAAAGTACAATTTAACACCAGTGAGGGGGTGCACATTGGGAAGGATAACAAGTACACACACAGTAAAGTACAATTTAACACCAGTGAGGCGTGCACATTGGGAAGGATAACAAGTACACACACAGTAAAGTACAATTTAACACCAGTGAGGGCGTGCACATTGGGAAGGATAACAAGTACACAAACAGTAAAGTACAATTTAACACCAGTGAGGGCGTGCACATTGGGAAGGATAACAAGTACACACACAGTAAAGTACAATTTAACACCAGTGAGGGCGTGCACATTGGGAAGGATAACAAGTACACACACAGTAAAGTACAATTTAACACCAGTGAGGGGCGTGCACATTGGGAAGGATAACAAGTACACACACAGTAAAGTACAATTTAACACCAGTGAGGGCGTGCACATTGGGAAGGATAACAAGTACACACACAGTAAAGTACAATTTAACACCAGTGAGGGCGTGCACATTAGGAAGGATAACAAGTACACACACAGTAAAGTACAATTTAACACCAGTGATAGGCGTGCACACTGGGAAGGACAACAGGTACACACACAGTAAAGTACAATTTAACACCAGTGCGCGGCATGCACATTGGGAAGGATAACAAGTACACACACAGTAAAGTACAATTTAACACCAGTGAGGGGCGTGCACATTGGGAAGGATAACAAGTACACACACAGTAAAGTACAATTTAACACCAGTGAGGGCGTGCACATTGGGAAGGATAACAAGTACACACACAGTAAAGTACAATTTAACACCAGTGAGGGGCGTGCACATTGGGAAGGATAACAAGTACACACACAGTAAAGTACAATTTAACACCAGTGAGGGGCGTGCACATTGGGAAGGATAACAAGTACACACACAGTAAAGTACAATTTAACACCAGTGAGGGCATGCACATTGGGAAGGATAACAAGTACACACACAGTAAAGTACAATTTAACACCAGTGAGGCGTGCACATTGGGAAGGATAACAAGTACACACACAGTAAAGTACAATTTAACACCAGTGAGGGGCGTGCACATTGGGAAGGATAACAAGTACACACACAGTAAAGTACAATTTAACACCAGTGAGGGCATGCACATTGGGAAGGATAACAAGTACACACACAGTAAAGTACAATTTAACACCAGTGAGGGGCGTGCACATTGGGAAGGATAACAAGTACACACACAGTAAAGTACAATTTAACACCAGTGAGGTGCACATTGGGAAGGATAACAAGTACACACACAGTAAAGTACAATTTAACACCAGTGAGGGCGTGCACATTGGGAAGGATAACAAGTACACACACAGTAAAGTACAATTTAACACCAGTGAGGGGCGTGCACATTGGGAAGGATAACAAGTACACACACAGTAAAGTACAATTTAACACCAGTGAGGGGGTGCACATTGGGAAGGATAACAAGTACACACACAGTAAAGTACAATTTAACACCAGTGGGGGCGTGCACATTGGGAAGGATAACAAGTACACACACAGTAAAGTACAATTTAACACCAGTGAGGGTGTGCACATTGGGAAGGATAACAAGTACACACACAGTAAAGTACAATTTAACACCAGTGAGGGGCATGCACATTGGGAAGGATAACAAGTACACACACAGTAAAGTACAATTTAACACCAGTGAGGGGCGTGCACATTGGGAAGGATAACAAGTACACACAGTAAAGTACAATTTAACACCAGTGAGGGGCGTGCACATTGGGAAGGATAACAAGTACACACACAGTAAAGTACAATTTAACACCAGTGAGGCATGCACATTGGGAAGGATAACAAGTACACACACAGTAAAGTACAATTTAACACCAGTGAGGGGCGTGCACATTGGGAAGGATAACAAGTATACACACAGTAAAGTACAATTTAACACCAGTGAGGGGCGTGCACATTGGGAAGGATAACAAGTACACCCACAGTAAAGTACAATTTCACACCAGTGAGGGGCGTGCACATTGGGAAGGATAACAAGTACATACACAGTAAAGTACAATTTAACAACAGTGAGGGGCGTGCACATTGGGAAGGATAACAAGTACACACATAGTAAAGTACAATTTAACACCAGTGAGGGGTGTGCACATTGGGAAGGATAACAAGTACACACACAGTAAAGTACAATTTAACACAAGTGAGGGGCGTGCACATTGGGAAGGATACCAAGTACACACACAGTAAAGTACAATTTAACACCAGTGAGGGGCGTGCACATTGGGAAGGATAACAAGTACACACACAGTAAAGTACAATTTAACACCAGTGAGCGGCGTGCACATTGGGAAGGATAACAAGTACACACACAGTAAAGTACAATTTAACACCAGTGAGGGGCGTGCACATTGGGGGATAACAAGCACACACACAGTAAAGTACAATTTAACACCAGTGAGGGGCGTGCACATTGGGAGATAACAAGTACACACACAGTAAAGTGCAATTTAACACCAGTGAGGGGCGTGTACATTGGGAAGGATAACAAGTACACACACAGTAAAGTACAATTTAACACCAGTGAGGGGCGTGCACATTGGGAAGGATAACACGTACACACACAGTAAAGTAAAATTTAACACCAGTGAGGGGCGTGCATATTGGGAAGGATAACAAGTACACACACAGTAAAGTACAATTTAACACCAGTGAGGGGCGTGCACATTGGGAAGGATAACAAGTACACACACAGTAAAGTACAATTTAACACCAGTGAGGGGCGTGTAAATTGGGAAGGATAACAAGTACACACACAGTAAAGTACAATTTAACACCAGTGAGGGGCATGCACAGTGGGAAGGATAACAAGTACACACACAGTAAAGTACAATTTCCCTTAATAGCACATAGATATCACAGTTAGTCTGGGGCTGGTTTCTCCCTTTCTCTCCAGATCTCCAATAAGACTCCTCACTGGCGCAGCTATAGTGTCCAGATCTCAGCCTAGTGGTCAAGCTAAAGCCTCCAGCACCCTCTTTATCCAACTAGTGCTTCGTGTCCCTGCCCAAGTAGCTGACACACACACACACACACACTTTAAGATTTGATTTAGATACAGACACACAGGCACTACTGGGGAAGGCTGGCACAGCTTCTCCAGCTATGCCCCCTTTCTGCCCAGGATATAAGGTAGTACCGACTGCCACCAACCACTACTATCAGCTACTATAAGGCCCTTCTCAAAGGGTGACCAATTTCACTGTGTAATATTACTGTTATCCAAACAGTAAGTGTGATGAACAGGAAGACTACCGGAGTGGCTTGAATAGTATCTGCAAATACATGCAATGTACTCTAAAAGCCTACATTATCTCTACACAAAACAGCCACAGTTGAAAGGTTTAAAAATATTTAATAATAAATAATATAAACACAAGAAAGATCTCCTCAATTCAACACTGTGCTAATCAAGAGTTCAGAAATCCCAGGAAACATTAAAACAATATTGTAGGATAGTCTGACATAAATATAGAAAACAGCAAGTGCTGGTGAGTTTTTGACAGATCTAGATCAACATACAAAATGCTCAATCTTTCTCTCTGAGAAAATCTTAAATTGATAATACACAATACTGCTGAGTCATTTCACATTACATAATTTGTATCACTTCTCCTTTAGTTCCCAGGCTAACAGAAACTCAAAATCTACATTTCTCTGTAAGCTACACCTGGCCAAGAAGCCACAGCAATAAAAGACACATTTACATGTAAAATCTAGTAATTATCTCTGTCTTAAACAATAGAAAGAATTTGCTAGCCCAGACATCCTGTCTCCAAGCTTGAGATCAAACACAGGTATAATTCTTTACTTAACAGCTTCTTCCAGCAGGGTGCACTGTGGTTACATTTTTGAAGCTCAGTACAATATATATTTTAATCATAAGATATAGTTCTCTTTACATTTGTAATACGGCGCAGTGGTGCAGCGGTAGCGTTGTCGCCTCACAGCAAGAGGTTCTCTTTACATTTGTAATACAGCGCAGTGGTGCAGCTGTAGCGTTGTCACCTCACAGCAAGAAGTTCTCCGGTTCGATTCTTGGCTGGGGTGACTTCTGTGTGGAGTCTGCATGTCATCCCTGCATTTGTGTGGGTTTCCTCCTGGTGCTCCGGTTTCCTCCCACATTACAAAGACATGCATCTGGAGCATTTCTCCCCGGGCCTCCGCTGAAAATTGGCTCGTTCCAAGTCGGACTTTCCGGTTAACAAATGTAAAATAAAAAAATAAATAAATAATACAAGCCTGTGAATTCCATTAATATTTTCAATAACATAGAATTATCTACAACTTTCTATCTAGCTAGGCTGGCAGCATTCACAGTTCCCATTTATTTTTACTATACTGCTGTACCCTAGACATACTCCTGTTTGTCTCTTTGTTGTAAGGCACAGTGAGTTACTACTAATTTTAGCTACTGCCTGTCTCCTGTCTAATACATATATCTCACTTCAAACTCCCTGTCAACATTCTCCCATGTAGAATGGCCTTGTTCTATCTCTGTTAGCACCTTCATACAACTATTTGATGCACTGTCCTTTTCTATCTCCAGCTGATGTGATCTTCCCAATTTTTGTGTTAATACTTCCAACTTTGCAGTTAGTTTTTAACAATAGTGCTACTCCAGTCCAATGTTCCAAATGAAACCACCAAAGTGTCACGGTAAAGAACAGTTTTATTAATCCACAGGAATGAGCGCTTTCGTCTGTCTATATCCAAAGACTTCTTCAGATTCAAATGCAAACTACAAACACACACCTTATATCCATATAATTAATCAACCTGACCCACTTAATAAATACTTCCCCTCATAATAAGTCATTCATTAAAGGTACATACATCAAAATGTATAAGAACAAACAGTAGACTTACATATATTCATATAAACAATATTTAAATGTTAAGAATAATTGCTAAAAGTCATAAAAGTTATACATTGTAAGACTTCAATTTAAGAATGCAAGTAATGCTTGCATAGTCATTTAATCCAGGTGGACTGAAGGCTGCCAGCCTAATTTGCCATTTTAATTCATGTGCCTCAAGTATATCCTTCCATGGTCCCTCCCTAGAATTCTTTTCCACAATGTCTAACCCAGCAAACACAAACTTGTGACCAGCATGTTGACTCACATATTTTGCCAGAGCATTACTGTCTTTTAAATGCTTAATATCTAGCTGGTACTCGTATATACGCTCCTTAAATCACCTTTGGGTTTTACCCACATACAATCCCGGGTAACAAGTACATAGGGGCACAAATACTAAGCCCTTCGTATTGCAATTGCAATAAAGCTTAGGTTTTAAAGCTTTTTCATTAATATTGAAAGTGTCGCCCTCTCTAATATATATACATTGTGAGCATGAGCCACATTTAAATGTGCCATTTCTTCGGGTGTAATTAGTAGGATTCCATTCAAGACCATCTTTAATAGTTCTACCCCTTCTACAAACCACCTTGGGAGCTGCACCTAACTGTTCCAATATTCCTTCAAAACAGGAGAAATGCCCAACTCTTCCTTAAGGCATCAATTATATCATAATATTCTGTACTGTAGGTAGTAACAAAAACACGGGAGATCTCATTATTGCTGCATAAATTCTCACTAGTATGTAGTTCATCCCCCCAGCCTCAGTGTCTCTCAAAATAGGTTCACTGACACTTGTGGCCCTCTTCTCTTTTATTTCCAAAATTATACTCTGAATCCATGGTGTGGGGTACCCTCGCCTAGTGAACATATCCAATAACTTTTCACATTCAAAATTAAAATCATCATCTTTAGAAATCATGCGGGCCAAACGCATATATTGGCCTTTAATGATACTTCTCTTGTTATGTAATGGGTGACAGCTGTTAAAATGTAACAAGCTATTTGAATGAGTGCGTTTCCTGTAAATGTTGCTCACAGATCTCTTACTGATCTTGTCCTTACCAATTTCAACATCTAAGTAATTATTTTTTTCAACGTTAACAGTGTAGGTGGATCTGAGAAAGGCTGTACTACTATTACATAAGTCAATAAACTTTTCAGTTTCATCATGGGGTCCCTGCCATGCCAAAAAGACATCATCCAAAAATCTACAGTACATGGCCCGATGTTGCACAAATTCAGACCCCAGGAGGAATCTCCTCTTCCATTCAATCATAACAATATTAGAAAAAATGGGAGCGCAAGCCGCCCCCATTGCCACACCACAGGCCTGGTGGTAATATTGTCCTTCAAAATAGACATAGTTACATTTCAAAACAGTTTCCATTACAGTACATAAGAGATAAACTTCAATGTTAGAGAATTCTCTAGAACTATAAAGAAAATCCTGAAACCATTCTAGGCCAAGCTCATGTGGGATGACATTAAATAAGTTGACCACGTCAATGGTAAGAAATGCTATATCTTCCTTAAAGGTTAAGTCTTTCACCTTTTTCAGGAAGTCCCAGGAATCTTTATACAATTACCTCTGTGCCTCTAAACATTTCTTAAGTTTCAGGTCTATATACTTAGCCAATGGATGCACCTTAGCTTTAGAGGCATTCACTATGGGTCTGAAGGGGGGTTCAATCAAATCTTTATGGATTTTAGGCAACCCAAAAATCCCTGGAACAATAGGAAATTCACGACATAAAAATTTGTATGCATCATCACTAATTGCCCCTTGGTCAAACATATCCTTCAATAAATATTCAGTTTATGCATATGAAAAATTAACCATGTTCAAAGAGGCTTCTTCATAAAGACTGTCATCAAATAACATGCTATTCATACGATTGCAGTATTCAGCCTTAGACATGATAACAACCCCCCCACCCACCCCCCACCCTTGTCAGGCTTCATGACCCTTAATGTCTTGTCAACACATAATTTCCTCAATAACTCATACTCAACACTATTTAAATTGTATTCATTGTGTCTTTTTGAGTCATTCAATAGTTTTCTGAATTCAAATTCACACATTTTTTCAAAAATAATGAGAGTTATTTGTAGCGGGAGGGATAAATGTACTATTACGAGTCAATTTGTGTGTTAAATCATTCTTAGAACCTCCTTTAAAGTATAAACACAAATTCAGCTTTCTAATATATAGTTTTAAATCAATAATGACATTGTCATGCTTCGTTTTAGCTGAGGGCACAAAATTGAAGCCCTTACTTAACAAATTGCAGTATTCAATTCCTAACACAGAATCAGTATAATTATATCATTTGAAGTAATCTTGTTCATTCATTACAAACTCCGGTCCAAGAAAATGTTCACTCATAACAAAAAATGAGTCCCCCAGCTGTGAAGTCTTACAATGTATAACTTTTATGACTTTTAGCAATTATTCTTAACATTTAAATATTGTTTATCTGAATATATGTAAGTCTACTGTTTGTTCTTATACATTTTGATGTGTGTACCTTTAATGAATGACTTAATTATGAGGGGAAGTATTTATTAAGTGGGTCAGGTGATTAATTATATGGATATGAGGTGTGTGTTTGCAGTTTGCATTTGAATCCGAAGAGGTCTTTGGGTATAGACAGATGAAAGCGCTCATTCCTGTTGATTAATAAAACTGTTGTTTACTGTGACACCTTGGTGGTTTCATTTGGAACATTGGACTGGAGTAGCACTATTGTTTGATTATTTGGTTCTTAGTTTATGGTGTGTAGTTTTTAACAATGCCACTGTTATTGCTGTGTCTTATAGGATCATAAGCGGTTACTAGGCTATTGGCCCTGAGGCCCATATAAGCTTAGCCAAGAGTTTAGCCCATGTTCAGACAAGTCAGCACCCAAAGCCCCTGTCCAGCAGGGACACAGGTGGAATCCCAGTGGTGTATTTTCCATTTCCCATCCAGTTATCCAGGTTGCATTTAAAAAGGGATAATGAGGTACTCTGCTTGATGTGGAGAGGGAGTCTATTCCACAGATGGGGGAGTCTCTTGGACACAAATCTGTCCTGCCAACAAGTCCTATTGATATCACAGACCAGATTGAGGTCGGGCATATGGGTTGCTCGAGAGGAGCTTGATTTGTGGATATGCAGAGGTCCCATTAAGGCAGGGTCTGAGATTTCTTTGTATGGCAGACCGAGGTCATCTCTGAGGAATCTGCATGAAACTGAGTAGAGAGACAGGGCTTTTAGCCTATTTGTGTAGGGTAGATGTTTGAACCCCTGGATTTTCCTGGTGAGGAACCTCTGTGGTTTCCCCAGCTGCTGCATGTGCTTAGGTTCATAGGTAGGTACTAGGCTATCAGCCCAAGGGCCTACATAAGCCTAGCCAACAAGGTTCCCTGGCTTACACCACCCAAGAAAGTTATTTTCCTGTGCCACTGTCGAGCAGAGATGCAAAAGTGATCCCTGGGGTGTATTTCCTATTTTGTGAGGTACATGCCGAAGGGGGTGTTGTACTCAATAATTGGCCTTATAAGAAAAGAATACAGGGATGTTATGACCTCTTTGCCCCTGGATGAGATACCAGTACTTATGAGGTGGGCCATGTAGAAAGCTTTCCATACAATGGAAGCAACATTGTGGTCAAAAATCATGTTGCTATCAACCTGGGTGCCAAAATCCCTTACTACAGATTGTGTACTTAGGACGTTGTTATTAATGTGATAATATGTGGGGATGTCTCTCCCCAAAGGGGATGATGATGCATTTTTTGGCATTCAGCTTGAGGCCATGTTTCTGGCACCAGTCATTTGTTTGTTTGAGAGCCTCTTGGAGGACATTCACATACTTGGAGAATTGAAGACTGCACCCAGCTTGCAGTCATCTGCAAACGTGGTCAGCCACAGCCCACTGGTTTTGGCCTGCACCTTAGACAATTATATCCTGAATAACAGAGGCCCCAAGACTGATCCCTGGGGTATGCTGCTCGTTATGGGTCTACTGCTTGAGGTGGCTTCCCCTATTTTGATTAGGTGGGTCCTATCAGTGAGCCAGTTTGCTACCCATCTGGTAACATATGGATTGATGCCTAGTTGAGAGAGTTTATCTACTATGCCTGATTGGGGAATAGTGTCGAAGGCTTTGGCCAGGTCAAGGTAGGCAGTGTGCACCATCTTCCCCTTGTCCATAGCTTTGGTGACTGTCTCAAAGTAGTCAACCAGATTTAACAGAAATGACCTCCCTTTGGCAAAGCCAAACTGTGTGGGGTTGAGTGTTTGGAGGTTGCCAATGTCCCTGTTAATGAGGTCCATGATAATCCTTTCCATGGCCTTGCAGATCAGGCTAGTTAGGCTGATAGGTCTATAATTTCCTGGATTGACGGACACTCCACCTTTGTGTAAAGGGATGATAGTGGCTGTCCTCTACTCGGCTGGGACAAAGCTGGTACTCAGGCTTTGGTTGACTAGGGTGCCTAATGGTGCGGCAAGTTCATGCCTGAGTTCATATAGGATGTAGCCTGGGATGTTATCTCATCCCATGGAGGCTGTATTTTTTACCTTTGAGAGGGCAGTGATGACCTGTTCCCTAGAGATAAGAGGTGGGGGTAGGTATTGGGGATGTCCTGATTTATTGATGGGGGAGGCAGATTGGAGAAGTTTTCACTGAATTTGTCAGCCAGTAGAGTGGCTATATCTACAGCTTTTGTGTATGTGGTGTCCCTGACCACCAGTTCTGAACAGATCAGGGTGCTTCCTTTGAGATTGCAGACATATGTAAAGAAGGCCTTATGATTGTCTTGTAGTAGATGTCACCAATTTGGACTCAAAGTTGGCTTTAGAGGATTTCACTAGTGGTCTTATTTGTTATTTCAGGCTAAAAAGAGATTGCTTCCATTTGGGCACCTGCTCCTTCTTGGTCATGGACAGCATTTTTTTCCTTTTGTTATATAGTTTATTTATTGCAGATGTCCACCAGACAGGTATACTCTTCCTTGTGGAGGATGATTTTGTTCTGTCAGGTATTCCTGATTCCATGCATCTATATAAATGCTTGTATAGTACTTTGGTGTAGATTTGGACATTGGTGCCAGTTCCTACAGTGGGGGAGGGGGCTGTGAAGCTATTTATACCATCTCTCAGGAGGTTGTAATCAGCTTTGGAGACTTTCTTTGTTTGACCCTAGCTAGAGGGGGGTCAGTGGAGATGGTGACTTTGAAAGCGACCACTTTATGGTCAGATCTTACCAGGGAGGATGATACTGTAGGAGTGCTGCAGTGGTTACTCTTGTTGGTTATCACCAAGTCCAAGATAGTATCATCTCTTGTGAGGGTATTGACTAGTGGTTCCAAAACATTTGCACTGATAACATCAAGGAATCTCTGTGTATTTGTGTTTTGGCATGCATAGTTTTTCCAGTCTGTGGTTGGGTAATTAAAGTCACCCAGGATCAGGGTAAAGGGTTGAATCTTGATAGATTTGAAGAGGTCCGGATAGGTGGAGTGGACATCCTGAGTCAAAATTGGGGTAGCTGTAGCTAGCTATAATTTGAATAGGGGTCTTGTTAATGGTTAACTGCACCTGAAGTGTCTCCTGTGTGTCATACTGTTTGACCAACCTTGAGGTGTGTGTGTCTTTAATATATATTGAAATTCCACCTCCTTTGGCTTTGCTGCCCACATTTTGGGGTCTGAATGTATGATAGGATGAGTAACTAGGTAAGGCTGGGGTGCTCTCCACAACTTTGAACCAGGTTTCTGTGACTGCACAAACGTCAGAATCTTCCAGGGTTAAGAATGCTTGCAATGAGTGCAGTTTCATGTTTAAACTACTAGCGTTTAGCAGCATGACCTTTAATTTGCATTTTGTTGAAATTTTTATATTGGTAGTATCGACCTCATGACTTTTCCTAAAAAAAGGCACTATGGGGGAGGCTAGGGCCTTTGATCAAATCCTGAAGCCCAAGTGAGATTGATGCAGGCCATCTCTAGCAAAGCATTGTGGTCTGTCGATCATATGTTCCCAGGCTGTCAGGCAGTGGATCCCCCTAGAATGACACCAGAAACTAAGACAATTCCTAAAGTCAACCATTTTCTGTTTGTATTGAGGCATCATTCTGGGTGATGGTAGAATGCTACTTAAAGCTAGGGACATACCTGTCTGGGGCACATATTCAACGAGCTCAGTCGTGTCTCTCTTCATTATACTCCAGGGAGGTATGTCTCAAATCATTCACGCCAACATGGAATATGACAGAGTCATAACAGTACCTGTTGCTGAGAGACTTGAGTGCATGTGTGATATGGTGGATCCTGGCACCTAACAAACAACTAACTGACTTTCTCCTTATCCAGCCTGGTGAGAGGCACATCTGTATGTCTCACAATGCAGTCTACTATGAGTACTATGTTGGGTTTATGGTTGGGCCTTAGTGGTTGCGAGAGACTGGTATGTGGACTATGCATGGTATGTGGTGTGGAGGGTTGTGGAGTTCTCATATGTTTTTGCCTCTGAGGTGTCCTTTGTTTGGGTTTGTTTGTTTTGAGAACCTCTGCATATGTGGGTGTGTGTTGTGTAGTTGTGGGTAATGTTTGAGGTGTAGTGATTGTGTTGACAACCTTCTCAGTGCCAGATATACTGGCTTGTGAGGGAGAGAGAGCATAGACTCTAGTTTCTTTATGTAATTGCATCTCTCACAAATTGTGTTCCTGGGTTGCAGTAGTAGATGGTTGTCCGTCTACATGAGGCAGTTATTACACTGTCTCAGGATACCCATATCAATCAGGTTGGCAGGAGAAACCATAGAGAATTACCATCCATATTTGTCAGAATCTGAGGGAGAGAGGCCCGAGAGAATTAAGGGGTAGGCCTAAAGCCCAAGTGCTTAAACCAAAATAACAGGCTTAGAATAACACTTAAAATTTAAACAGGCTAAAAACAAGCAGTAATAGATGCAGCAGAGAAGATGCAACTGAACACTTTACAGAACAAGTAGCAGAAAAAGCAAGATGAAGTGATAGAGTAGGAGGAGGAAACACAAATACTGTAAAAGCAGCTGAATAAAGTGTTTTTGCCTGCCTGTTAAGACATCTTTACTTATCTTTTCAGAAGCCTGTTTCCCTGAAGGACTCAGTTTAATCCTGCTCTGTTGTCCACCCTACCCCATACCCACTCACCTCTGGTAAAACTTCCTTTATTTTGGGCCCCCCCCATCCACATTCCATCCTATCGCAAGCCCCTAACTCCTCCCACCTGCAGCAACATAACCATCTGACAAGTAACCACTCATAGGCTCTCTCCTCCCAAACACAGACATTACATCTGAACTGATATGCCCTTCGTACTACTGCAGGCTCCTCCATGTCATTATGAGTGTCCTTAGTTATATTCTGCTCCTTTGTCTTTGACTTCAGATATCGTTGTTGCTTCTCCATTTCTTTTCTCATTATCACATAATTAGAATTAACTAATTAGACAAATCTTCTCCGTGTACTTCTCTTCACCTCTGCCTTCAGCCATTTCATATTACATACCATACTTCACTATTTTTTATTCTCTATAACCGCCAACATTTTAAAAGTTTCTCTAAGCATCATATCTCTTTCTGCTACTAACATCCTAACAAACTATCGCTGTACACTTTCACCTCTGTACATCTCTCCTACTGCAGTTTACTCAGCACACTATGAAATCAGGAGTAGCTATACCAATATGTCTCCCTGCCTTTCTAATCTCTCACTGTCTTTATTTTAAGCAGAAAATACTTCACTACACCACTCTACTCAAAAATAAAACTCATACAGGTCCCCTCTAAATCAATACACTACCGCTGAAAAATCCCATAGGTGATGTCCACCCCAACCCAAGCCCTGAAAATTCACCAATTAATCTAAATACCAGTGAATGAATCCTATAAAATTGTGAACTAACTAATCCTACTTCAACTACCACCTCAAACTATACCTCTTCCCAGCTGTAGCATCCTATCACAAAACAACTACCTATCCACACTAATAAAACGAAACCCCTCATCCCTCATTATTCCAGTTGTCAAACAAAAAAATTGAATATTGTCACTATCAACCTCAGTAACAAAATTACTGAACTCCATGCCTGGATATCACAGTATAACCCTGATAGTCTTGGCATCACAGAAACCTGGCTTAAGCCTAAAACTACTCCCTCCAGGCTACAGAATTATCAGATTTGACAGGCCCCACAAGAAAGCAGAGCAGGAAGGGTAGCTTTTATTTATCCAAATTCATACAATCTTTCTCCCTATTTACACAACATCCCAAAATTTCCAGATGTTGAAATACTAATATCTAAAGCTTAACAATAAAAACAACTATGTTTTGTTGCAGTCTATATTCCACCTGGAAAACAAAATGTAACAATTTTAGAAGAAATCTTTTTTTGAACAGCTATTTATATACCTTATGAAAAAATCATACTAGGAAATGTAAATATTGACTAGCAAAATCTTACATCAGACCTTCCCTCACCTAATATAAACCTTTATGGCCTAGACACAAGGGGGTTTATCAAGATTTTAATAATAATAATAACGATGAGTAAAAGATGTATTTGGATACTGCCCTCTGACCATAATAAATTTACACCCTCTAGATTCTATCCAAACGTACTTAGTGACAGCCTTCTAGCTTATACCCGTAGAAATACCACCCACCAATCTAAAACACACCAACTCAAAACAACTCAAAACATTTCTAAATTCAGTATAGAGTCCTTCACAAAGACATTGAAAGCTTAAAATGGCTGTCCTAAAATCAAATTCTAAAATTCTTTAATCAATACTTTTAAACTTTAGCACCAAACACTAATACTAAAAGATAAAAACTTAAACTCTAAATGTCAATACCCAGATAAAAGCTGTAAAAATAAAAAAAGAAACTGGCAGAACAGTGTCTAAATTTTAAACTCTCCTATAACATGCCAGTTGTTCTAAGTAAAAATAAAAATGCAGTTGTAAAAAAAAAAAAAAAAAAATCAAAGTAAAAAAAAAAACTAAAAAACAAATTAAAAATACAACCACATTGACTTTACATTCTAAATACACATTTCTGTACATTATTACATCTGCACTCTAGGAATAGCTCACTCCACTCACCACATATTCAACTAACCCCTCACGAAAGCCCCCCAGCCTAAGTAAAACTCTTAGTAAAACTCTTCACCCCCATCCAGTATTTCAACCACTCCCTCAAAAACACCCAGCCCTAGTAATTCATCAAACAGCATGTTAGATGAAAAATTATAAACTCCATAATACAATACACACTACACACACTTTACCCCCTTCCCAGCCACCCCATCCCCACATAATTTTTGCATAATTTACTATATCCTCCATGCAACCTACTTACCACTTAGGACCTGTCCAAAAAAAAAAAAAAAACTTAATTATTTAAAAACCTCACTTGCAGCTGCATCCCTCCTACCTTAATACCTAAACGCAGCTGCTGATGCCATAGCGTGACCAGTTAGCTTAGTACAAACTTATGAGTAATTTCCTTATGAGTAATAGTACAAACTTATGAGTAATTTCTACAAGAGCAGTTCTTAACATTCAGCCAACATGGCTTCCGCCCAACACACAATACAACTACTGCCATACTGTCCTTCACTGATACCATTCAAATACAGGGACTTGGACAGACATTTTTCCTCCTTAGTCACTGACCCATCAGAAGCCTTCAGTACAATTTCTTACCTAAACTCCTGTAGAAACGGTCTCAACTTAGACTAGCCCCTTCTTCATTACTATGGTTCAGTAGCTATGTAACTGACAGACTCCATCTGTAAAATGGGAGAATACTCTCTCTCCATACCTGCATGCTTCGACTGGTGTACCCCAAGGCTCTATTCTTGGTCTCCTCCTCTTTAATATCTTTCTCAATGACCTCCATACCTCCATAGGTCCAGCCTCTTGTATACAACATGCTGATGATTCTGCACTTAATATGTAAATCTAACAACTTGCCCTAACTCTATGCCGATGACTCTACACTTATATGCGAATTTAACAACTTGCCCCAACTCTACCATGTCATACAATAAGCATTTCCTAACTGAGAGGTGGCTCTATAATGCTCATCTACTATTCAACCCTAAAAAACAAAGTTACTGCTATTTGCCCCAAATCACACATGCCTAATAAATCAAATTTCAAATTTTTTTCACTAAACAAAACTGAAACTGAAGTAATCTCCCATGTAAAGGTTCTTGGAGAGGTTATAAATGATAACCTTAAATATGACATGTATGTTCAAAATAACAGACATCAAAAGTCAGGAATGGTCTACAGGTATAAAAAATTCCTTAGCAACACTACCAAAACCACTCTTGTCACTGCCTACCTTCTTCTATGTCTTATGCGGTACATCTATCCTAACCAACTTTCATGTTACAGTTAAAAATAAGCTGGAGGTGTGCTATAATAAGGTTGCAAATTTTGCCACCAACTAACAATGGTGCATCCACCACTGTATTGCCCTTAAAGCTTTGAAATGGTTCAAACTGCCTCACCACCTAGATTACATACAGTCTATGTCCACAAACAACATTATTCACAAAGCCAATGGCTGCCCTGCTTCTTTTTCTCCTATTCTCCATTCCTATCACCCTAACAGACTGCTTTGATCTAATGAGTAATATCTCCTCAGCATATATAAACCCCATAAATTCTCTGGCTAAATTCTCTACTCATATTATGTTGCTAAAAAATGGAATTCATTCCCTCAGCAAATTAGCTCTACCTCTAACCTCTTCTTCTTCACTAAACGACTACCTAAATAAAACTTTGCTCCTGCACTAACCCAAACTGAACTACTCCCTCACTCCTTCCACCACCAGCATACTTGACTATGTTCACAGAGAAGAAATTAGTAAAATCTATTTCTTAGACAAAGGACAAATATATTTTGCCTAGGGTATATTATCTAATCATCTCTGTTCCAAAGGGTGTACTGGGCCTCCACTGGAAATGGCATTGTATCTCATTCAGACTTTCCCGGTAAACAAATGTCAAATAAACAAATAGATAAATAAATAAATTTAATTCCAGGCAGGTCATTTAAAAGTTTTGAGAAATAAGCAAGATTCTTTTCAATGTTTTCCTCAGACTGAGAAGCTTAATATTGGTAAAACAATTATTATCAGCAAAGTTGATTACTCTGTATTTGATGGATTCACTTTGGTTCATTGGTGCAGTTTTGTAACTGTTACATTTTCAGTGTGTATTCATAAAGAATATTCAGTTCTCACACTATGTCAAGTTCCAACACTAAGTCAAGTTCCCTAAGTCAAGTTCCAACACTAAGTCAAGTTTCAACACTAAGTCAAGTTCCAACACTAAGTCAAGTTCCAACTCTATGTCACAACACGTATCTCTGGTTACCCAGGGATAGTAATAGCAGGATGAGGAGTGCCAGTAGCACTTGAATTTTAGTCAAACAGGTAACTTATTTTGTACAAAATGTTAGCTCAATAGAATCAATGTTAGGATGCTAACACAGACTCTGGATGCAATGCATTATGGGATACCTACACTTTTAAAATGGCTGTATTATACAATAGCCTTAAAGTGGCACTGGTTACAGTGCATGTTCATAGTACCTACAAACACTCTCACAGCTTTATTTTACTCATTATCACAGTATGTTTGTGTTTGCAATATCACTTACTCACAAGACCCAAGCAGTAGCTAAAAAGTAGATCTGTCCACTTACCTGGTCAACAAAATAAATCATAATTTAAATTAAAACTAGTAATTACTGTGTAATCACCTCAGCCTTGTAAAGTCCGACTAGCATTTGTCTATGACAGATTCGCACAATACTGTCATACACAGATGCATATGTGTATACTCCCACACACACATGCATACATATATATTCCCATACACAAATGCATACATGTATACTTCCACACACAGATACATGCATGCATACTCCACACACAGACACATACTTGTATACCTCCACATAGATGCATACATGTATACTGCACACATAGACACATACATGTATACCCCAGACACAGACGTATGCATGTATACCCCAAACACTGACACATATAGGTGTATTCCACACACAGACACATATATGTATACTCTACACATAGAAGCATGCATGTATACTTCCACACACAGACACACACATGTATACTCCACACACACACAGATGCATACATGTATGCTCCAAACACAGATGCAAGCATGTATACTCCAAACAAAAATGCATACATGTATACTCCCACAAACACAGACACATACATGTATATTCCATACGCAGACGTGTACATGTTTACACCCACACACAGATGCATACATATACACTTCACACACAGATGCATACATGTATACTCCCACATACAGATACATACATGTATACATGCACACAGAGACGTATACATGTATAGTTCCACACACAAACGTACACATGTATACTCAACTCACAAACACAGATGTATGCATGTATACATCCAAACACAGATGCATACATGTATACTCTCACACACAGATGCATGCATATACACTCCACACACAGAGACATACATGTTTGCACTCACAATAAGCATTCACCTACAATCACTCACAGACCTGCTCACATATTGTTCCTGTACTCAAAGTTAGACATACATTTCTTTATTTATTTATTGACATTTGATTACCGGAAAAATTCAACTGGGTAGAAGCCCATTTTCAGAGGAAGTCCATGAAGAAAAACTCTAAATTATTAAAAAACATTTTAAGAACGAAGAGGGAAAAACAGGCTTATGGTATATTTAGAGAGAAAGTCAGGGAACAGAATTAGATAGCATTAAGGAGTAAAGAAGGGAGAGTAGGGAGGTATAAAGGAATGAAAAGGTATGCGTTTACATTTAGGGATACAGTTTATCCTAATTTTGAGCAAGAATAGAGCCAAACTTTAGCTAGGAAGTCTTTCAAAGTAGTTTTGAAAAGATAGAAGGGAGGGTATAGACTTGATGGATCCAGGTAAGGAGTTCCAGGCCTTAGCAACCTTGTATGAGTACAGACAATGCCCAGCAGATTTGCAAGGTTTGTAGACAGAAAGGAGTTTTTGATCACTTGTTTACAATGACCGACTGGTAACATAGCTGTATAGAATATTTTTTAGTGCTGGAGAGGCATATGGATGCATATATGGACAAAGAACTGCACAATTCCATGCAGGCATTCATTACTACTTAGCTAGATTGTTAATCTGGATGGAGTAAGACAGCCCCAATTCTTCAGCATAGATTCCCCTTGGTGAAATTCCCAGGTGCCAACTGATACCTACTGTCACACGTTTACACATTTTCTGCACTGCTGTTCAGTGTAATGTGTGTAGTATAGAGCATAGGACTTCTGTACTATATAGGTAACCTAAATAAGCATAACACTTATGGGTCTCATTAGTGTAGCCCACCCCATGGTGCATTTAAAGAAAGCAGTGAAACTGTCACTGCCTAGAACTGTGATGCCAGACAGCATGGCTACTATGGCTTGGGACAGGCTTGTCCAGGATGCAAGCTGTGCTGCCCCATGTTGCAAACAAGACACAGTGTCTTCAGATTTATCTAACTGAGAAAGACTCCCTGAATTTACAAATAGTGAAATCATATTACAAGGACAGTGCACACAAGTACGTAACATATACACACACAGACACACTACAGCACTAACATATACACAAACCAACTACATTCATGCAATATGCTTTTCCCTAGATAATTACCGTAAGCTCAAAGTCACTGTCACTACTGCAAAAACTAGTTTGGGGTCTCTTAGCAGTTTCTTTGACTTTTCATTCACCAGTAAATAATCAGGCTTTTACAAGCTCCAACTTTCATTGAAGCAGACTTGCAGCTCAGTAATTAATCTATCATGTACTGCAAAGTAGTATCCAAAGATTCAGAAAGATACGCATCAGGTAATGTTTAAACTACATTATTACGAATGTAAATAGAAACCTTAAACTGTGCAATATGGAGAATTCTGGTGAACGTCAGCTACAGTGGCCACATAACTACACTTTACTGGGACAAAGCAAAGAAACCTTCAAACAACAAATGTTCCTAGTATGTATTATCCTGATGTTTCATATTATCCCTGGAGTTCATATTACTTCAAATGAGGTATACATAAATTTAACCTCTAATGATGTAACTGTTTTTTGCTGTGCAAAATCCTAATGTATCTTTGACAGAACAGTAAAGACATTGCTGATTGCAGGATCAGTAAAGTGCAAGACGGTGCATTACTGGAAGGAACTGGGAACAAGCCGTACAGGGATTGTGGGATTGTGGGATTGTGGGATTGTGGAGGAGAATAGTGATAGTGGTAAAGGTAGGGTAGTGTGTGAAGAGGTGCGGCAGGTCATCGGGGTCTTGGAATTAAAACATGGACAATGCAAGAGGTGACAGATTGCCAGAGGTTTAATGCGCATTGGGAAAAGGCCACAAGGGAATAGGCAGTGTGGAAAAAGGAGAGGATCTGAAGATGACTAAAACAGTGGATGACATATTGCAGTACCACAGGCCACAATGAAGCAAGAGATGATGATTGGAGGATTAAAAGCATGGGACAGGTATTAAGGTGTCAGATTTTTGTATATAAAAAGGAATTGACATTTTTTCCACTCTAAACCCATTTTACTGAAAATTATACACATCAAGCTGGTCATATACTTACTCCCTACTTATTAAAGAAGGAAAATCCACACATGCATATCGATGATGTATTGTACTTTCAGAATTATTTGCCCCAGCAGTATATACAGATGCATCACGCAAAAAAAGATATAATTTGGCACATTTTACATATTACCCCTACCACACCTTTCAGTGTTCCTTTGCTAAATTACTCCCCCTCTACTACCATCTACCCTCTTATATTATGATACTTATGCCTCTCACCCTTCATTGTCAACTACTTCTCCATCCCTTTTGCTGAATTTCTTTGCAAATTGTGTCCCATTTCTGTTTTAACCTTTCATCCTAGCTTGTGCTAACTTCACTCCTCATAATCTGCACAAACAATTGTCCTAGCTTCTCCATCTGTACACAACTGATATCCTGAACTCATGCCTTGGTAATGTCCATTTTCAACCAACTATCCATTAACAACAGTCGCTCCTTTCAAGACAGCTGCAAGTTTCAATGATATTTGGATGGGACATTTTGTTAATGCAATTTCTATATGTGATGACGCTTTCGTGAAAAATATTAAGCAAAAGCGGTACATTACGATGAACAGATACCACAAAACCAACAAGACCAACAAACTGGTGAAATAGAACAAAATCCAATAGTGAACGAAGCCGAGAACCAAAACCTTTTAGTAGTTTTATTTCAGAATAAAGTGCTTTTTGTTGACGCTAATGGGGCAACTTCATCAGATTCAGTTAAAAATAACATTCAAATGTATAAATAATTACTTAAGATCATATGACTAACATCAGCTGACAGACACAATGTATCTAAAACCATTTAAAGCTACATATCCATCTAGATACAATTCTTTAAGAAAGATATGTCAATGAACCAATAAAACACTCTAATACTGTCTGATAAAAAACAAATGCATATAGTAACAACACCCTCTAGAATGACAGTCTGTTAAGCTTGTCATTCACTGTTTGTGTATAGAACCGTACTTTGACAAATTTGCAAAATATAAAAGTGACTTTATAAATCAACTAAACATTTTATCTAAAAAGTATATATGTATATACATGAATATTGTACTTCATATCTTAAAAAAGTCATAACACTGTGAGCTAAAGTTATACCTTACTCAATGAAAGACTCTATTCAAATACAAATGAAACATGACATCAAATAAAGTCCATAGCCAACCCCAATGTGTAATCACATTGGTGTATACAAAGAAATATATAAGAAATACTAAGAGTTCATCTAGCCAAACTCTTAAGTTTTAAAAGACAAGATATATTACAAGCTTCATTTAATCCAGGACTTGAGAACGCGTTTAATCTAACTTGCCATAAGTGTTCTCATTCTTCAAGTAACAAGTTAAATGGCCCACCCCTAAGGTCCATATTGACTTGATCAATGACTTTAAATAGAAAGCTGTGATTAAGGTACACAGCAAGGTGTCTAACTAACGGGTTTTCATCCTTTTTCTTATCAATGGCATGGGTATGTTCGTAAACCTTGTCCCTCATTCTACATTCGGTTTTACCGATGTAGAAAGCTGGACATACCTGCCACCTAGCTATATATACTACAAATTTAGAGTTGCAATGGAATTTACTCCTCAATTTGTATTTTCTACCATTAACATCAAAGCTTTCTCCTATTTCTATATGTCTACACATCCTACAGCAGCCACAGGTAGTCATCCCTACTTGTTTTGACAAAGGCCCATAGTTTTCCTTTCAAGTAAGTTCTTAAGATTTGCTCCCTTCTTGAAGACTAACTTAGGTAATTGGCCTAGTTTCTTTGACAAAGACCTATCAAGGGAAATACATTCCCAATTTTTATAAAGGATGAGATGGACCATGTAACTATCATTCAATAAAGTCATTATGAAACTCATTCTAAATTCATTGGTCGTCACTCCTGCTTGGGATTGTTCTACCAATGAATACCTGTTGTTAGTATCAGCTAGGTTACCAATCTTCTGACATGTCTCACTTGCTCGATTGTTATTGAGCAATGGTTTAATCTTCCCAATTTGTCTCTTATGACTAACTTCAAATACTAGAGATTGTACTAAGTGGGATGGATAACCTCGCTGTTCGAACATACTACCCAACTGTAGGCATTCTTCGTTGAAGTCTGAGTCCAATGTAACCATCCTGGCTGCTCTAATAAGTTGTCCTTTAACTATAAAGAGCTTCTGATGGAAAGGATGGTTGCTGGAAAAATGGAGAAATTAGTTTGAATATGTCTCTTTCTGAAATATTCTAGACACATATCTCTCATTTGGAATATCCTTGACTAAATTACAGTCTAAACAGTCAATAGAACTTGTGCTAAAGTTAGATGTAAATCTAAAAAACTCTGTAGTTGAATTTAAATAAGCAACAAAGTCTTGGGCTTGTTGTTCATTGCCCTTATACATAACAAAGATATCATCTAGAAATCATGTATAAAATGCCAGGTTCAGTCTGTGTTGGGAATTTTTAAAGATGTATTAATTTTCCCAAAATGCCATTACTAAATTGGCAAAACTGGCTCCACAGGGTGATCCCATGGTTACTCCACATTTCTGTAAATAAAACTCATTGTTGAACATAAAAAAATTGTTACTTAAAATAATGTCTAACAAAAGTTCAACCAGATGGATCTCCTGTAATGGGGCATTTTTAGATTTCATTATGAGGTTGACCCACTCAATTCCCTCCATATGTGGGATTGATGTGTACAGATCTTTGACATCAATAGTTAAAAAAAATTGATGTCTATGTCATACCTCAAGTAGTTAATCTTATCCAAAAATGACCAAGAGTCTTTACGGACCTGTGGTTCTGACTATATGTATTTTTTTAAGATTGAATCTACTACCTTAGCACAGGGGTATGTAATGGACCCTCTTCCATCAATCAGTGGTCTCATTGGTGGATCAGTTAAATCCTTATGGACCTTAGGGATGCCGAATAATGCAGGAATTTTTGGCCAAGGGAGTGTAATATAGTTATAAGTCTCGATGTCAATGATTGACTCAATAAAAAGGTCACTCAAGTAACTCTTGATGCAACTATACGTGATGTTTACTTCATTTAATGAAGCCTTAGAGTAAGCTTCATTGTTCAACAGGCGACACATTCTATTGTTGTAATTAACATAATCAAATACAGCCACCCCGCCTCCTTTGTCAGGTTTCACTACCCTAACAGGTGAAGATCTTAATAAATTCAACAAGTCTTTTTCGTATGAAGTAATGTTACAACCTATATCAGTTCCACCAATTCTATTTACTTTCATAAAGTGTCAAAAATCAAGTTCACAGAATTGTTCAAATGTTCTTAAAGTTTGATGTAGGGGGGGATTATAGTTGCTCGAAACTCTAAAATCTTTGTTGGCACTAGTGGTATTTCCAAATAGAACAAGTAGGTTCAATTTCCTAACAAACAATTTTAGATCAAATACAAGATGTTCTATCTTAGAAGGTTTACTAGGAACAAAAGTACTTCCTTTTGCCAATAATTCAATGAGCACAGGATCTATGTTCAAAAAAGAGTAATTAAAATTTTTAAAATCTCCTGTTGAATTTGAAAGTCTTTCACCTTTAAGAAGTTCTCTTTGCCTATCTCCTGAACCTGCTGTTGCGTTTGTTCCTTTGGTTCTTTTGGTTGTAATTGAAATTCTTTTTCGGGATTGCCCCTGTGTTCTTGGATTCTCGAAAATTTTGGTTATAGTTGTCTCTGCCATTGTTATTATGTGGTACCGAAGGAGTAATAGTGTTCTGGTTTTGGTTGCGAATCCTTTCACTGCGTCTCAAGATGCTATCATTCTCCTCAGCAACCACAGGGTCAAGACTGTCCAGATTGTTAGAGTCAGTACCCACACTGGTTGTTTGTATAGTAGGTGTGTTGCTTCTAAGTGCAGTTGCTAATTTTGCACTGGACGGCTTAGGATAAGTGGTTCCAGTATCGTATGCACGTCTGTCTCTGTTGATTTTCTTGACCTTGTTTGTTTTGAGTCTTTCTAACAATTGATCTATACTAAAGAAGCATCTTTCATAATCGAATTTATATCTTAAAAAATCAATGTCTGTTGTGATTTCTGTATTTAAGACAGACACCTCTTTGCTCAAGGACTCAATATACATGTTGTAATGTTTTATCATTAAGTCCATTAAACTGAACCCTTGTTTATCAAACAAAGTCATAAGTTCTAAATGGAACGGTGAATCAGCCACCAGACCAGTGGGATATTGATGGAATCTTAACCCCTTAGGGACAATGTGTTGGTCCAAACACGTGTTAAAGTACATAACCTCTAGCTGTAATTTTTTTCAGTTTTAACAATTTGATGTCAAACAGTTTTAATTTATCACTAATTGACTGAAAACCAACCTGTTGGTTGATAGAAGAACTAGCCGGTCGCTCCTGGTTAAACCCATTCACAAATGACAAATTTGAGGTATTTAAAACCCATTTGTTAAAAGCTGGAGCACCAATAAGCCCTGTTCTTCGTTGGAGCTCAGGCTGTTGTTCATTCCGCTGGCCCTCAGCACTCTGGCAAAAAGTTATTGAACTTGCTTCCAGAGTTCTTTGTGCTGCCAGGATAGAAGCACCAACAGAATCTTGTATATCCCCTGGTTGTCGAGTGTTGTTACCAGATGGATGAGTAGAAGAAGGCAGGTCCATATTAGTTTGCCCTAATCTATCAGTAGGGCTCCTATAGGGCTGTGCATTTGTAACATCGTGTGGTTGTCTGTTTTGACTAGAACTCTGTTGCGAAAGAGCAGTATCCACTCTGTCTAGCCTGGAAGAGAGCGAATCCAGGTGTTGTTTCATAGCATTCAAGAGGGCAGTCAAGTTTAGAAATTCCGACTGGAATTGTTGTGATGAAAACAGGTTCAGGCTTACAGGACCATTGGAAATACCAGACGCCATAAAACCAACAAGACCAACAAACTGGTGAAATAGAACAAAATCCAATGGTGAATGAAGCCGAGGACCAAAACCTTTTAGTAGTTTTATTTCAGAATAAAGCACTTTTCGTTGACGCTAATGTGGCAACTTCATCAGATTCAGTTAAAAAATAACATTCAAATGTATAGGTAGTTACTTAAGATAATATGACTAACGTCAGCTGACAGACACAATGTATCTAAAACCATTTAAAGCTACATATCCATCTAGATACAATTCTTTAAGAAAGATATGTCAATGAACCAATAAAACACTCTAATACTGTCTGATAATAAACAAATGCATATAGTAACAACACCCTCTAGAATGACAGTCTGTTGAGCTTGTCATTCACTGTTTGTGTATAGAACCGTACTTTGACAAATTTGTAAAATATAAAAGTGACTTTATAAATCAACTAAACATTTTATATAAAAAGTGTATATGTATATACATGAATATTGTATTTATAATTATATACTCACTCTTGCTGATTGGAACCTTTGGAACCTTTATGCACCGTTATACGTTCTGCTCCCATTTTAGGAAACAATGGATTTATCAGGTTGTTGTTCCACAGAAATTTGATTTTGGTTAAAGTTCCTACATCAGTTTCTACATCAACAAAAGATGCATGTGTTGATCCAGGAAAAAATAAAGTCCTAGAAGAGAATATTAATATCATTGTCAGCAAAACAAGTTTCTCTCATTAATGTTCTGAGTATTGAAAATAAGCATATTATGCAAACAGTTATAAAGAAAGCTCAACAAATATGTGTAATACATCATTTTAAAGTCTTCTGGAAATATAAAGCAGAAAATAACTTTCAGAAGCCATTCCATAGATATGAAGGGAAATTACTGATGCTTTACATGGTAGCATTTAATGTTCTAAAACTGGTAAAACATAAAATCCAAGAGGCTCGAAAACCAAAACAAATCCAAGGTCAAAGGTTGTGAGCAGCAACTGTTTTATTTGGTAAAACCACTTAATAACAAATATATATATATATATATATATATATATATATATATATCGCTTTCACTTATAGGAACTTCATCAGATTATAAAAACAGTTAAGATACAAAACTTTTATACACACATCCATGAGCAATTACAATTCCTTAGGCAAAGTAGTATTACAATGCCATCTTGTGTTCGGAAGATTTAAGTGCACTTCATCCTGACTGTAAACTTGCAAGTCAGCTAAAAAACTGTAAACTTTTAGTATCGAACAGACTATGTTTTTTATATATATTAGTTTCTGTAAAGAATCTTAGATAAAAATAAAATAAATAAAAATCAAGTCACATTAAAATGAGAAGTTAAAATCATACCAATAAAAATCACTCCCAAAACCTAGTACCTAAAAATAACTCAACATTCAATACATGCAATGAGATGGTAGAAAATATTAAAACCAATTGTAATGGGCAATAGAAGCATTCTGTATGTCATACATCATTTCCTTGAAGGGGCTTAAACAGGAGGAAAAAATGTGTATTAAGTATAAAGTTCACATAAATGGCTTCCTACTTAAAGTGCATACCTGTAGCGAAGGGCCAGAGGTATTATTGTACCATTCGCCCCTACCTCTGTTTCATTACCTAGTCAATGCTTTAAACTTCAACAGGGGAACAAGACTCATTAAGTCTAGGCCAACCATCGGCATTCAAAGTCAGTTGCCAATATAATTCCCTTAGTTCCAATAACTGTACCCATGGACCTCCCCTCATTCCCTCCTTTAGTCCTTCTATAACTACAAACTTAAATGTGTGACTTTGGTTGTCCAAAACATGTCTTGCCAAGGCATTGTTGGGGTTCCTTTTGTTGATGTTATACTGGTGTTCGTAAATTCCTTCCTTGAACATATGCTCAGTTTTACCTATGTAAAAACATGGGCACTTTTGGCATAATGCCATGTAGACCACCCTCTTAGAATTATAGTCAAAATTTCTCCTAACTTTGAATTCATTGCTTTTGATAAGAAACCTGTCACATATTAGAATTAATTTATATTGGGTGCAGAACCCACATTTCTTCATACAGTATACCTGGTGCATGTTTCCTTTAGATGTGTGTTCCAAAATTTCCTTCAGGTCCCTATCTCTTCTAAATGAATGTGAACTTTTACTTGGCATGTTCCATAAGAGAGGTTACCCTGATGGACTGCTAGAAGAACTTAAGTTAAAGGTTTTGAGAAAAAGAAATTCCAGATGACATAAACCCATCTTAGGAGGGTCAACAAATTTTATAATACAAAATAAGGTGCTGAAGGGGAGGAGGAAGTAACTGGGGATTTGATCAGACCTCATTACTCCATGAATTTCATAACTACCTTTAACATGGAACACAGAACACTTAAACGGGTTATTGAAAAAACTGGGTGATTATTTGTGAAAAATCCCACTTTGAGAGAGAGGTTGGAACACAGACCCAGTTTTGCATTTAGAAGAGATAGGAACCTGAAGGAAATTTTGGAACACACATCTTATTTATTTATTTATTGGCATTTGATAACTGGGTTTGTCCAACTGGGCTTGTTGCCCATTTTCAGTGGAGACCCGAGGAGAAAAGCTCCAGTAATACATTTTAAAACAAGTACAATTTTAAACAATATTGATATAATAGCAATTATAGCAAAACTATTCACATATGTTGGGTTACATGCATAAAGTTAAAGTTGCATTAAAAAGATGCTAAGTAACAATTTTACATTGATATAGTTCAATAGGTCAACAATAAACATTTTTTGTTTGTATAAAATTGTGCAAATGTATAGTAGACACATTGGAGAGAGAGGTGTAATGAGGTACTAAGTATGGTCCTTTAGAGGGTACATAAAGGGAAGGAAGACTATGTAGGGTCGTGGCAAGGGCAGGTTCTGGAATTGAGAAAATAAGCTTTTAGTTCATTTTTAAAGTGTGACGTGTGGGAGATTGAACGTAAGTCAAGGAGAAGTTTGTTCCAAGCATGGGCAAGGGAGTGTTTGTAGAGTAGTTTGCCTACTGACCTTTTTGGGTGGTAGATATCAAGTAATTGTTGGTTAGAAGTACGGAGGGTCCAGGATGGGATGTAAATGGAGACTAAGGAAGATAGAGATGGACAGAAGAAGGGTTTATAAAGAATAAAGTGTAGCTTATGAAATTGATAAGATAGCAGAAACTGGGGAAGTTCAAGACATTGAAGAGAGTTTAAAGAAATGCAGTGGTGTGAGTTGTATGGGGAGTTAGTAATGACTCTGGCTATTTTATGGTAAGTCTGTTGGAGTTAGTTTAGAGTGAAGGCCTGGATATTGGTAAGAACTCGGGCAGTGTATAAGAGGGAGGGAAGGAGGAGTGCCTGGTCCAGGGTAAGTCTAGAGTCAGGGGTTAGGAATTTTTTGTTCCAATATAGCAGACCTAGTTTCTGTTTTTTTTTTTTTTTTTATACACTGGAGTATGTGTAAGTTGAACTTGAGTTTGTCATCGATAATGACCCCTAGGAGTTTTGTGTGGGTGTCAGGTTGGATGTTTGTATTGTTAGAAGATGTAATAAAAAAGGAGGTTTTGTGATGAGAAAGAGAACAGGGAAGAAAAAGTAGGAGTTTGGTCTTTTTGGGATTTAGGATCAATAAGTTGTGAGAGAGCCATTGTTCAGTGGATAGTAGGGCCTGTTGGGTCAGGGAGTGTAGTTCAGTAATGTTATTTGAGATGGATATAAGTGTGGAGTCGTTGGCATACTGAATAAGGGAGGATTCTTTGCATGAGCTGTAAAGATCATTGGTGAAGATGTTAAACAAAAGGGGTCCCAAGATGGAGCCTTGGGGAACACCAGTGGAGATGGGAAGGAAAGGTGAGGAGGATGAGAGCCATTTGACAGATTGTTCACTGCCAGATAGGTAACTATTATACCAGGTAAGTGAGGAAGGGAGATAGGTGGAGATTTGCGATTTTGGATAGTAGTAGAGGATGAGAGGCAGAATCGAAGGCTTTGGAAAGATCTAGGAAGAGACAGGAAATGAGTTTATTGTTGTCTAGGGCCTCTGCAATGATATGAGTGAAGGAGAGGCAGGCAGTGGTGGTGCTGTGGTGAGGATGAAATCCATGTTGGGTAGGGGTAAGTAAGTAGTGTGTGAGGAGGTGATTGAGAAGCTGTGAGTGAATACATTTTTCTAATATCTTGGAGAGGGGGGACAAAATGGCAATAGGTCGGTAGTTTGAGGGGTCAGTGGAGTTTCCACTTTTATGAAGAGGGATAGTGAAGAAAGATTTCCAAAGAGTGGGGACAGTTGATTCCAGAATAGATTGATTAATTAGTATAGATACAGGATAGGCAATTGAGTCAGCAGCAAGTTTGAGGAATGTAGGAGATAGATTGTCAGTGGAAGGAGAGCAAGGTTTTAGCTTGAGTAGTAGAGATTTGATGTAAGTAATGGGAACTGACTCAAAAGAAAACAAAGTTGTGTTAGTGGGACTTGGAGAGGTGGGTGTCAAAGTAGAGTTTGGCTTAGAGGTTACCAGATTTTGGATGAAAGAGATAAAGCGTTTATTCAGGAGGGTAGCTGTTTCCTGAGAGGAAGAGTTAGGGTATGGGGAGGGATTAGAGGGCTTTCCAGGATAGAGGATGTTGTTGAGAGTTGACCAAAATTTTCGAGGATTGGATTTGTTGTTAATCTGAGCAGAGCTATAGTATAACTTTTTGTCATTAGTTGTATGTTTTTTTGCAAGGTTCCTCAGTTGCCTGTATTTTTGAAGAAAAGGTGGTTGTTTAGTTTTAGTCCAGGTTTTCCAGGCATAGACTTAGTCTCTTTGGAGAGCCAGGGAGCATGGTTTGATTTTACTCTGATCTTCCTAGAGGGAGCTAAGGAGTTTAGAGTATTCATGAAGATGCTATTGAAAGTGCTTACAGCATCGTTTAGGGGGAGGTGTTTTAGGGTGGACCAATCTATGTTGTGGAGAATGGAGTTAAACTGGGATGAATTGAAAGTCGATAGGTTTTAACAGTCTTTGATAAGGTGGGGTTTAGGAATATGGGAGTAGTGTCTTAAGATGGTGGTAGGGAGATGATCACTGATGGAGTCAGGTAAGGTGATGGGATTGTGGTATTGGTGGGGGGAATTGGTAAGGATCCAGTCTATGATGGAGCTGGAAGTGGAATTTTTATGGAAGTGAGTGGAAGATGTTATAAGTTGGTGAAAGCCATTAAAGGTGGATACTGAGTTGAGGGGAGTCAGTTATGAGTTTGGACCAATCAATGTTGACATAACCAAGGATAAGTGTTTCATATGGTATGTTGTGGGAGAACCAGGATAGGAAGATTTCAAGAATGGGCAGATTGTTACCAGGAGGAAGGTAGATAGAGGCAATTGCAAGTTTTTTTGTGGGGATTCAGATGGCAGTTAAGGATGATGATTTCAGCTGGGAGGAAGTCAGGAATTGGGGAAGGGTATGGTGAGAGGTTGAGGTTCTTTGAGTAGAGGATGGCCACGCCACCACCTTTTTTTACAGGTCTATCAGATCAGAAGATATTATAACCTGGTGGGAGTATTTCACTATTTGAGATGTGTGGCTTGAGCCAGGTTTCAGATAGGGAGAGGATGTGAGGGGTATTGAGAGCTATCCATGAGTGCAGCTCAGTGACTATCTGCTAGACTCTGAATATTCAATGAGTAAATAGTTGAGTATTTGGATGGAGATGATTGTTGTGACTGAGGTTGGTGACTGTTAGAGGAGTAAGATGGGGGCAGTGTAGAGGTAGTTTTGGGGAGAGAAGAGGGGCCAGGGTTGGGATGGATATCTCCAGAACAAAGTAGGTTTTTAGTGAGGAGAGAGTGTGTACTAGATGCTAGATGGAGTTTGTATAGTTTTGACTTAGCTTTGTGGGAAGGTTTAAAAACCTGTATTATGGATAGTTTATATAGACTTGAGGTAGAGGTAATAAAGAGATTAGGGGAGATAGTAAAATATGAAGTAGATGGATATGTGTTGTATGAGTGAGAAGTTGGTGAACATAGGAATGGGTCAGAGAGATTGGAGTGGTAAGAGGTGGAGATAGAGAGAATAAGGAGTAGTGTAGAAGATATTAGAAAATAATACATGTTGGAATAAAATATGGTCAGATTGAGTAGGTAGAGAGACAGTGGCATAGAGGAAGTGGTGTTGGCAAGACTGACAGATTAGTAAGGTGGTTGTGACAATAGGCAGGAAGTGGAATTGTAGTGGCTAGTGGGACAGGAAGGGGAGGGATAGTTAGGTATAAAGGTAATTGTAATGGGGTGGGTGGGAATGGGGGTATGGTAGGGGAGCGAAGTGAGCCCGAGCATAGCGAGGGTGAACAGAGCGGGGCTAGCACCCTGGTCAAGATGAAGTCATAGAAACAATCAGAAAAAGATAGTGAAAACTAGCTTGAGAGACAAGGATATAAAGTTTCTAAAGGTATAGTCACCAGAAATAAAATAAAAAGAAATAAAATATGAGCAGAAGTGAGCTTAGAAAAGGACACTGTTCTCAAGCTACACAAGTAGATTTACTTGAAGCAAACCTAGTGCTGTATGGTTAAAATAAGCTACAATACAGAGGGGCTTTGGAGGGGGAGAGAGAGGTATTACTAGCAGCTAAAAGCAGGGCAAAACATAAAAAAACATTAATATGTAAGAGTCTGAAGACAGTAAAATAGGGCAGGTGCACTAGGAAAGGCAATTATGAGTGAGGCTAGAAATGAATTCATGGAAGGGTAAAGTGCAGAACAGGAGAATATACACAGAAACAGTATGAGGATAGTGGGTAACCAAAGAGAAAGGATAGGAGCTGCTGGCATCTACTTTTCGTGGTGACTAGCAAAAAAAAAACACTGTAAATTCTTGTTGTGCTTATAAAGTCTAGCATTAATTAAAAGATTAGCTTATGTAGTAGTTATTTACTGGGACACATACTTCAGTGGTATTATTTTAAGCTTAAAATAGTAGCTTCCAGACAGATAGTTAGAGTTGCGGGGTATCTGTTAAGGTCCTCAAACCTGTGTTGCCTGTACTGTGGCCAGGAGAAAACCACAGGGAAAAATCCACTAGGGTTCAGTGGTATTATTTTAAGCTTAAAATGGTGGCTTCTGGACAGATAGTTAGAGTTGCAGGGTATCTGTTAAGGTCCTCAAACCTGTGTTGCCTGTACTGTGGCCAGAAGAAAACCACAGTGAAAAATCCACTAGGGTTTAGTGGTATTATTTTAAGCTTAAAATGGTGGCTTCCAGACAGATAAGTTCTACATGAATGTAGATAATACGTTAACGAGCATATTTTTTCTACCATATATGTAATGTGTAAACTTATATGTATTTTTTTTGCAATATTGGAGCTTTTCTCCCCGGGCCTCCGCTGAAAATGGACATGTATCCAGTCGGACCATCCCGGTCAACAAATGTAAAATAAATAAATAATAAAAGAGAGTTGCAGGGTATCTGTTAAGGTCCTCAAACCTGTGTTTCCTGTACTGTGGCCAGGAGAAAACCACAAGGAAATATCCGCTAGGGTTCAGTGGTATTATTTTAAGCTTAAAATGGTGGCTTCCGGACAGATAGTTAGAGTTGCAGGGTATCTGTTAAGGTCCTCAAACCTGTGTTGCCTGTACTGTGGCCAGGAGAAAGCTACAGGGAAAAATTCACTAGGGTTCAGTGGTATTATTTTAAGCTTAAAATGGTGGCTTCCGGACAGATGGTTAGAGTTGCAGGGTATCTGTTAAGGTCCTCAAACCTGTGTTGCCTGTACTGTGGCCAGGAGAAAACCAAGGGAAAAATCCACTAGGGACAGAGCAGCAGACGCTCAGCAGCATGAAGGGGAAAGAAGGTTTCAAAATGGCCACACAGACAATACATCTAAAGAAAACATGCACCATGTATGCTGTATGAAGAAATGTGGGTTCTGCTCCCAATGTAAACTCATTCTAATGTGTGACAGATTTCTTATAAAAGGCAATGAATTAAAAATTAGGAAAAGTTTGACTGTAATTCTAGGAGGGTGGTCTACGTGGTATTATGCCAACAGTGCCCATGTTTTTAGATAGGTAAAACTGAGCATAGATTGCAAGAAAGAATTTGCGAACACCAGTATAACATCAACAAAAGGAACCCCAACAATGCCTTGGCAAGACATGCTTTGGACAATGAAAGTCACACATTTAAGTTTGTAGTTATAGAAGGACTAAAGGAGGGAATGAGGGGAGGTCCATGGGTACAGTTATTGGGACTAAGGGAATTATATTGGCAACTGACTTTGAATGCCCATGGTTGTCCTGGAGTTAATGGGTCTTGTTCCATTGCACCCCTTTTGAAGTTTAAAGCATTGACTAGGTAATGAAACAGAGGTAGGGGCGGATGGTACAATAATACCCCTGCCCCGTCACTACAGGTATGCACTTTAAGTACTAAGCTATTTATGTGAACTTTATACTTAATACACATTTTTCCTCCTATTCAAGCCCCTTCAAGGAAATGATGTATGACATACACTTTATATACGCTTTAACTGAATGCTCCTATTGCCCGTTATAATTGAATGTTGAAGTATTTTTAGGTACTAGGTTTTTGGAGTGATTTTTATGTGTATGATTTTAGCTTCTCATTTTAATGTGATTTGATTTTTATTTATTTTAACTTTTTATCTAAGATTCTTTACAAAACTAATATATATATGTGTATATATATATATATATATATATATATATATATATATATATATATATATATATAAACATAGTCTGTTTGATACAAAAAGTTTACAGTTTTTTAGCTGGCTTGCAAGACTACACACAGTCAGGATGAAGTGCACTTAAATCTTCCAAACAGTAGATGGCATTGTGATACTACTTTGCCTAAGAATGGTTGGAGACACTCCCTCTTGAAACATTTATTTCCTTATTTATTTGACATAGTCTGACTGAGCTTGTGCCTTTCTTCAGTGGAGGCTCAGGGAGAAAAGCTCCCAGAGTACAAAAAATGCAAGTAAAGATACAACAATACAAATCGTGCAAGAAAAAAAAATTGCAAGTTAAGAAAGTAAAACATTAACTGGAGTAAAGTAATTAGGCACAATAAAAACTATGTACAAAAGGTTAAATGGGTGACCATTTGCAGCACAAGTAAGAGATGTTAGCAAGAGAGGCATTACCAAGAAGTAGCACTTATAGAGGAGGAAGAGTGGAAACAAAGTGTTGGAAATGTAGGAGAAGGGAAAGTGGTGATCAAGCATGAGACTAAAATCAGAAAGATTGACAGATAAAGGTGCGAAGGAGAGAAAGAGAGAGAATGGTAAAAGAAAGAGAGGAAACGAATGTCAGATACCTTAGGGTTAGGATTTTGGAGTGGTATGGTGAGGAGTAGTTAAATATTGATGTCATACAAAGGAAGTTAAAGAAGATAGCATAACTGAGGAAGGAAGAAGTCAAGTGAAAGAGGGAAAGGAGGATTTCAATTAGTATGATTACAATGACATCTCCATGTACGGTGTAAGTAATTTCATTAGGATGATCACAACAACATCACCATGTACGGTGTAAGTAATTTCATTAGGATCATCACAACGACATCACCATGTACGGTGTAAGTAATTTCATTAGGATGATTACAATGACATCTCCGTGTACGGTGTAAGTAATTTCATTAGGATGATTACAACGGCATCACCATGTACGGTATAAGTAATTTCATTAGGATGATTACAATGACATCTCCGTGTACGGTGTAAGTAATTTCATTAGGATGATTACAATGACATCTCCGTGTACGGTGTAAGTAATTTCATTAGGATGATTACAATGACATTACCATGTACAGTGTAAGTAATTTCATTAGAATAACGAACTAAAAGAACCAAATAAACTATTGAAAAAACAAAAAAAAAACCAAAAAAACAGGCAACCTTATGTCCGTGAAGCAAGGCTTAGACCAAAAGTAAGCCAAAAAACAAAATAAATCCTTTAACGCAAAAGTTTAATTTCACAGAAACAAGCGTTTTCGCCGTGACTCCTGTCACAGCTTCATCAGAAGGAAACATTAAGACAGTTAAAAACACCTATTTAAATGATAAAAACAGGAAGTGAACAAATAATTACATTTCCTCTAGCAACTCATTATTACAAGTGGAATGTAAAACCAAGGAATCTTCTCCTTGCTTCAATACATAATAGAAGGAATATATATTTAAAATAAACATAAAAACCTCTATATTAAGCAGTAAAAAATACATGAATGTATATGCACACTTAGAATATGTATACACAACCAAGAGCATAAACAATCACCTGTAATAACTCTTTAATTTTAAAACAGTTGATATATTGCAGTTTTCATTAAGGCCAGGCGCTAAATGCATCCAGATTTAACTGCCATAACAACTCTACATTTTCAAGAATCACTGAGATTGGGCCACCACGAATAGTTGGAACAACCTGGTCAATACCCATAAAACTAAAGTTATGGCCTGGGTTGATGTCTACGTGTTTGGCCAAAGCATTTTCTAACAGGGATTTTTTTATTGCATATAAGTGTTGGTAAACCCTCTCTTTTAGTTTACGGTTAGTCTTCCCTATGTAAAAGGATGAACAGCAGTTACATAAAGCAATATAAACAACTGATTTTGATTCACAGGTAATCTTATGATGAATGAAAAACTTCTTCTTCCTTACTGTAAACGAATTGCCTGTCTTCATGAATTTACACATATTACAAAAACCACATTTAAAAGAACCCCTGAATCTAGTGAAATAATGAGAACATGCTGTACGTTGTAATAGCTCTTTTAGGTTACTGCCTCTTCTATAAATAACAGACGGGCGAACTCCCAACTTGTCAATTAAAGATGAAGAATTTATAGCTAAGGGCCAATTTTTTAAAATAATAACCCAAATGCTTAATGAATTTAAGTTATATTGAGTAATGAAACTCAAAGATAAATTTTTTCCTTGTTGTACACTAACAGTACAGTTGTCGTATCCAATAGTTTCAGTGTCAGTAGTTGGAACAACAAGATTATATTGATCAAGCAGGGGTTTGTATACACCTTTCACCCTTTTAAGATCAACTTCATAAATAAGCTCATCAATCAGTGGTAAGGGATAACCACGATTGACAAATAAGTTTTTTAGGAACTGACATTCAAGTCTAAAATCTTCTAGGGTACTGCACATCCTTCCTGCAGGTACCAGCTGTCCCTTAACAATGGACTTTTTTTGTTTAGGTGGATGGAAACTAGTATAGTGCAGGAAGGAGTTGCAGTAAGTTGGCTTTCTAAAGATCGTAGAGTAATAAACACTTCCACTAAAGTCCTTGGCCAATCTCACATCTAAGTAATCTACCTCAGTTGTTGAAAATTTGTAAGTGAAATTCAAAAATTCAGTTGTAGCATTCAAAGAATCTACAAAAGTTTTTGCGTCATCTTCACTGCCTCTAAAGAGAACAAATATATCGTCCAAAAATCTAGTGTAGTACATAACATACTGCACAAGATTCTCATTGGACATTACAAAATGTTTTTCCCAAAAGGCTACAAACAAATTAGCCACAGACGCCCCACAGGGCGAACCCATGGCTATTCCACACTTTTGTAAGTAGAACTGCTGGTCGAATATGAAAAAATTAGAAGATAACACTATACCCAAAAGCTCAGTGACTACATCTATCTCAACCTGAGGTGCAAAATCCCAGTGATTCTTGAAAATGTAGAGTTGTTATGGCAGTTAAATCTGGATGCATTTAGGCCGCCTGGCCTTAATGAAAACTGCAATATATCAACTGTTTTAAAATTAAAGAGTTATTACAGGTGATTGTTTATGCTCTTGGTTGTGTATACATATTCTAAGTGTGCATATACATTCATGTATTTTTTACTGCTTAATATAGAGGTTTTTTATGTTTATTTTTAAATATATATTCCTTCTATTATGTATTGAAGCAAGGAGAAGATTCCTTGGTTTTACATTCCACTTGTAATAATGAGTTGCTACAGGAAATGTAATTATTTGTTCACTTCCTGTTTTTATCATTTAAATAGGTGCTTTTAACTGTCTTAATGTTTCCTTCTGATGAAGCTGTGACAGGAGTCACGGCGAAAACGCTTGTTTCTGTGAAATTAAACTTTTGCGTTAAAGGATTTGTTTTGGTTTTTGGCTTACTTTTGGTCTAAGCCTTGCTTCACGGACATAAGGTTGCCTGTTTTTTTGTTTTTTCAATAGTTTATTTGGTTCTTTTAGTTCGTTAGTCTTCATGGATACAGGCACTCCTGTTAGTCCATCTAGCCCAAACCTATTTGGGACAGTTACTCAACAACAGAAAAGCTCTAATAATGGTGACATTCATTTGTTATTAACTTCAATTTCCCAGAAGATTGAAGTTTTGCATGCTCGCATGGATCGTATGGAGCAGCGCTCCTTTCACGCTTCAGGTGGTGCTTCGGTTGGGTCTTCGGAACGGCATGCAGCTTCCAGTTCAGAAGGGAGTGGTTTTTCCATTCCGGCAGCCCAACCTCTTCAAGGTTTGCCCCCCCGTGGTCAAAAGCAAACTGCTGCTGCTCCGCTTCTACCTAACTTTCCTCCAGTAACTATGAGTGGGTCTGTTGGGTCCGTTGTGGCTCCACCGTCTTTACCTATTGAAAATGAAGCTGTTTTGAGTTACGCTACAGTAACTATGACTAATGCGCAACCTTTACTTGTTTCTAATACGCTAAGAGGCCAAGATACAACTTCGGAAGGAGAGGGCTCATTACTGTCAGCATGGATTAATAAAGAAAATCCTTTTTCCTTCCTTCCCACCGAAGCGGACTGTTCTAATGCCAGTAATGTTCCTGCTTCTTCGACTGGTACAAACCGAATTAACGAACGCCTAAAGGTACTTGATCAAAAGCTACTTAGACTTAAAAAACTGCAGCTTGAAGCTGCATATTTTAGGCAATGTTTACAAGAAAAATTAATCCCAAAAGGCTTACGGAATGCTTTTACACCTTCCGGCCTTTTGGTTGATCATGCTTATTTTCTTGAACTAAAAGGCTTATTTCAAGAGCAAGGATTCCAACTACTTAAAACAATTGTGAAACATTATGATGTGCATATACTTTCTCTTATCTCTGAAGTTAACATTTTGGACGATGAAATTAAAACTGATTTGTTTTTTCTGCAATTTAAATATGACTATGATAGAATTTTTTCTAGTATAGATGTTTTACTGTCTAAATTAAAAACTAATAAAAACAAAAAGTTAGTAAGGGATAGGGCTGCCTACCATGGAGACAAGGCATACCCTAACTTACAGCTTCGAACTGTGGTTTCTAATTCTATAGGTTCTAACAAACCCTTAACTGTATCAGAAGATGATTATATATCTGACGGAGAAGGGAATGTTGAACAACAAGGGACCCCTCAAAACCAGGGTTTGAGAAGAAGTAATAGAATTAAGGGTGCTACCACAGGGAAATATAATAACAACAAAAAATTAACTGAAAAAACAGGTCATTTCAATCAAGGTCCTTCAAATGTTTCTACTGAAAAAGGTTTTTTAGGACAACAACAACAGAGAGGGGTATCGAGTATGAATCGGAGGAAACAGAAGTAAGATTGGATGTTTTCCCCGAATTGATTGATCAATCACCCCTCCCTGTTGTGTGCACTAATCAGAAGAAAGATTTTACGATCTATAATTTTTCATCTCTGGAATTAGATTCTGATCTTGTAGAACTCTTAGCTTTAGGTTACTCTTTTGTTCCTAGTACTTATGGGAGTGTAGCAAGAGTTCTAATTGATTTAAAATGCTTCATTCGTAAGTTAAATTTAAGGATGTTTTTCAACAATGAAGTTACAAGTGATGGCAACAAGCTTAGGTTACCTAGTGTGTTTAATCCACCTATCCAGCCGAATTTGTTACTTTTTGAACAAATGTGCGAGGTGGATATCAGACACCTCTTCACTGCCCATAAGATAGATACAAATGTAGGAGGCATAAACATTTCTATAGAACAACGCCAATGGCTTAACAATCTTAGTTCCATGCCTGTCAGATTTTTAAAACCAGATAAAGGGGGTGGACTTGTGGTCTTCGATGATTACCAATATAAAGAGAAAATGTTCCAAGTGCTTGATTCACCTGCCTATGATCTATCTTCTCTTAATGAGTTCCATGTTTCACATGGTCGTATCCGGGGCTATTTCCGTGATTTATTTCTTTCTGGTAAAATAGACCTTGATACGTATAATTATATTGATATTATACCACCAAAATTACCTGTAATGTTCGGTATACCGAAGATACATAAAGATAGAACTAATCCCCCTATGAGGGCACTTATTGATGGTAGGTCATCCATGACCTACCCTTGTTCAAAATTAATCGACAACATCTTGTCAAAATACGTAAAGAAAATTTCTTCAATTTGTAAAGACTCATGGTCTTTCTTGCGTGACATTAACAGCATAAAATTCAACTCTGATTTGAATTTTTTGACAATAGATGTTGTCAATTTATACACATCTATTCCTCACAATGAGGCAGTTGAATGGATTCAACTTATGCTTAAAGATCTAAATGCACCTCAGGTTGAGATAGATGTAGTCACTGAGCTTTTGGGTATAGTGTTATCTTCTAATTTTTTCATATTCGACCAGCAGTTCTACTTACAAAAGTGTGGAATAGCCATGGGTTCGCCCTGTGGGGCGTCTGTGGCTAATTTGTTTGTAGCCTTTTGGGAAAAACATTTTGTAATGTCCAATGAGAATCTTGTGCAGTATGTTATGTACTACACTAGATTTTTGGACGATATATTTGTTCTCTTTAGAGGCAGTGAAGATGACGCAAAAACTTTTGTAGATTCTTTGAATGCTACAACTGAATTTTTGAATTTCACTTACAAATTTTCAACAACTGAGGTAGATTACTTAGATGTGAGATTGGCCAAGGACTTTAGTGGAAGTGTTTATTACTCTACGATCTTTAGAAAGCCAACTTACTGCAACTCCTTCCTGCACTATACTAGTTTCCATCCACCTAAACAAAAAAAGTCCATTGTTAAGGGACAGCTGGTACGTGCAGGAAGGATGTGCAGTACCCTAGAAGATTTTAGACTTGAATGTCAGTTCCTAAAAAACTTATTTGTCAATCGTGGTTATCCCTTACCACTGATTGATGAGCTTATTTATGAAGTTGATCTTAAAAGGGTGAAAGGTGTATACAAACCCCTGCTTGATCAATATAATCTTGTTGTTCCAACTACTGACACTGAAACTATTGGATACGACAACTGTACTGTTAGTGTACAACAAGGAAAAAATTTCTCTTTGAGTTTCATTACTCAATATAACTTAAATTCATTAAGCATTTGGGCTATTATTTTAAAAAATTGGCCCTTAGCTATAAATTCTTCATCTTTAATTGACAAGTTGGGAGTTCGCCCGTCTGTTATTTATAGAAGAGGCAGTAACCTAAAAGAGCTATTACAACGTACAGCATGTTCTCATGATTTCACTAGATTCAGGGGTTCTTTTAAATGTGGTTTTTGTAATATGTGTAAATTCATGAAGACAGGCAATTCGTTTACAATAAGGAAGAAGAAGTTTTTCATTCATCATAAGATTACCTGTGAATCAAAATCAGTTGTTTATATTGCTTTATGTAACTGCTGTTCATCCTTTTACATAGGGAAGACTAACCGTAAACTAAAAGAGAGGGTTTACCAACACTTATATGCAATAAAAAAATCCCTGTTAGAAAATGCTTTGGCCAAACACGTAGACATCAACCCAGGCCATAACTTTAGTTTTATGGGTATTGACCAGGTTGTTCCAACTATTCGTGGTGGCCCAATCTCAGTGATTCTTGAAAATGTAGAGTTGTTATGGCAGTTAAATCTGGATGCATTTAGGCCGCCTGGCCTTAATGAAAACTGCAATATATCAACTGTTTTAAAATTAAAGAGTTATTACAGGTGATTGTTTATGCTCTTGGTTGTGTATACATATTCTAAGTGTGCATATACATTCATGTATTTTTTACTGCTTAATATAGAGGTTTTTTATGTTTATTTTTAAATATATATTCCTTCTATTATGTATTGAAGCAAGGAGAAGATTCCTTGGTTTTACATTCCACTTGTAATAATGAGTTGCTAGAGGAAATGTAATTATTTGTTCACTTCCTGTTTTTATCATTTAAATAGGTGTTTTTAACTGTCTTAATGTTTCCTTCTGATGAAGCTGTGACAGGAGTCACGGCGAAAACGCTTGTTTCTGTGAAATTAAACTTTTGCGTTAAAGGATTTATTTTGGTTTTTGACTTACTTTTGGTCTAAGCTTTAAATTTCATTAGAATGATTACAATGACATCTCCGTGTACGGTGTAAGTAATTTCATTAGTATTATTACAACGACATCTCCGTGTACGATATAAGTAATTTCATTAGGATGATTACCACATCTCTGTATATGGTGTAAGTAATTTCATTAGGATGATTACAACGACATCTCTGTGTACGATGTAAGAAATTTCATTAGGATTATTACAACGACATCTCCGTGTACGATATAAGTAATTTCATTAGGATGATTACCACATCTCTGTATATTGTGTAAGTAATTTCATTAGGATGATTACAATGACATCTCTGTGTACGGTGTAAATCATTTCATTAGGATGATTACAACAACATCTCCATGTACGGTATAAGTAATTTCTGAGTGTTGTCTTGAATTCATGAGCAGGTGTAATATCTCTGATGGACTTAGCAAGATTGTTCCATGACAGAGCAGGAAGATAGCTATACAAGTTATATCCAAATTATTTTTTTGGGTTTATGAATCTGTAAGAGGCATTGATCGGAGCCTCTGAGGGATCTAAGTGGGTTATAAAGGGAGACAAGACAGGATATGCTAGGGCAGGAGGAGGGCTTGTTTAGGACAGTGTGGAGGATAAGAAGTTGAGTAAATAAGAGTTGATTAGAAAAGCTAAGAGTTTGGAGAGCAAGACGGTGATGTGATTTTGGTGGAAGATTAGCTGTAAATCTGGATACCTTGTTGTATGTAGTCTCAAGTTTGTGCAGTAGAGAGATCTGTAGGTTAGTAAGGATTTAGGAGCAATAGAAGAGGTTGGGGAGAAGATAAGCCTGGGTTAGTGAGATTCTGGAGCTGGGTGTAAGGAACCTTTTGTTTCTATATAGTAGGCCTTGCTTTTGATGGGTTTTCTTAATACAGTGGTGTACATGGGAACGCTTAACTTAGTGAACACTGTATAATTGACCCAAATACGTTGAAATACCAAAAGTCCAAACACACAGAAAAAAATCACTGCTCCATAAAAAAAAAAAAACAAAAAAAAAAACAGAAAATAAAGTGAGGGCTTTGCCCCACCCCCCAATGTTCATAGGTTCATAGGTTCATACTAGGCTATCTGCCCGAGGGCATTTACAAGCCTAGCCCATCGTTTTGTGGCTTACGCCACCCCTTTAGTATGGGGAACTATACCCATTATTTTGCTGTGCCTCTGTCAAGCAGTGACACTGAGGTAATCCCTGGGGTATATCTGTGATCTCCCATCCATTGGTCAAGATTTCTCTTGAACAAGGCCAGCAAGGTGCTCTGCCTCACATGTACCGGGATTTTGTTCCACAGCATAGGGAGTCTTTGGGTGATGAATCTATCCCTCCAGCACGTCCTATAACCTATGTGGGGGGTTGTGTCCCCCATGCACCCCCTACTTTTATATACCAACTTTGAGATCACACCACAGTGGAGAAAATGGCAAAGTCCTGAAAATGGCCCAGTGATTTTTTTTTCCCCTGGGAAAAAAAAAATCGCTGTTCAGTGCTTTCAGGCTTTCACCATTTTGGATAAAAATTATTGATTAAACCGCTTTCTCTAAGTTAACTGTTCACTGATTTAATAGGAACCCAAATTTAAGTTGGTCATCAATGATAACTCCAAGTAGCGTGGTGTGGGACTCAGAAAAGATAGTAGTGTTGTCAAAGGAAGAAATGGTAAACGAGGATTTAAAAAGGTAAAAAGGTTTGGAAAGGCATAAGAGGAGTTTTGTCTTTTTCGGGTTTAGTATAAGATGGTGGTTAGTAAGCCAAGTTTCAGTGTGGTTAAAGGAGGTTTGAGTTAGTGTGAGCAGGTCAGACAGTTTATCAGCAACAGTAATGATTGTGGAATCATCAGCATACTGTATGAGGGATGATTGAGGACAGGATGGACAGAGTTGATTAGTAAAGATGTTAAAAAGAAGGGGTCCTAGAATTGAGCCTTGAAGGACACCCATTTTTATAAGAAGAAGGATAGAATGGGAGACAGTGTCAAAGGCTTTGAAGAGGTCTAAGAAGAGGCAGTACACTAATGTATCATTGTCTCTGGCTAGGGAGATGGAGTTAGTAAAAGAAATGAGAGCATTAGTGGTGCTGTGGTAGGTATGGAACCCATGCTGGGTAAGGGTGATGAGAAGTGATGGAAGTCATTCTGGGTAGGGGTGATGAGAAGGGATGGAAGTCATGCTGGGTAGGGGTGATGAGAAGGGATGGAAGTCATGCTGGGTAGGGGTGATGAGAAGGGATGGAAGCCATGCTGGGTAGGGGTGATGAGAAGGGATGGAAGTCATGCTGGGTAGGGGTGATGAGAAGGGATGGAAGTTATGCTGGGTAGGGGTGATGAGAAGGGATGGAAGCCATGCTGGGTAGGGGTGATGAGAAGGGATGGAAGTCATGCTGGGTAGGGGTGATGAGAAGGGATGGAAGTCATGCTGGGTAGGGGTGATGTGAAGGGATGGAAGTCATGCTGGGTAGGGGTGATGAGAAGGGATGGAAGCCATGCTGGGTAGAGGTGATGAGAAGGGATGGAAGTCATGCTGGGTAGGGGTGATGAGAAGGGATGGAAGCCATGCTGGGTAGGGGTGATGAGAAGGGATGGAAGTCATGCTGGGTAGGGGTGATGAGAAGGGATGGAAGTCATGCTGGGTAGGGGTGATGAGAAGGGATGGAAGTCATGCTGGGTAGGGGTGATGAGAAGGGATGGAAGCCATGCTGGGTAGAGGTGATGAGAAGGGATGGAAGCCATGCTGGGTAGGGGTGATGAGAAGGGATGGAACCCATGCTGGGTAGGGGTGATGAGATTTTCTTGAGTGAGATAAAACTGAATTTGTTTATGCACACAATGTTCAATAATTTTGGAGAGGGGAGAGTATGGGAATTGGTTGATAATATGAGAGTTCTACAGAGTCCACCTTTGTGGATGGGTATGGTGTGGAATTTCTTCCAGACAGTTGGGACAGTAGAGTCACAGACTAAGCAGTTAATGAGGATGGAGACAGGGTATGCTATGGAGTTAGCAGCAACCTTTAGGAAGAAAGATTGTAAGTTAGCAGGAGAACATGGTTTAAGTTTAAGAAGGAGGTTTTTAATGTAACTAGTAGGGATAGGATTTAAAAAGGACGGTTTTGTAGTGAGCTGATTGTGAGAGGTGAGGGATTAGTAGGGTTGGAAGTTGGCATAAGTTTTCTAATAGTATCTATAAAGTAGGTATTAAAGATGGAGGCAGTCTCTTGAGGTGAATTATTAGGGCAGGGGTTTGGTGTTGAAGGGTGCCCAGGATGGAGAATTAGGTTCACAGTATTCTAGAATTTTTTAGGATTTGTAGGTTTAGTATTTAGGGGTTTGTGGTAGAAGTTTTTTCATCAATGTTAATGTGTTTTTACCCAGGTTATGGAGTTCTCTATATTTTTAAAAGTGTGTGTGATTTTATTTTTACCCAGAGTTTCCATGCTAGGGGAAGGATTTTGGAGGGGGTGCTGTAATCATCCTTCCTCTCTTTCTTTCTTCTACCTGGTTTGGGTAAACATGCTGAGCCAGGTGGAGCAACATGATTCCACTCTGACACTTCTAAGAGGGGCTAGAGAGTTTAAAGTGTTTAGGAAGATAGAGCTGAATTGAACAACAGCATCATCGAGAGAGGCAGAGTGGAAAGACCAGACAATTGCAGAGAGATATCTGTTGAAGGGCTCAGGGTTGATGTTGGTTAGTTTATGACAGTACTTGAATTTATGACATCTAGAGAGGTGGGGGAGAATGTTTGAATGCGTTTAGGGGAGTGATCACTAATTGAGTCTGGCAGGGATTCAGGGTGATGGTACATGTTAGGGTGGGAGACAAGAATCCAGTCAAGGATAGAATTGGTGTCTATGGGTTTGTGAAGAAACGTGGGAGAAGAGATAAGTTGGGTGTAGCCATATAGGTGTATGCTGGTGTAGAGGAGTTAGAGGTGAGGGCGAGCCAATTGATATTAACATCACCTAATATGACAGTTTCATTAGGCATTCTGTCAGCCATCCAGTGCACAATCTGTTCGAATAAGGGTATGTTATCTCCAGGGGGCATATAGATAGCAACTATTGTCAGGGCTTAGTGGTCATGTACCTTGCAATTAGCAATGATGAGTTCAGCTGGGTGAAATGAGGGGAGTGAGAGGGTCAGGGGGATAAGGTTAGGAGTTCCGAGTACATAATGGCTAGACCTCCACCTCTTTTGTGTGTTCTATCAAGGTGTAATATGCTGTAGCCAGGGGAGAGAAATTTATTATCTGTATTATTTAGGTTCAGAGACGGAGATTATGTTAGGAGAGCATTGGGCTATCCAAGAGTGAAATTCAGTTATCTTGCTAAGAATGCTGTGTATGTTGATTGAGTAAAAGGAGAGATGTTTGAAAGTAGGATTTGAAAATTGCAAGGGAGGGTAGGTAGTGTTATTCATAGGTTGGTACAAGGCTATTGGCCCTAGGGCCTATATAAGCCTACCCATAACATTTCCTCGGCTATTTTTCCAGGAATTTTACTTCCCTGGTCCCCTGTCTAGCAGGGTGACTGACGTGATCCCTAGAATGAATTTCCTATCTCCCATCCAGTCGTCAAGGTTCCTTTTGAAGAGGGCCAAAGAGGCGCTCTGCTTGACATGTATGGGTTGTCTGTTCTTTGGGACTGGAATCTATCCCTCCAGCTTGTTTTGTTCATTGTGATAACCAGGTTTAGATCCCTGGAATGCTTGGCTCTGATGGATTGGGATTTCTTTAAGTGTAGCATGTCCAATAGCTCTGGGTTTGACATGGCCTTGTATGTTAAGCAGAGATTGCCTCTGAGTAGACGATATGTGACAGAGTATAGCTGGAGTTTTTTTGGATGTTCAGCATAGGGCATCTGCTTTAGGCCTGTGATTCTTTTAGTGAGGTATTTCTGCGGCCTTTCCAGCTGTTGCCGATGTCTTGTGAGGTACATACCAAATGGGGCATTGTATTCTATAATGGGTCTAATGAGGGATGAGTACAGAGGGACAATGACCTCCTTTTTCATGGATGAAAAGACCTTAGTAATGAGAAGTGCCACATAGAAGGATTTCCTAACTGTTGTGGCGATGTGGTTATCGAAGGTGAGACCACTGTCCACCTGTGTCCCTAGGTCCCTTATCGCACTTTTGGTGTTTAGTGTACTGCCACTTATGTGGTAATTCATGGGTACATGGTTTTTCCCAAAGGGAATAACTACACATTTCTTGGCATTGAGCTTGAGCCCATGGCTCTGGCACCAGGCATCTGTCTCTGTAAGGCCCTTTTGTAGGATGTCCACATCATTTGGGGATTCGATAATGGCTCCCAGTTTGCAGCCATCTGCAAACTTTGTTTGCCAGTGTCCCTTGGTGTTGGCCTGTACTTAAGAGAAGTAGATGCCAAACAAGAGCGGTCCCAGGACCGAACCTTGAGGTACTCCACTTGTCACTTGTCTGGAGCTGGATTTGGAGTCGGCTACTTTTACAGTGTGGGTTCTGTCAGTAAGCCAGTTGGCAACCCATCAAGTGACGTAGGGATTAATGCCCAGCTTAGTAAGTTTATCTATGATTCCAGAGTGGGGGATGGTGTCGAAGGCCTTGGCGAGGTCCAGATAGGCTATGTGGACCGTCTTACCCTCGTCCATGGTTCTGGAGACTGATTCAAAGAAGTCAATCAGGTTGAGGAGACAAGATCGGCCCTTCACAAAACCAGACTGGGTGGGGTCCAGTGTTTGAAGGTTGCCAGTGTCCTTGTTTATAAGTTCCATGATAATGCGCTCCATGGCTTTGCAGATCAGACTCGTTAGGCTGATGGGACAATAATTCCTGGGGTCCAAGGTGGACCCTCCTTTGTGGAGTGAGATAACTGCAGCTGTGCACCACTCATTGGGCATGAATCCTGAGGTGAGGCTATGATTAAACATGACACTTAGGTGAGGTGCTAGTTCATTTTGTAGTTCATGCAGTACACAGCCCAGGATGTCGTCTGGCCCCATGGACGCTGTATTCTTAGGTTTGGAGAGTGCATTTTTTACCTCTGTGGCCATGATTACTGGCATTTGGCAATCTTTTGGTATTGAGATGTCCCTTTAGGGGGTGAGAGGGGGTGAAATTAGCACTGAATCAATCTGTTAGGATATTGGCACTATCCTTGGGGTCAGTATATTTAGTGCCATTCTGTTGCAGCTCAGAGCATATCTGAGTATTGCCATTTAGATTCTTGACATAACTATAGAATGCCTTGTGGTTGTCCTTAGTATCTTTGGCAATTTTATTTTCATAACTAGCTTTGAAGGATTTTATGAGGGACCTCAGCTTCTTACTGAGGCTGGTAAGGGAGTTTTTTGTATCCTGGGATTTTCCTTTTTTCTGTAACAGTTTCTTCCTTCTGTTGTATAACTTGTTTATGGCAGGGGACCACCAGATTGGCTTCCTTTTTTGGAGGAGAGCATCTTGGTTCTACTTGCAATGGCACGATTTACGCATGTGTGGATATGCTCATACAGTGCCTTAGTGTAGGATTCGGCAGTCAAACTTTCAGTTCCCATCTGCATGGGTGTTGTGAAGTTTGTCACTTCTGACTTGCGTAGCATGAAGTTGGCTTTGGAGAAGTTTTTTTATGGAGGTTTCCTTACTGGGGGGTGGGGTGGGATGTGGACATTAAGGGTGATTATCTTATCAGCGAGGGGGTGACCGCTGGTGTGGAGCATCGATCTCCCATGTTGGTAATGACCAGGTCAAGGATATCTGTGCCCCTTATTGGACTATGGATTAGTTTATCCAGGGGATTGGAATTTATGAATTCCAAGAACCATTGGGCAAAGGCGTTGGTACCCGAATAGCTTTCCCAATTAATGGCAGGGTAGTTGAAATCACCCAGTATTAGGGTGTTAGGTTGTATCTTAATATTTTCCAGTATGTTTAAAAAGGTATAGTGAGAATCTTGGGGCATGGTGGGGGATCTGTAGCAAGCTACAATTTGGGTTGCAGTCTTACCTAATGTTAGTTGCACCTGTAATATTTCAGATGCATTGTGTTGGGCAACTAGCCTGGAGGTGTGAATATCCTTGGTGAATATGGACACTCCACCACCTTTAGTGTTTCGGTCCTGGTTTGCTGGTCAAAAAGTGTGGTAAGAGTTGTAGCCTGGTATTGCAGGGGTGCTCTCTGGAGCCTTGAACCAGGTCTCGGTTACTGCACAGATATCGATGTTCTCCATTTTAAGGAGTGCCTCGAGAGAGTGCATTTTAAGATTTAGACTTCTAGCATTGAGTAGCATAACCTTCAGATTTTGCGTGTTTTTATCTGTTGCAGTGGTAATTTTGTCATTTGAGCCTTGCCTAAAAAAGGCACTATGGGGGTGGCAAGAGACTTAGCCAGTAACCTAAATCCCAGGAGTGACAGGTGCAGACCATCTCTGGCAAAGCATCATGGTTTGTCGATCATGTCGTACCATGCAGACAGATACTGGATCCCCTTTGAATGACACCAGAAACTTAGCCAATTGGTGAAGTCAATCATTTTGTCTTTATACTATGGTATCATTCTGGGTGATGACAGGATGCTACTCAGGGCTAGGGTCATACCTGCCTGGGCCACATGATCTGAGAGCTCTTCCATGTCTCTTTTCATGTAGTCCAGGGAGGTACGTCTCAAGCCATTCACACCAACATGGACAATGACAGAGTCATATTTGTACTTGTTATGAAGTGACTTGAGTGCATGCGTTATATGGCTGGCTCCCGACAGGCAGCTGATGGTACTTTTCTCCCTGTCCAGCCTAGTGAATGGGACATCAGTGTGCCTGACTATGGAGTCACCTATGACTAAGGCGTTGGGTACATTGTTTCATCTTAGGGGCTGTTGTTGGGTGGCACACTGGTGTTTTGAGCTATGTGTTACTTTGGTTGTGATAGGTGTTTGTTTACACGTCAGCTTCGGAGGTCCTTGTTGCTTGGGCAGGCTAATGTTAAGGGCATCTGCATATGTGGGTTTAGTGTTACTATGTGTGGGTGTTTGTGATGTGGGTTTTGAAGGTCCGTGTGTTGCTTGAGGTATAGTGCAGGTGTTAACCTTCTCCTCTTGACTGTCTAACACCATCTTGGCTGGAGAGAGCTTTGCTTCTACTTTGGCTATGTAAGTGCATCTCTCGCAGGCTGTAGTGTTGGGTGATAGGAGGAGAGGGTTGTCTGTGTACATGAGGCAATTGCTGCATTGCCCCAGTATGCCCAGGTTCACCAGGTGGACCAGAGAAATCACTGGAAGCTGACCCTTGGACTTGCCTGGTTTGGTGTTTCTTTTGTAGAGGACAAGAGCTGTTTTCCCTTGCCTTGGCAAGGTAGTTTGCAATTATAGGTTGTTTAATGCCTATGAATACGTTCTCCTTATATACAAGGAGAGTTGAGTGCTTTTATCAGTTTAAGGCTTCCTAGTGCTTTCCTGCAGGTTATAGATTGGGTACTAGTCACAGTGATTCAGATTTTAGTACTACTACTGAGAAACCAGAAACTTCTAAGGGGAAATTTGAAGAGCAGACTTTCTAGCGCTGGGAATAGTTTAACCTTAGCCCCGTGGTGCTCAGTGATGTGCAAAATCACGCAAACATACATTTTTAAGCCAGAAAGTTGAAAGGGATAGAAATCAGCCCCACATGGCCAATAAAATTACACTTTCAGAGCTGGAAACCACTCCTCTAGCGTTAGATAGGCTGTACAATGCTTACTAAAATTAAGCAAGGCATGGGCAGAAACTGAAAAACGATTTAAAGGCAGAAATAACAGTTGAATAAGTAGCTAGTCTACTTTTAAAGCTTTCTTGAGAAGTGCAGTTAACAAAAATGATCAAAAACAGCAACAAACAGGCAGTTTAAGCCAAAAGTACTTGCAGTTAGCACAACAAGCCTCTCTCTCTCTTGTTTCTGATGCTGTAGTAATCTGTAGGACTCCAAAACAGGATCTGCTGATCTAAAACAAGCTGAAATGCATACAAACACAAGTTTTTAAGACGTAAAGTTGAAGGGGATAGAAATCAGCCCCAAATGGCCAACAAAATTACACTTTCAGAGCAGGAAACCCCTCCTCTAACATTAGATAGACTGTACAATGCTTACTACTCTCACTGGTAAGCAGTAGGACCCCCCCTCTATCACAGCAAGGTCTGCAATAGCTCTGAATACAGAAACTGAAGTACTGAGACCAGCAAAGCCTGAGATCTGGACTATACTAGTTAGAAAGGCGGGAAACAAGCAAACAAGATAGTATTTATTTTGTTGTTGGTGTTTTATTTTTTTGGTTAAACAGGCTAACAAATGCCAAATACAGTAAATAAGCACAGAAAAGGCTATCACACTTGAGAAAAGTTGTTGTGGGGGCCTGGATTAGGGTGAATGTCTAAGGGTGTTGAAAAGGTGAAGGAGAAGTACTATAGTGGGGTAAGTTGAGAGAAATTTCAGTTTGTTTTTATGATGTGGAAACTTATGAGGGAGGAATCTGATTTTGGGAGGAGTATATTCAGTGCTATAGAAGAGAGTGTGTGATATGGGAGAGGAGTAGTGACTTAAGGTGTTAGTAGTATAGGAGTATGTAGGGGAGAGGGGATGTAGATTCATTTGAGTGTGATAAAAGGAGAAGTAAGATAAGAGAAGAAAAAGGATGGATAATAAAAGATGGGGGGACATAGTGGTGGGTACAGAGTAAGAAAGGAGGGGTGCTGAAGTGAGTGAGTGCAGGAAGGATTAATAAGAGGGAGCGGGGTTGGACAAGTGAGTGTGGAGAAGGAGGTATAGGTATATGTTAAAGTGTGTCACATGGTGGCAAGGGCCTAGGTAATAGGGGAAGGAAAAGATGGTAGAGGTTAAGGGGTGTGAGAGTGCAAAGGAATTGCTGTCATTACTCATGGATGTGTGTATAAAAGTTTTGTATCTTAACTGTTTTTATATTCTGATGAAGTTCCAATAAGGGATGAAAGTGCTTATATATATATATATATATATATATATATATATATATATATATATATATATATATATATATACATGTATTCTTTTGTTTTGGTTTTAAGTGGTTTTACCAAATAAAATGGTTGCTGCTCTCAACCTTTGGCCTTGGATTTGCTAATGTTCTAAAACTGTTGATGACTTAACCTTCAGAAATATGGGAAAGACATTTAGCAAGACTTTCTGCAAAAGAATAATAATCAAAGAAGTAAGATGCTTACAGCACTACTGAAATGGCAGACCACATGAGCTTGGAAGAAAAGCCAAATGCAAGAGTCCCAAAACCCTACCTGATACTGAACTGGTGGGCAGAAACTACAAGCGGGCAAGAATCCTCTCATTCCAGCTAACAGAAAGTATACGTGGACATGGACAGGACTGACTGTATGGACCATGACAAATTTAATAAAGAATTGCTAGCCAGGGTTGGTATAACCCTGCTGTTACAAGCAATAGCATTTCATAACAGGACTTTTAATGCATATAAACTGATAAGTGTACAGATTAATGATTAAAAGTATATTTTAATGCTCTGGACTGAACCTGATATCAACATCAAAGCAAACATATTGTAAATTAAAACGACAGGTTTAAAAGGGCTTTGCCTAGCAAAATATCCAGGGCTTACCTTATAGGGAATACAGTCCTAGATAAAGGATGCCCCCTAATGTCCACCTTCACCATTATCTCCAATGAAAACCCAATGCACCCTTCAGGTCCCCCACACCATCCAGATTACTTTCTGTTTTGTTTCACTTTTTATTACTTTGTAACTTTACTCTGTATACTTTCGACACAGTCTGACTGGGCAAGACTGCACTGTAATAAATGCCAAGGAGATAAGAGAATTAAGCCAGACATATGTGGGCCTTGGGCTAGGCTCACAGACCCACAGGATCCTCGATACTCTCAGGTAAAATTCAGACCATTTTTCCATCCTTTCCAAAGTAGTGATGGCCTGAACAATATCGTGACTAAGGAAAGAAACGCACTCTTACTTTTCAATCTTTTTCTGCATCCTTTCAACCCACCTTAAATGGCTCAGACTGTAATAACTGTGAAGGAAATAACTGAATTACGCTAGGGGTCTGTGGTCCAGCAGGTGCACAGAACCCAGGGGGCTCTAGTAGCTGTGAAGTACATTTTAGAGCTTTTTATAACCCTTCAATCCAGTGGCAGCCTGAGCAAAAATCATGACTAAAGAAAGACATTGTGTTTTTTAAGGAAGAAATAATTTGTGCGCAATGCTTAATGTTCAAAGCTGGCAATATAGTAGCTTCCAATAAACTGAGAAGACAAATGCTTGTGGAGAATGCATAAATCATATTTGGGAATAGTGGCTGCCTCCTAATCCCCCCCCAACAAAACTAGCCAACTTCTGTGTCTTCTGTGTGCCTCTCTGGTGTTAGACTGCAATGAAAGTGAAAGAAAAAAAGGCCATAGTCATACATTTCAATTTGTTGCTGTTTATATATATATATATATATATATATATATATATATATATATATATTTATATATGTATAGGCATGTCTCCTCACCCCATGTCTAAAAGGTAGCAACATTCTGTGTACCTCCTGGATGTCAGACTGGAACAAAAGTGAAAGAACAACTTTAACTTGTTGCTGTCAGATGTATATACACAGCATGATTCCTTACCCATCAAAAGATAGCCACCTGTATACGTAGATGACATCTGCTTCTGACAAAAGGAAAAAAAAAGTATTACAGTAATGTATTCCAATCTGTTTCTTCTAGACAGTATCCTGCCCCAAGACAAGCTGTAGCAAACTTCTGTGCAAACATCTGAAATTAGGTTGCAATTAAGAAATAAAGAAAAAAAAATAGAAATAATGACCATGCTGTCTCCAGCCTCAACACAAGCTGCAGTGGCCTTCACTGCACAATTCTGAAGTCTGACTGTGAAGAAAGTAATTAAATAATAACAATACTGTTCATAGCCCCCACACAAGCTATACAAACCTTGTGTGCACACTTTTGAGGTCTAGTTGTGAGCAAAAAAAGAAATAATGATCTCACTGTCCACAATCCATGCACAAACTATAGGGACCTTCTGTGCATTTCTGAGTATGCCAGATATAGACCAGATGGGGCTGAAGTCAGAGGTTTAGGATGGGGCCTGTCTTTTAAACTTGATTAAAATATCCTTATTTAGCTGGGGGTGTATGTGGCCCCACTTGTTTTGAAGCTATGAGGGCCTATATAGTCTTTGATATATTTATGCCTTATTTCGAAAAATAATTACTTGCTAACAGTTCTGTTTTTTGTTGTTTTTTTATATTGTTATCCTAATATTATCTATGTGTCTCCAGTATTGATGATATCTTTAACACACACACACACACGCACACACACACACGCACACACACCCACACGCACCCACATGCACACACACACACACACACACACACACACACACACACACACACACACACACACACACACACACACACACACGCACACACTGACACACACAGACACACACACACGCACACACAAACCATCACTCTTTGACAAGCCACATGTATCAGAACACACAATGATATTATTTTTCCATTCATGTTTGCATGTATACTGCACCTGAAAGTGAGGTCTATCAAAAAAATATGCACAAATACAAACATACACACACACACACACACACACACACACACACACACACACACACACACACACACACACACACACACACACACACACATACGCACACACACACACACACACACACACACACACACACACACACACACACACACACACACACTCATACTGCATGCTTCTATCCATCTTTTTAGTGACATCCAAATCCTTTAGTGACCACAGGAACAGCCGATGTCACTCACAAAGTTTTTTAGGCAAGTAGATTATCAGGCCTTTCTTCTTATCACATACACACTCTGCCCACACATCTATGGACAATTTAGAACTGCCATTTCACCTACTGCATGTCTTTGGGATGAGAAGGATACAAGGCTACCTGGAAAAAACACATGTGGGCACAGGGAGGACATGAATTGAACTAGACAACCTCCTGCTGTGTGGCAACAATGCTACTCAAGGCACTGCTGTGCCACCCTTCACAGTTAGCTACAGGCAATTTAGAGTTGTAAATCCAAGTAGTGAATGTCTTTGGGATGTGAAAGAAAACCTTTGCAGCCAGGGGAAAATGCACATCTACACAGAGAGGAGATGCGGACTATGCAGAGGTGGCACTTTAGCCATGAACTGGGCAGAACAGCTTCTTGCTAAGAGGGCAGAATGTTACCCATTTGCACCACTGTATCAACCTACAAAGTTACCTACAAGCAAAATGGAGGAAAACTGATTGACCTACAGCTGGTCTATGGGATGTTAGAGGATAGTGATTGACCTACAGCTGGTCTATGGGATGTTACAGGAAAGTGATTGACCTACAGCTGGTCTATGGGATGTTAGAGGAAAGTTACTGACCTACAGCTGGTCTATGGGATGTTAGAGGAAAGTGATTGACCTACAGCTGGTCTATGGAATGTTAGAGGAAAGTGATTGACCTACAGCTGGTCTATGGGATGTTAGAGGAAAGTGATTGACCTACAGCTGGTCTATGGGATGTTAGAGGAAAGTGATTGACCTACAGCTGGTCTATGGGATGTTAGAGGAAAGTGATTGACCTACAGCTGGTCTATGGGATGTTAGAGGAAAGTGATTGACCTACAGCTGGTCTATGGGATGTTAGAGGAAAGTGATTGACCTACAGCTGGTCTATGGGATGTTAGAGGAAAGTGATTGACCTACAGCTGGTCTATGGGATGTTAGAGGAAAGTGATTGACCTACAGCTGGTCTATGGGATGTTAGAGGAAAGTGATTGACCTACAGCTGGTCTATGGGATGTTAGAGGAAAGTGATTGACCTACAGCTGGTCTATGGGATGTTAAAGGAAAGTGATTGACCTACAGCTGGTCTATGGGATGTTAGAGGAAAGTGATTGACCTACAGCTGGTCTATGGGATGTTAGAGGAAAGTGATTGACCTACAGCTGGTCTATGGGATGTTAGAGGAAAGTGATTGACCTACAGCTGGTCTCTGGGATGTTAAAGGAAAGTGACTGACCTACAGCTGGTCTATGGGATGTTAAAGGAATGTGATTGACCTACAGCTGGTCTATGGGATGTTAGAGGAAAGTGATTGACCTACAGCTGGTCTATGGGATGTTAGAGGAAAGTGATTGACCTACAGCTGGTCTATGGGATGTTAGAGGAAAGTTATTGACCTACAGCTGGTCTATGGGATGTTAGAGGAAAGTGATTGACCTACAGCTGGTCTCTGGGATGTTAAAGGAAAGTGATTGACCTACAGCTGGTCTATGGGATGTTAGAGGAAAGTGATTGACCTACAGCTGGTCTATGGGATGTTAGAGGAAAGTGATTGACCTACAGCTGGTCTCTGGGATGTTAAAGGAAAGTGATTGACCTACAGCTGGTCTCTGGGATGTTAGAGGAAAGTGATTGACCTACAGCTGGTCTATGGGATGTTAGAGGAAAGTGATTGACCTACAGCTGGTCTATGGGATGTTAAAGGAAAGTGATTGACCTACAGCTGGTCTATGGGATGTTAGAGGAAAGTGATTGACCTACAGTTGGTCTATGGGATGTTAGAGGAAAGTGATTGACCTACAGCTGGTCTATGGGATGTTAAAGGAAAGTGATTGACCTACAGCTGGTCTATGGGATGTTAGAGGAAAGTGATTGACCTACAGCTGGTCTCTGGGATGTTAAAGGAAAGTGATTGACCTACAGCTGGTCTATGGGATGTTAGAGGAAAGTGATTGACCTACAGCTGGTCTATGGGATGTTAGAGGAAAGTGATTGACCTACAGCTGGTCTCTGGGATGTTAAAAAAAGTGATTGACCTACAGCTGGTCTCTGGGATGTTAAAGGAAAGTGATTGACCTACAGCTGGTCTCTGGGATGTTAAAGGACATGCATCACTTTCCTTGAACAAGTAGGTCATAAAAACTACTTGGAGTGAACATTGAAAAACTCAAATCTGATACTCTCATCAGTAATGTTCTACTAAAAAACAGCCACAAATTAGGAATGGTCTATACAGCCAAACCTTTTCTGATGGATCACAGGACGATAGCCTCTGCTAAAACTTTACCACTACTCTCACTACATTTCGTATTCACTAACTTAAAAGTAGAAGTAATGGCAAAACTAGAACAAACTTAAAATACCATAGCCTGATTTGTAGCAGGCCCACTCAACAAAGTCCATCACTGCTATGCCCTTAACATGATTAAATGAGTGGAAAGAGAGAATTATCTCACCTTCTCATAACCAAAATTGGCTTTAAAATCCTAGAATCCCCATGCAGGGGCTCATCCCTGTCCACATTGTTACACTGGTACAGATCCCCAAGAAATCTAAGATCTAAACAGCAATATGAAGTACAAATCAGAATCTACCACAGCATCCATGCCAAATCCTTATATTCAACACATGTTGCCAAAATCTGCAATAGCTTCAAAAGAATCAGTCTCCCTCAGCTCCTTCAAAGGGAAATTAAAAGACCACTTCAAAAATGAATGGAAATATTCAGCTGCATTGGTAGAAGGTTACACTGCCAAGTGTCTTTATCAATGACAGTCACACAGACCGCGCTTTGGACTGCATATACTGCCTAACTATGGTGTATCCTTGTGGTAGTATATATCACAGTACATCATGTCTCATATGTTTCCCTGTTAGCTAAGAAATGTAGCTGTAATGTGAGATCCAGTCTAGGAGTGAAAACATTTTATTACAGATACTGCAGGCACTAATGTTTTCTAATTGTATATGATGGCATGTACTCCAGCAGTCATACAGTAATTTGAGACTGTGATTGTGTATATGATGCCATGTACTCCAGCAGTCATACAGTAATTTGAGACTGTGGTTGTAATCATCCCCTACAGACGGACAGGGTTAGTGCACATGATCCATATTCATACAGTAATTTGAGACTGTGGTTGTGATCATCCCCTACAAACGGACAGGGTTAGTGCACATGACCCATATTAGAATGAAGGAATGAACAAGGGATGTATTATTTCTGAAGAATTTCTGCAGTGAATGCATATATAGGTTTTAATTAGATTTAGTCTTTATGGTTTCAGTGTGTTATGTCATCCTACAGAGTAACTTGCATCTGTTCTGTGCTTATAACTACATGGTGCGTAACGGCGTTGATAGGAATAACATTTCTAAGTATATGCTGCGTGAAATGGATTCTGCAGTCTTCATTTCTTTTTTCTTTTTTATTCCTGGTATGTCCAGCTGATCATCAGCTACTTAACTTTATGCCTATGCTCCTTATTTGTGGCTCTGACAGTACCCCCTCTGGGTGGGACTGCTTCAACAGTCAGCTGTTTAAGAAGGGGAAAAGGATATGCGTAGCAGGAGCTAGCAGCATCCAGTATTACATTTGCTGTCCTGCATGCCAGGTCAGTGGGCAATGATGCACGGCCTGTAACGATGTGTCCTTCATTGTACCTAAGACAGCTACTTCTCAACTGTACAGATTTTTGCAGAATGTCCAGATTTTTGCCTCATAATTTTGGTCTGGTTTTCATAACATTGTGTTTTTCTGGCAAATCATCGGAATATAATTGAGGGTTGAAATCAGAAAATAATGACAGACATTTGAATTTCAGACTTTATACCCCTTGAAAATTTTCATGCTAATGCAAAACCTATTATATGGGTCTATATCAGAACATCGAAGTTTTAAAACTTTGAATGTTCTAATATCGACCCATTTTAATCGAACCTTAAAAATAGCAAAGCTGCAGAACACTGAATTATTTTCTAGGGAAAGAATTTGGTTGGCTGGTTCTGTGGCTTCGCTATTTTCAGAGCTGTGGTTGGGATTTATGGGTCAGGTTCAGGTAAGTGTGCGATTGTGTGGTTGTTAGGATTAGGGCGAGTGTTAGGTGAGTTAGGGTTAGGGCATGGATTAGGTGAGTTAGGGTTAGGGAGCGGGTTAGGTGAATTAGGTTTAGGGGCAGGTTAAGTGAGTTAGGGTTAGAGAGCGGGTTAGGTGAGTGTGCGATAGTGACGGACCTTAGGGTTAGGGTTTGGGTTAAGGTAAGTGGATAGATAATAGTGTATGTATAGTTTAGTGTTGGGTTAGTTGTAGGATTGTATGTGTGTGTGTACTGATGTTTTTTAGGTGTGCTTGTGTTGTGTGTATGTGTTTCGGAATAGCAAATTTTTTCCCAAGGAAAAAATTTGCTGTTCTGAATGTTCGATATTATGTGGTTTAGATATTTTAGGTTCAATGAAATAGCGTTTGCTATTTTCATCTTTCGATAACGTGATATAATAAGAAGTTATGTACCTACCATAACGTTCCATGTTAGTTGTCTTCTCTCGCCTTCTTTCTTGCTTGATGGGTTCGGAGCCGATCCTCGGCTCCGACTGCACTGCTAAGCTCGAGAGTCACTTTTACCAGCTCGAGGCAGCCCCATATCCCATGATGCAAGGCGGTAAGTACCCAGATCTCGTTTGATGACAAAGGGCAATAGCACCAAGCATAACATACTTCCCAAAGGAAGAAAGAAAACTAACAGACGGAAGAAGGACCAGGTCTGAATGGTCTTCAGCATAACAGTTTCTTATAACAAGGTCTGTCCAGGCCAGGGGAAGGAGGAGGGTCGAAGAAAGAAGGCGAGAGAAGACAACTAACATGGAACGTTATGGTAGGTACATAACTTCTAATGTTAAGTTGTCAATCTCGCCTTCATTCTTGCTTGATGGGACCGCCCTAGCACCTCTATCCTGGGTGGCTCAATGGAACAAACTCTTGAGGACTGTAGAGCCAAAACTGGCTCTGTCCCTGGAGGCCAAGTCCAATTTGTAATGGGAAACAAAAGTGTGGAGTGGCCCAAGTGGCCGCTGCACAAATAGTGTCTAAAGGAAGTCTAGCTTGAAAAGCTGTAGAAGTAGCTAAGCTCCTAGTTGAATGTACTTTAGGTTTTGAGCACAGCTGTTTTCCCCTGAGCAGATAAATTTCAGAGATGACCAAGAAAGCCATCTAGACAAAGTCACTTTAGAAACAGGAAGGCCTTTTTATTATCCGCATAGGAAACAAAAGTTGATCAGATTTTCTAAATTTTTTGTTCTGTCCAAATAATATCTAAGTTGACGGTGGACATCAAGATAATGTAGCTTTTGTTCAGCTCTATCTGAATAGTTAGGAAAAATACAGGAGATCAATGGATTGATTTAAATTGTTCTTGAAGCGACCTTAGGCAAAAAGGTTGGGTTAGTTTTCAAAGATACTCTGTCTTTGTGAAAACCAAATAGGGGGGTCGAACCGAAAGAGCATGAAGTTCAGACACCCTCCTGGCCGATGTAATAGCCACTAGGAATAAAGTTTTCCAAGAAAGATATTTCAGGGAACAAGAAGCAGCTGGCTCGAAGGGGAAGAATCAAGGATGTCAGGACTAACTTTAGATCCCACTGAGGACGAGGATTCCGGACTTTCGGCTTTAGTAGGAAAATTCCTTTCAAGAAGGCCCTGCAGAGCCTATGGGACATAATATTATGATCTGCTATCCCGACATGAAAATTGGAAATAGCAGCCAATTGAACTCTGACTGTGGAAGAAGAGGAGCCTGCATGAAAAATCTCTGCTAAGAAGTCCAGGACTGCCTGAACAGGGGCAGTAAAAGGATCAATATTCTTGGCCTTAGCCCAATAAGAGAAACGTTTCCATTTGCTTGTATAAATCCTCCTGGTAGAGGATTTTAGTGAAGTTACTATGATGTCTCTAACTGGGTTAGAGATCAAAGGAAGCCTGGCTAAGGAAGGAAGTGGAGCAACCATGCTGTGAGGTTGAGAGAAGGGATTGACCGGTGCAGCTGACCCGATTGGTGAATCAGAAGATCTGGCACTGGGTCCAGATGCCACGGCTGCACCAAAAGGTGATGATGGAGGAACGGGAACCAAACTTGTCGAGGCCAGTATGGGGCAATGAGAATCAATTTGGCTCTCTTTACGGAAGCTTTCTGAATATCCAGAGGGATCAGAGGAAATGGAGGGAAGGCATAAAGAGTCCCTGGGGCCAATCCTGGGTCAGAGCGCCTCTGGGGATGGCCTGATAGAGGGAAGAGGCAGAAGTAGTCTGGACATTTGCTGTTTTGGGGAGTAGCAAAAGATCGCAACATGGACGACCCCATTCCAGAAAAATCTCTTCCGCTATAGATTGCTTGAGAGACCACTCGTGAGGCATGAGAATAGCTCTGCTCAATCTGTCCGCTACAATGTTGGTTTTCCCAGGGATATGCGTGCTACCAGAAACCGATGAGAGGAGATCGCCCATTGCCATAGTCTGAGCGCTTCACAAGGGGTAGGACTTGGTTCCGCCTGTTTGTTGATATACAAACTACAGACATGTTGTCTGTGTGGACTGCAATTGTCCCTACGGGAAGAAAGTCGTTGAGGGCTTGCAACGTTAAAAGCACTGCTCTCATCTCCAGGACATTTATGTGCAGATGGTACTCAAACGGCTGCCACGTCCCATGAACATCCTGCCCTGATAATGACCCCCACCCGATCAGGAGGCATCCGTGGTGACAGTGGCTATCGGGGATGGGGGTACAAAGTACCTGCCTTGGTGAACCTGAGGAGATGTGATCCACCAGGCAAGATGCTTGATGTCTGTGTCACCAGAATCTGGTGACGATTGGAAGTTGTTGGTATGACCATTGTGTGAACAGCATCCACTGAAGAAGGCATGTAGAATCGAGCCAGGGAAGAAGAGTAATGGCGCAGCCATGAGTCCTAATACCTTTAGAACCATTCTGGCCTGTACTTGCTTGTTGGCCAGAATGATCCTGACATGAGTCTGAATGTCTGAAACTCTTTGATCTGTAAGGGTAGCTGACATCCGAACAGTGTTTAAGTTTATGAAGGTAATAGACTGGCAGGGCAATAAGGATGACTTTTCGAAGTTGATCGAGATGCCCAAATGAGAACAAAGGTTTATTGTGTAATCCCTGGCTTGTATAAGCTGATGCCTGGTGGTGGCTGACAGGAGCCAGTCGTGGAGATACGGAAACACCTGCAATCCTTGTTGCCTCAGCTGAGACGTCACCACTGCCATGCATTTGGTGAACACTCTGGGGCTGTAGTGAGGCCAAAGCGCCGGGCTCTGAACTGGAAATGACTGGACCCCAGCCGAAAGCGGAGAAATCTCCTGGAGCGTCTGTGAATTTTGATGTGATAGTACGCATCCTGAAGATCTATTGAGCACATCCAGTTGTCCTTCTGTAAGAAGGGCAGAATTGACTGAAGAGTGACCATTCGAATCTTGTCTTCCTGACAGACTTGTTGAGTCTGCTGAGATCCAATATTGGTCTCCGCTCTCCCGCATTTATCGGGACCAAGAAGATCCTTGAGTAGAGTCGTGGCTCTGAATGGTCTGTTGTAACTGGCTGAATGGCTCTTTTGCAGTAGTTTTGAGACTTCTAACTCTGCAATTTCCTTAGACCGGTGGTACATCTGGAAGGGAATTTGAGGGGAAGGGACTTTCCTAAAGGAATTATGTAACCCTTGGATATGATCGACTGTACCCATCTGTCTTGAGTGAGGGAATGCCAGGCTTCTGGGTACAGTGATAATCTACGCCCGACTGCCTCCAAGGAGGGACAGCCGGGCAACATCTCAGGGATGCTGAAAGGGCTTGTCAGAGAGAGGCTCTCTGTTTCCTGGTTTTAGGACCCCTCTGCCTCTAGAGCGCGCCTGTTGTTGTTACCCCCTCTGCCTCTAGGGGTAAACTGACCATGTGAATCCGGCGTGACTCCCTGGGATTTACGGAACCACATTTTCCCACCTTTCTGACCTTTGGGATAAGGTCTAGATGGGGTGGAAAAACGGACTCCTACAGCAGAAAGAGTCTTGCCGTCCTGTTCGCACCTGGTCAAAGTCTCCTTCACTTGAGGGCCAAACAAAGCTGACCCATCAAAGGGAGAATTTGTGAAGGATGCCTTAAAGGATCCGCAAAATCACATAGCCGCATCCAGGCTTGGCGCCTAAGAGCCACACCTGTACCTGGCTCTACTCGCCCATCAGCAGCATAAGATATTAACCGCATGGAGGAGTTTGCAATGGAATTAAGGGTTCCTAGCTGCGAAGCAATTTTTCTTGAGCCCTGCAGCTGAAGGATCTGTACTACTTCACCCAGCTCCTTAAGGATATCCCTCTGGAGTCTGGTGAAGTGACATAGGTAATTCAGCTTAACGCATAGCAAAGGTCGCTGAGGAAAACATCCGCCACTGCACCTATCCATGGTCCTAGAGTCCTTATTAGGAGGATGGACAGGCACGGAAGGATCTGCAAGTTCCTTGGTGGCCGCAGCTACCACCATGGCATCAGCGGGACACCCTTAGTGAGGAATTGCTTGTCACACGGGCAGTGATAAATTTTGAAGGCCTCCTAGGGACTGGCTCTACAGAGTCAGGAGCTGCCCACGCCTCGTGCAATAACCTGCATAAGGGGGTCGAAGGCGGAGACACCCAGGAGGTGGAGGGCCGAGATCCAAACGCCTAGGTATACTGACTCATCCTCAGAGGGATTGTTGGTGGGCCAGTTTCCTCTGTTTAAGGAGTTCTAGGATGTCTGAGAAGGAGACATCCTCAGAGGGGATCTAGGGGATCCTCTGACTCATCAAAGTCAGTATCCAAGTGACAGACTCGGGAGTCTACATGTTTCCTCTTACAAGTCCTCTTCCTAGGAGGATCTCAAACATCAGGAGAATCCTCGAAGAGGGGAAATTCCCAATGGGGAAACCTGAGGTGGAGGATCTCTGGGTCCTGTAGCAAGAGAAGTGGCAGAGATGTCAACAGGTACTATAGAGGGAGGAGCTACGGGAACAGACTGCTGACTGATACCAGTGGCCAGCACACTCTTCATCACCTCGAATGCTCCCTCCCAGGCAGGTCCGAGAGAACCCGCTCAAGAACTAGGAACTCCAGGGACCACTGAAAGGGAAGTCTCCGAGGCAGATGTCGGAGCCGAGCTCACCAGCCGAGGCTCCAAGGGAAGAGCGGGTTGGACAAGGGTCCGATGCCACTCACCCCTCGGAGGAGACCATGGAAGTCCGACCACTGAATCCCTCTAAGGAAGGTCTCAAGAGGAGATAAGAGTAGAGGCTGAAGGAACAGGGGGGTATCCGTCCTCCAGCCGTAGCAGTAACCATTCGAAGACTCCAACTCCAAGCTCTGGGGTAGAGTTGAAGGAGGAACTGTAACGGGTGTGGACCAACAGTCGCCTGTTGAGACGGACTATGTAACATTTGGGCCAGTACCTGTGACTTAAGTAATCTGCTGACCACTCTCTAGGTCATGGTCTGAAAGTCTGGATGACCTTGAAGATCGGATCGGCTCCGCCCGAAAGGAGAGGTGAAGCCGAGCCGAAAGTATCGGCTCCAAGGAAGGAGACCTCGACCTCTTCCTGGAATGAGCCATCGGAACCGACATATAGATCCTGTCGGAGCAAGACTTATCGGAGCCGACAGGAAGTTCGATGCATCGGCTCCAGCCAGAGCCGATACAGCCACAAAAGTAACGGTGTCGGAGCCAATCGGAGCCGACACGATGCCTGTGCCACATGGTGGTCGGAACCGATCGGAGCCGACAATCGTGGTCGATGCAGAATCGCACCGATAGCCATCGGTGCAAGGCTTTGTTGCAGAATCGCTCCAGCCGATCTCGACTGAACGAAGTCGGAGCCGAGGCCGCAGGCTTAGACACAGCCTGGGCCTTGGAAGATTTTGTTGATTTTGATGGAGCCGACTTAGCCAGAGAGCTCCGCTTAAGAAGGCCCCTAAGTATCAGCTTAACGCCTTTCCTGCAGGACTCTCTGGCTGAAGGAATGACAAATAGCACAGGAGTCCTGCAGGTGAAGAGGCCCAATACAGGCACAGAAGAAGTGTGACCGCCTGTCAGAGACATCTTCTGACAGCACGAGTCACACTTCTTAAAACCTGAGACCCTCTCCTTGACATGGTGCTTCACAAAACACACACACACACCACTCAAAATTTAAATTAAAGAAAATACCAAAGGGTATTCCTAAAAACAAACACACACACACCCTAACAGGGAGGGGATGGGATGGGTAAAGTTTGACTAAAAAAATTTAAAAGAGACAGGGATTTTCTGTCAGGAAATCTAAATAATTAACTTATAACTAACAATAAAAGGTTTTTTAACAAAAAGGGGCTTAAATATCAATAAAGTGAATCACTTACCAGGAGCTGGTAAAAGGAGGACCTCATAAGCGAAGCGGCAAACGAGATCTGGGTACTTACCGCCTTGCATCATGGGATATGGGGCTGCCTCGAGCTGGTAAAAGTGACTCTCGAGCTTAGCAGTGTAGTCGGAGCCGAGGGATCGGCTCCGAACCCATCAAGCAAGAATGAAGGTGAGATTGACAACTTAACATATGCTATTATTCTATCTGCTTTCTAAGTTTGTATGAGCAATATTTAAAAAGTGCCCTTATTTCTTGGCCTTCCCCCCATTATTTATGGCTTTGTCCAGATTTCTTGTTCTAAGAGGTTGAGAGGTATGGCCCCCACCTGTTTAGGCATCCTGCACACCCATCCTAGCAATCACTCTAAGCCCCGCCATCCACTAGGGATTAACTTGTGTCCCACATACCCCCACCCCACCCCAAGTCCCATACCCCAGGATAGGGTTATTTATCCTCCCTACCACCCTGTCACCCAGGTCACTAATTGATCCTGAGTCTCCTGGACAATAGTCAAGGGTTTAACCCTCCATGTCATCATAGAAACTTCATAGATAATTCTACATTGGGACATAAAAAGTGCTGGATCAGTGCTATAGCTATTATAGCCAGAGAAATCAACATCACTATGTTATGTGCAGCTTAAACCTAGAGATGAGCTGAGATAATTGGGTAACTTACTTAGCTATCTGGTACTGGCGTGTGTTTCCATTGGTTCCATACAGTGCTACCTTTATATAGCCCAAAATAGCAAGATGACCAGTAACTTTTATAGAAATATGGTACCGCCAGCCTGTTGAAAATAGCAATGAAATATGAGTTAGTTTGAAGTTACATCTGAGAAATTCTTGCAAAATATAGTTGTAGTTAATTAGACATACGTGCAAAAGGTTGGAGATCTCCAGTGTTCAGGTAAAACTTCTGAATGGTGTTCTCTTGTAGGTCATAACTAGTATCAGCATAATGTCCCATTAGTGGACAGCCACCTTGTGGACAGGTAGAGCAACTTCCCTATAAATCAGCACAAGAAATAACAGTGCGTTTGTTATGCTTGTTTTTACCTCAAGATGAAACAGTGACACAGCGTGGATTTTACTGTGTTTACAAAATTATTGTTTCATGAATTACACCTCTGTGTGATGGTGATGACCATTATCACATTCCTGAGTTATTTAACCATAGAGACAAGGAAATCTGTTGCTTAGACATATCCTTTCTACATGGAGAAACTGTGCTGTGAAACTCAATACATCATCCTTTTTTATTCTAGCATCTTGTAATGCATTTAAGCTTCCTTATGCCACTGTAACTACAATAATAATGCATACTTTTTGATGATAATACAAACATGTAACTGCAATTATTTATGCTATGACATCTTCATTCTTGAACTAACTTGTTTTACATTGACTATACGCAGCTTAAAGTGGTTGGAAATGCAGGTTATGGCTAAGCTTACCTATCCATACAAAAAAACATCAAACTCAGATTCCTATAGGACAGCAAAGTGGGCACTGTGCCATTTTTGTATAGATCTTGTCACATTTTACAGAAATAAGCCATATCCTGCAACTTCCATCAAACAAGGTAAAAGTAGGAAAGGCAATTTCTGAGACATCTATAGCGATCTCTTGGGCACAGATGAGTAAATATAGGTCGCTAACTAGCATTTTGACGGTGCTTCACCTAACTGTGGCATGCACCACTCATACTCACTCCACCTAAATGTGGCAACTACTGCTCATGCCCACTCCACCTAACTGTGCCATGTACCACTCATACCCACTCATTCTAACTGTGACATGTACCACTCATACCCACTCCATCAAACTGTGGCATGTACCACTCCTGTCCACTCCACCTAACTGTGGCATGTACAACTCATACCCACTCAACCTCACTGTGGCATGAACCACTCCTGGCCATTCCTCCTAACTGTGGCATATACCACTCATGCCCACTCCATGTAACTGAGGCACGTACCACTCCTGCCCACTCCACCTAACTGTAGCACGTACCACTCATACCCACTCCACCTAACTGTGGCAGGTACCACTCATGCCAGTAATTACATGCATTTTTTGCCTAAACACAAGGAATACATTTTAGTTGCTGTCTAACCATCTTTTGAATAGATCGTTATTGGGCTAAATTGGCACATGTCAATAAGGAGATACTTATTGAATGTGCTTGGCAGTTGACGCAGTTGAGGGTTAAGATTGTGAGCTGTATTGCCTCTGGTACAGGGTTTGATTCCCTGAGCTCTTGTCTGTTCACCTTGTGACCTTAAATAAGTCATTAATCAGGCAGTGTTTTGGGATAACTGGGAATTTGGGCTAGGCTCCTCAATGGTCCCCTGGACTGAGAGCCAAGTAACAACCTGTGAAAGGTTATATTCTGTTTTCATCAATTACCCTTCACACTATTAAGACATTATAACAGTTACAGTAAAGTCTTCTACTGGAAGAAAGCTTTTTTACCCTTCAGTGTTGTACATATAAGTTTACAGTATTAGACCTGCTCCTCAGCTAAACAACTTTTAGACAAAGAAAGAAAGTGTCAAGCAATTAGTGAAACAGCATTAAATTACTCACCACCATAACTCTAATGTTCCTTTCTCAAGAATCATAGACAAAACCAAAACTGATGGGGGTAGAAAAATCCAAAATTAGAGAATTTTTTTTTAAATATTACTACAATTCTCATAAAATGGTAATAGAACAAAGAGCTTGTATCACATGTATTTCCAAAAGATGAGCTTATGCACTCATGAATCTATTCAGCACATTCATGAGCCTATGTATTCAGTGCATTCATGAGCCTATGCATTCATGAGCCTATGTAGTCAAGGCATTCATGAGTGTATGCACTTATGAGCCTATGCATTTGTGAGCCTATGCATTCATGACCTTATGTATTCAGCGCATAAATGAGCCTATGCATTCATGAGCTTATGTATTCAATGCATTCATGAGCCTATGTATTCACTGTATTCATGAGCTTATGCATTCATTGACCTTATGTATTCAGCACATTCATGAGCCTATGTATTAAATGCATTCATGACCCTATGTAATCATAAGACTATGTATTCAATGCATTCATGAGCGTTTGTATTAAATGCCTTCATGAGCCTATGTATTCAATGCATTCATGAGCCTATGTATTCAATGCATTCATGAGCTTATATACTCATGAGTCTATGAATTCAATGCATTCATGAGCCTATGCATTCATGAGCCAATGTATTCAATACATTCATGAGTCTATGCATTCCTGAGCCTATGTATTGAATGCATTCATGAGCCTATGCAATCAATGCATTCATGAGTCTATGTATTAAATGCATTCAAGAGCCGATGTATTCAAAGCATTCATGAGCCAATGTATTCAATGCATTCATGAGCCTATGCTATCATGAGCCTATGTATTCAATGCATTCATGAGCCTATGCTATCATGAGCCTATGTATTCAATGCATTCATGAGCCTATGTATTCAATGCATTCATGAGCCGATGCTTTAATGAGCCTATGCATTCAGTGCATTCATGAGCCTATGCATTCATGAGCCTATGCATTCAATGTATTCATGAGTCTATGTATTAAATGCATTCATGAGCCTATGCATTAAATGCATTCATGAGCCTACGTATTCATGAAACTATGTATTCAATGCATTCATGACCCTATGTATTCAATGCATTC
>NC_056748.1:88256880-88339135 GCF_019279795.1 Protopterus annectens
GCGCATTCTTTCACAACATAGCGAATATAATGTATTTCATGATGTGCCTCATCAAGGAGTCAGACCTCATCATATCGGTGAAAGGCTGTTGTCCAAGATTAAAAATTCCACAAATAGGAACCTCTTAGATTCCACGAAACAAACTGTTTACAAGTTGTAAAGTGCCGTGTGCTATAGGAACTCTGAATGCAATTGAGTACAACATAACTTCATGCTATGGTAACTCAGCGTCGGTGAGCACGCTCTAAGCATCTAAGTACTGAACAACAGAAACAATGTTTAAATTTCTAAGAAAAAGGTGAGCCTATATTCATGCTGTCCTGTGCCTAAAATAGACAGTATTTGTAAGCACGATTATGCCTAGAAGCATATATTGATCACAAAGTGTCACTATTTAAAACAAAGAAACGTGTACATATTAATGAGTACACTTATTAAAGTGTTCGCTGAACATGGCAGAGATGGCATTAACTAATACAAAATAAAAGATAAAACAGATAAATAGTGGAATGCTAGGCGTAACACATAAAATTGACACAATAAAGCTTGAAATTAGCACAAAGCACACATATAATAATACCTAAGTATAAAGCTCCATAGATGATAGGGTCCCTAACTAGTAAAAAGCAACTACTTCCATGTACATAGTTGGTGCTAAATATAACAACATTCTAAGTTAAAAAGGTCAAATGAAAAATGAGAAGAGATAAACAATCCGCAACAATACTAAGCCTGTACCTAATGATAAAACAAAACTATCTATTGATGTATGGGGTACCTAGCTCAGTCATAAAATAAAATCCAGCTACAGTGAACAAATATATAGACGATATGCATGCTTGTATATACATGTGTATATATTTACACACATGTATGTGTAAACTATGCCCAATAACCACTAATATATTGAGGTGGTGAAAGGAGGATGAAAAACATACTAGTATGTGAGGTATGGGCTCAGAAGTGAGGCTAAAACAAGAAAGCCGAACATATCCAAAGGTCCATCAGTTCCTGGGATTTGATACTAAGAACACATCTACTTGTGGCTATAAGGCTCAGAACATTAATACTATGAAAATAATTATATTCAGTCTACAAGGACTGATTCTTACACTGATTTACTATAAGAGTGACATCAATACGTAGTTTTAAAATTACCTTACTACTCTATTTAGGTAATAGTAGGTTAAGTCATCTTCGTAGTCTTCTACTTCTTAAAATGGTTTGAGTTGCACTTTATCATTAAGCCCTGGTGACCTATCAGACCTTAGTCTGATAATCCAACGTGTCTCCTGTTCTAAGGTTTTGTTGATTAGATCACCACCTCTAAAACCCACGCTGACTTGTTCAATAACACAAAATTTAAAATTATGATTGGTGCCTGCTGTTGTATTGTGTCTAGCTAGGGCATTGGTCTCAGTACCTATCCTAATGTGGTAAATATGTTCCTAACTCTTTCCTTAAGTGATCTATTGGTTTTGCCAATGTAATAGCTTTGCAGGTTATACAGGTGGCCATGTATACCACATTCTTACTTTCACAGTTCGTGTTGGTTCTGAAGTTATATGTGCGTGGCGTAACAGGATGCTCAAAAGTGGTATCTTTATTAATGTAGATGCATTGATTACAATGACCACAGGGTACTGTGTTTCTATCATTTATTGGTCTACTTTTCCCGGATGTTTGGTCTACATAAAATGCTTCTTAAATTCTGATGATTCTTGTAGGTTATACGTGGTGTTGGTCCTACTACCTCATTGACATCCCTATCGGATTTCAGTATTCCCAGTGTCTATCCAGGGTTTTCACCTCCAAGTTCATTTTACTGAAAGTGAGGTTGGTTCTAATTTCAGTTTTAAAGGCTTCGGACTCTTCATACTACCTTCATGTGCCATAAAGTAAGGTTTAGCAGTACTGCTTAGACTTCCACAGTTCTGACCATTTCTAATATTTCATTTTCTTTATAGCCCCTTTCTAGAAATCTATCCTTCATGTCCTCTATTCCTTTCTCATAGAACTCTTGTTGTGGGTTCAACCTTGATACTCTCATGAATTGTCCTTAAGGACATTTTGGAATACATGTACAGGATGCATACTGTTTCTGTGTAGTATGTTGTTTCTTTGGCAGGCTTTCCTATGAATGGTAGTATTAATAAGGCCATTGGACATCCTGAATACTTCCACATCCAAAAATGGTATAGTTTCATCTGAAAAATTCATGGTGAATTTTAAAAATCGTGAGTGTTATCCAAATAAGAAACCAAATTCTTTAAAGAGGGTTCATCATCCAACCAAATAAGGAAGAGGTCATCTACAGCGGCAATACATACCAACAAATTCATTGAAAAGTGGATGGTCATATAAGTGAACATCTTCCCACCTAGCTATCACTAGGTTGGCGAAACTATTAGCACAAGATGTGCCCATAGCTACGCCATCCTTCTGTAAGAATATGGATTCTTGAAAAGCAAAAGCGTTGTTAGTCAAGACAGTCTCAAGTAACAGAGTTATAAGATCAACTTTTTATCCGAAAAGTCGGAATGTGTCTTCAAATATTCTGTTAACATTCTTATTCCTGTGTCATTAGGAATTACAGTGAATAAACTGACTACGTCTAGTGTCACAAAAAGTAATGTTGCTGTTCACCTAAAGGTCGAGTTTGAGAGTATAAATCTAAGAGAAACTGTTTGCTATCTTTCAAAATATTCCTATTGTCATCGACTAAAGGTCTTAATACACTTTCCAAGTAAATAGATAAGGGTTCAGTGACCCAACCTTGCCCTGCAACAATGGGTCTGAGTGGTGGATCTCAGCTGTTTTTATGGACTTTGGGAGTCCCTGTATAATCGGGATGATGGGGTTGTTCACCTTAAAGTACTCATAGAGTTGTTGAGTTATGTCCAGAGACATAACTAAGTCATCCAAGGTATTATAAACACTGAACACCATATCTATTAAATTGTCCTTAGTTAGTATGGAGTAAGTATTGCTGTCATTTAACATTTGAAACATTTTGTTAGTGTAGTATATATCATCCATGATGACCACGGGCCACCTTTATCAGCTGGTCTTATTATTATAGAGCTATCATCTTTGAGTGAATACAATGCTTGTCTCTGCTTATAGTTTAAATTACGTCCATGTCTTGAAGGTGTTTTCTCCTGATAGCATTTGTATATGTCATCTTCCACTACATTGCCAAACACTTCAATTGTTGGGTGAAGTTGAGGCACGTAAGTGCTGTTAGGGCAGTGCTTATTCTTAACTGAATTGTCATCAAACTGTCCAAACTCTAGCCTTAGTTGTAAATTACGAATGAACATTTTGGTTTCTATAATAGTGTCCACTAAGTCACTGTTCTTAGTGGGAATAAAACTTAGTCCTTTATTCAGGACTTGTTTCTCATACTCATTTAAAACCCTGCCGGAAAGGTTCATGATCAATGATTCTGCCTCCCCCACATTTTCTTTATCGTGGGGCCTACTTGTTCCTGCTCGTCTAACGATCCTTTCCTCTTCTGTCTCCCTGCTGGTTGACCTTCTTTGTCCAAAAATGATTTTGTGCTATGGGGAGGGGGGCAGGTAATATATTTGTATTCACAATAACACTATTAGTTTTTGGTCTTACCACTGCTGCATCTGACCTCTGTACATCCGTAATGCAGCCTATCAGACCTTCACCTACAACAGTACTGTTAACTCTCCCATTTCCTTGTGTCCTGTTAGGGCTTACATTGTCCGTTTCTAGATTATTGTTTGCTGTGACTGGTTGATCAGATTCTGTGGTTACACTGGTACCTAAAATGTCAGTGATATCACTCTGCTTATTGTTTAAATCAATTCTATTAAATGATCTACTTTCTGAAGTATCACTGCGTGGATGTCTATCAGGATTGATTATAGGTGTGCTCAGTGTGGCATTCACAAAATTGTTACCTGTTCTACCTGGAGCCTCGTGAGGCATTTGAGCCCTGACTATAGTGTAAATTTGGATTCATTTCCCTAGGCCAGGTGAATACATTATTGTTCTTAAAATCTCTTACATCCCTGGTAATCTTAGCTTTCTTTTGGTCTAGCAACCGTTTCTCTAAAAACAAAACATCTTCAATTACTTTCTAATTTTCCCATGCACATCTCATTGTTAGCATATTTACTTTCAAAGTCTTTAAACAAGTTATTTACAGTCAATCTCAGTCTCTCCTCTTCAGGCAGATGAAACTCAATTAAGAGTTTCATATAACTAAAACTCAACTCCATGTTGAGTTGCTGCCAGCGATATAGTAAGTCTGGTAATGAGGTACCAGATGTAGGCATCTTCAGTACGTGAGGTCATGAGGTATAATCCGTTTGTTCAAACAACTTTCAAAATAATGTCTTTGAACTTGTAGTTTAACCAATTTACAAAACATACTCTAAATCTTGTAAGTCTTTAACAGAATCCATAGTACTCACATCAGTTCGGTGACTGTCCCTCCATCAACAACTGGATTGAAATCAATAATGAATTGATACTTCCAGATACACAAGTCTTAAATCTGTCAAGGACATTAGAAGTATGTTCAGAACGTGGTACATATGGTAGTTCAATGTTTATGCTGCTGCTTTCATCGCCATCCTTACTTCCTGCAGCACTGACCAAATAAATAATACAACTCAAAAGCCAAATGCAGTGCTGCTATCAGTTGAGGCAGGAGACTCACGTAAACATAAAGAGAGCAATCCAAATCCAAGTGTGTGACCCTCAGTGGCAATGAAACGAAAAGCAGAGATTCAAAGGAACTTCAAATAAGATGCATTCATAAAAATAATAAAGTTTATTCAATGAGTGGCGCTTTTACCAAAGGCTTCTTCAGACTCTTAAAACAATGAATAAAACTGTTTGAATCATTTTAAACCATCCTTAAGCTTCCTATTGGACATTACAAATTGATATGTCACATGTTACCTTGTCTTAAAGGAACAGATACTCAAAAAAGTTAACATAGTTAAATGCAACAATATTTAGAAGGAATACTTCCATCCAAATATACAATGAATGATCAGAATGTCCATGCAAATAAGTAAAAATATGCATATACCCTGATACATTCTAAAAAATAAAAGGAGCATTGTGCTTGGTCCTATATCATTCTACAATCATTAAAAACTGTTGCTACATTCATTAAAAACCCTGAACATTCTCTCTCCTCATGGTGTTAAAAACATTAAAATCCTTAGATAAACAGCAAGTTTTATCACGTTTCAATATCTAGCATCTCTACTAAGATAGTGTGTGTCGAATGCAACTTTGCATATATCAGGTTAAAAACTAATATAGCGAGAACTCTGTACTAAAAATGTAAGCGTACCTTTACCACAAAACAACATAAGCGAATATAATGTATTTCGCGATGTGCCTCATCAAGGAGTCAGACCTCATCATATCGGTGAAAGGCTGTTGTCCAAGATTAAAAAATTCCACAAATAGGAACCTCTTAGATTCCACGTAAAACAAACTGTTTACAAGTTGTAAAGTGCCGTGTGCTATAGGAACTCTGAATGCAATTGAGTACAACATAACTTCATGCGCTATGGTAACTCAACGTGCGGTGAGCACGTTCTAAGCATCTAAGTACTGAACAACAGAAACAATGTTTAAATTTCTAAGAAAAAAAGGTGAGCCTATATTCATGCTGTCCTTGAGACTGTCTTGACTAACAACGCTTTTGCTTTTCAAGAATCCATATTCTTACAGAAGGATGGCGTAGCTATGGGCACATCTTGTGCTAATAGTTACGCCAACCTAGTGATGGCTAGGTGGGAAGATGTTCACTTATATGACCATCCACTTTTCAATGAATTTGTTGGTATGTATTGCCGCTTTGTAGATGACCTCTTCCTTATTTGGTTGGGTGATGAACCCTCTTTAAAGAATTTCGTTTCTTATTTGGATAACACTACGGATTTTTTAAAATTCACCATGAATTTTTCAGATGAAACTATACCATTTTTGGATGTGGAAGTATTCAGGATGTCCAATGGCCTTATTAATACTACCATTCATAGGAAAGCCTGCCAAAGAAACAACATACTACACAGAAACAGTATGCATCCTGTACATGTATTCCAAAATGTCCTTAAAGGACAATTCATGAGAGTATCAGGTTGAACCCACAACAAGAGTTCTATGAGAAAGGAATAGAGGACATGAAGGATAGATTTCTAGAAGGGGCTATAAAGAAAATGAAATATTAGAAATGGTCAGAACTGTGGAGCCTAAGAACGAGTACTGCTAAACCTTACTTTATGGCACATGAAGGTAGTATGAAGAGTCCAAGCCTTTAAAACTGAAATTAGAACCAACCTCACTTTCAGTAAAATGAACTTGGAGGTGAAAAACCCTGGATAGACACTGGGAATACTGAAATCCGATAGGGATGTCAATGAGGTAGTAGGACCAACACCACGTATAACCTACAAGAATCATCAGAATTTAAGAAGCATTTTATGTAGACCCAAACATCCGGGAAAAGTAGACCAATAAATGATAGAAACACAGTACCCTGTGGTCATTGTAATCAATGCATCTACATTAATAAAGATACCACTTTTGAGCATCCTGTTACGCTTTCATATAACTTCAGAACTAACACGAACTGTGAAAGTAAGAATGTGGTATACATGGCCACCTGTATAACCTGCAAAAGCTATTACATTGGCAAAACCAATAGATCACTTAAGGAAAGAGTTAGGGAACATATTTACCACATTAGGATAGGTACTGAGACCAATGCCCTAGCTAGACACAATACAACAGCAGGCACCAATCATAATTTTAAATTTTGTGTTATTGAACAAGTCAGCGTGGGTTTTAGAGGTGGTGATCTAATCAACAAAACCTTAGAACAGGAGACACGTTGGATTATCAGACTAAGGTCTGATAGGTCACCAGGGCTTAATGATAAAGTGCAACTCAAACCATTTTTAAGAAGTAGAAGACTACGAAGATGACTTAACCTACTATTACCTAAATAGAGTAGTAAGGTAATTTTAAAACTACGTATTGATGTCACTCTTATAGTAAATCAGTGTAAGAATCAGTCCTTGTAGACTGAATATAATTATTTTCATAGTATTAATGTTCTGAGCCTTATAGCCACAAGTAGATGTGTTCTTAGTATCAAATCCCAGGAACTGATGGACCTTTGGATATGTTCGGCTTTCTTGTTTTAGCCTCACTTCTGAGCCCATACCTCACATACTAGTATGTTTTTCATCCCCTCCTTTCACCACCTCAATATATTAGTGGTTATTGGGCATAGTTTACACATACATGTGTGTAAATATATACACATGTATATACAAGCATGCATATACGTCTATATATTTGTTCACTGTAGCTGGATTTTATTTTATGACTGAGCTAGGTACCCCATACATCAATAGATAGTTTTGTTTTATCATTAGGTACAGGCTTAGTATTGTTACGGATTGTTTATCTCTTCTCATTTTTCATTTGACCTTTTTAACTTAGAATGTTGTTATATTTAGCACCAACTATGTACATGGAAGTAGTTGCTTTTTACTAGTTAGGACCCTATCATCTATGGAGCTTTATACTTAGGTATTATTATATGTGTGCTTTGTGCTAATTTCAAGCTTTATTGTGTCAATTTTTATGTGTTACGCCTAGCATTCCACTATTATTTTGTATTAGTTAATGCCATCTCTGCCATGTTCAGCGAACACTTTAATAAGTGTACTCATTAATATGTACACGTTTCATTGTTTTAAATAGTGACACTTTGTGATCAATATATGCTTCTAGGGCATAATCGTGCTTACAAATACTGTCTATTTTAGGCACAGGACAGCATGAATATAGGCTCACCTTTTTTTTCTTAGAAATTTAAACATTGTTTCTGTTGTTCAGTACTTAGATGCTTAGAACGTGCTCACCGCACGTTGAGTTACCATAGCGCATGAAGTTATGTTGTACTCAATTGCATTCAGAGTTCCTTTAATAGACGGCACTTTACAACTTGTAAGCACTTTGTGGGACGTGGACTCTAAGAGGTCCCTATGTCTGGAATTTTTAATCTTGGACAACAGCCTTTCACCGATATGATGAGGTCTGACTCCTTGATGAGGCACATCGAAATACATTATATTCGCTATGTTGTTTTGTGGTAAAGGTACGCTTACATTTTTAGTACAGAGTTCTCGCTATATTAGTTTTTTAACCTGATATATGCAAAGTTGCATTCGACACACCACTATCTTAGTAGAGATGCTAGATATTGAAACGTGATAAAACTTGCTGTTTATCTAAGGATTTTAATGTTTTTAACACCATGAGGAGAGAGAATGTTCAGGGTTTTTAATGAATGTAGCAACAGTTTTTAATGATTGTAGAATGATATAGGACCAAGCACAATGCTCCTTTTATTTTTAGAATGTATCAGGGTATATGCATATTTTTACTTATTTGCATGGACATTCTGATCATTAATTGTATATTTGGATGGAAGTATTCCTTCTAAATATTGTTGCATTTAACTATGTTAACTTTTTTGAGTATCTGTTCCTTTAAGACAAGGTAACATGTGACATATCAATTTGTAATGTCCAATAGGAAGCTTAAGGATGGTTTAAAAATGATTCAAACAGTTTTATTCATTGTTTTAAGAGTCTGAAGAAGCCTTTGGCGAAAGCGCTCACTCATTGGAATAAACTTTATTATTTTTTATGAATGCATCTTATTTGAAGTTCCTTTGAATCTCTGCTTTTCGTTTCATTGCCACTGGAGGGTCACACACTTGGATTTGGATTGCTCTCTTTTATGTTTACGTGAGTCTCCTGCCTCAACTGATAGCAGCACTGCATTTGGCTTTTTGATTGGTATGTATTAAATGCATTCATGACACTATGCATTCAAGAGCCTGTGTATTCAATGCATTCATGAGCTTATGCATTCATGAGCCTATGTATTAAATGCGTTTTTATGAGACTAGGCATTCATGAGCCTATGTATTCAATGCATTCATGAGCTTATGCATTCATGAGCCTATGTATTAAATGCATTCATGAGCCTATGTATTTGGTGCATTCCTGAGCCAATGTATTAAATGCATTCATAAGCCTATGTATTCAATGCATTCCTGAGCCTATACATTCATGAGCCAATGTATTCAATGCATTCATGAGCTTATGCATTCATGAGCCTATGTATTCAATGCATTCATGAGCCTATGTATTCAATGCATTCATGACCCTATAAATTCCTGACCCTATGCATTCATGACCTTATGTATTCAGCACATTCATGAGCCTATGTATTCAGTGCATTCATGAGCCTATGCATTCATGAGCCTATGTATTAAATGCATACTGAGACTATGCATTCATGAGCCTATGTATTCAAGGCATTCATATGCTTATGCATTAATGAGCCTATGTTTTCAATGCATTCATGAGCCTATGTATAGAAAGAATTCCTGAGCCTATGCATTCATGAGCCTTTGTATTCAATGCATTCATGAGCTTATGCATTCATGAGCCTATGTATTCAGTGCATTCCTGAGCCTATGTATTCAATGCATTCATGAGCCTATTTATTAAATGCATTCATGAGCTTATGCATTCATGAACCTATGTATTAAATACATTCATGACACTATGCAATCAAGAGCCTATGTATTCAATGCATTAATGAGCTTATGCATTCATGAGCCTATGTATTAAATGCATTCATGAGACTATGCACTCATGAGCCTATGTATTCAATGCATTCATGAGCTTATGCATTCAGGAGCCTATGTATTCAGTGCATTCCTGAGCCAATGTATTAAATGCATTCATGAGCCTATGCATTAATGAGCCTATGTATTCAATGCATTCCTGAGCCTATGCATTCATGAGCCTATGTATTCAATGCATTCATGAGCTTATGCATTCATGAGCCTATGTATTCAATGCATTCCTGAGCCTATGTATTCAATGCATTCATGATCCTATGCATTCATGACTCTATGCATTCATGATCTTATGTATTAAATGCTTTCATGAGCATATGTATTCGGTGCATTCCTGAGCCAATGTATTAAATGCATTCATGAGCCTATGCATTCATGAGCCTATGTATTCAATGCATTCCTGAGCCTATGCAATCATGAACCTACGTATTCAAATCTTTCATGAGAGTATGCATTCATGAGCCTATGTATTCAGTGCATTCCTGAGCCTATGTATTCAATGCATTCATGAGAGTGTGCATTCATAAGCCTATGTATTCAGTGAATTCCTGAACCTAAGTATTCAATGCATTCATGAGCCTATGTATTAAATGCATTCATAAGCGTATACATTCATGAGCCTATGTATTCAATGCATTCATGAGCCTATGCATTCACAAGCTTGTGTTTTAAATGCTTTCATGAGCCTATGCATTTATGAGCCTAAGTATTCAATGCATTCATGAGCCTATGCATTCATGATCCTATCTATTCAATGCATTCATGAGCCTATGTATTCAATGCATTCATGAGTCTATGCATTCATGAACCTATGTATTAAATTCATTCATGAGCCTGTGTATTCAATGCATTCATGAGCTTATGTATCCATGAGCCTATGTATTAAATGCATTCATGAGTTTATGCATTCATGAGCCTATGTATTAAATGCATTCATGAGCCTATGTTTTCATGAGCCTATGTATTCAGTGCATTCATGAGCCTATGTATTCAGTGCATTCCTGAGCCTATGTATTCAATGCATTCATGAGCCTATGTATTAAATGCATTCATGAGCCTATATATTCAATGCATTCATTCATTAGTTCATAGATTCATACTAGGCTATCTGCCCTAGGGCATTTATAAACCTAGCCAGAGTGTGTTTGGCTTTCACCACCCATTTTAAATTAATTTTGCTATGCCCTTTTTCGAGGTTAGTATACTGTGCCTCTGTCTAACAGTGACACAGAAGTGATACCTGGGGTAAACCTATGATCTCCCATCCACTCATCAAGATTCCTCTTGAAGAGTCAATGAGGACTCTGCCTAACCTGGACTGGGATTTTATTCCAGAGTGAAGGGAGCCTCTGGGTTATGACTCTGTCCCTCCAGCATGTCCTATTTATTTCAGTGCTGAGGTTTAAGTCTCTCGGCGCAGCTTGATGGGATTTGGATTTTCTGAGGTGCAGCATGTCCATTAATTCCGGGTTGGACATGGCTTTGCTCGTCAGGCACAGAGCACCTCTGAGCAGGCGGTATGCCACTGAGTAGAGCTGGAGTTTCTTTAACCGGCAGCATATGGCATCTGTTTGAGCCCTTTGATCCTCTTGGTGAGGTACATTTGGGGTGTTTCCAGTTGCTGCAGGTGTCTGGTAAGGTACATCCCAAAAGGGGCATTGGACTCAATTATGGGCCTGATGAGGGATGAGTAAAGAGGCACAATGACCTCCCCTGATCTAGATGTGAATCCCTTCATGATTAGGTGGGCTATATAAAATGTTTTTCTAACCACTTTGGCCACGTGGTTGTCAAATGAGAGATTGCTATCAACTTGGGTCCCCAGGTCCCTAATTACTTCTTCTGTACTTAATGGATTACCACCTATGTGTTAATTTGTGGGCACTTTGTTTTTGCCAAAGGGGATGACTATACACTTTTTGGCGTTTAGCTTGAGGCCATGGCTCTGGCACCAGTTGTCTGTTTCTATGAGGCCCTTTTGGATGATGCTTGTGTCAGCTGGAGAGTCGATTATGGTGCCCAGTTTGCAGTCATCTGCGAACTTGGTCAGCCACAGTCCTTCCGTGTTGGCCTGTACCTCAGAGAAATATATACCGAACAAGAGAGGTCCCAGGACTGAGCCTTGTGGGATGCCACTTGTAACTGGTTTGGAGTCTGACATGGCTCCAGCAATTATAACCATGTGGGTTCTGTCCTTGAGCCAGTTTGCAACCCATCTAGTGACATAGGGGTTTATATTTAAGCTGGTGAGCTTATCTATAATGCCCGAGTGGAGTATTGTATCGAAGGCTTTTGCGAGGTCCAGGTAGGCTGTGTGGACCACCTTCCCCTCGTCAATGGCCTTGGTGACTGTTTCAAAGAAATCAACCAGGTTTAAGAGGCAAGATCTGCCCTTAACAAAGCCGAACTGGGTAGGATCCAGTGTCTGTAGGTCCCCAGTATCTTTATTTATGAGGTTCATGATGATCCTTTCCATAGCTTTGCAGACCAAGCTAGTAAGGCTTATGGGGCAATAGTTTCCAGGATCCGTTGAGGCACCACCTTTGTGGAGAGGGACCACTGTTGCTGTACTCCACTTTTTGGGTACATATCCTGGAGTAAGGCTGAAATTGAACAGTAGTTTTATGTTTGGGTTTAGCTCTTCTTGGAGTTCATGTAGGACGCAGCCCGGGACACCATCTGGTCCCATTGATGCTGTGTTTTTTGCTTTGGAGAGGGCGGCTCTTACCTGACCATCTGAGATGTCAGGGGGGCAGCACTATACTGGGATAGATATTTGCCCTTTTGGTGGGGGGGAGGGGGGAGAAGTTTGCGCTGAACCTGTCAGCTAGGATGTTGGCAATGTCTGTGTGTTCGATGTATTTTTTGTCATTTTGGACTAATTCTGAGCATATCTGGGAATTCCCACCCAGGTTCCTAACATAACTAAAGAAAGCCTTGTGATTATCCTTAGTGTCCTGTGCAATTTTTCTCTCAAAGCTGACCTTAGACGATTTTATGACTGCCTGTAGTTTTTTGCTAATACTGATCAGAGATGCCTTCCCTTTTTGGGATTTTGCTCTATCATGTAGTAGCTTCCTCCTTCTATTGTATAGTTTGTTTATGGCTGGGGTCCACCAGACAGGATGTCTGCCTTTGGAGGATTGGGTCTTGGTTTTATTTGGGATTGTATGATCCATGCATTCCTAAAGGTGTTCATAGAATGCGTTTATAAAGGATTCTACGGTCTGGGCCATATTTTCCACAGGCTCGGGTGCTTTGAAGGATTCCACCTCGGGTTTGAGGAGTGTGACATTTGCTTTAGAGAAGTTTTTCACTGTGGTTTTCTGGGCAGGGGGTGGGGTCAGGATGTGAATATCCAGTGAGATTAGTTTATGGTCTGATCTTACCAATGAGGGATACACTTCTGGTCTGGAGCATAGAGTCCCCATGTTGGTGATGATCAGGTCCAGTATGTTTTCCCCTCTTGTGGTAGTGGTAACAAGTTGTTCCATACCATTTGAGTTTATAAATTCTAGGAACCTTTGGGCTAGGGTGTTGGAGCTAGAGTAATGCTCCCAGTCTATGTTTGGGTAGATGAAGTCGCCCAATATAATGAGCCTATGTATTCAATGCATTCCTGAGCCTATACATTCTTGAGCCTATGTATTCAATGCATTCATGAGCTTATGAATTCATGAGCCTATGCCTTCCTGATCATATGCATTCATGAGCCTATGTATTCAGCACATTGAAGAGCCTATGTATTCAATGCATTCATGAGTCTATGCATTCATGAGCCTATGTATTAAATGCATTCATGAGCCTATGGATTCATGAGCCTATGTATTCAATGCATTCATGAGAGTATGCATTCATAAGCCTATGTATTCAGTGAATTCCTGAACCTAAGTATTCAATGCATTCATGAGCCTATGTATTAAATGCATTCATGAGCCTATGCATTCATGATCCTATGTATTCAATGCATTCATGAGCCTATGTATTCAATGCATTCATGAGCCTATGCATTCATGATCCTATCTATTAAATTAATTCATGAGCCTATGTATTCATGAGCCTATGTATTCAATGCATTTATGAGAGTATGCGTTCGTGAGCCTATGTATTCAGTGCATTCCTGATCCTATGTATTCAAAGCATTCATGAGCCTGTGTATTCAATGCATTCATGAGCTTATGTATCCATGAGCCTATGTATTAAATGCATTCATGAGCCTATGTATTAAATGCATTCATGAGCCTATGTTTACATGAGCCTATGTATTCAGTGCATTCATGAGCCTATGTATTCAGTGCATTCCTGAGCCTATGTATTCAATGCATTCATGAGCCTATGTATTAAATGCATTCATGAGTCTATGCATTCATGAGCCTATGTATTCAATGCATTCATGAGCCTATGTATTCAATGCATTCATGAGCCTATGTATTCAATGCATTCAAGAGTCTATGCATTCATGAGCCTATGTAATAAATGTATTCGTGAGCCTATGTATTCATGAGCCTGTGTATTCAATGCATTCATGAGTGTATGCATTCATAAGCCTATGTATTCAGTGCATTCCTGAGACTATGTATTAAATGCATTCATGAGCCTATGCATTCATGAGCCTATGTATTCAATGCATTCATAAACTTATGCATTCATGAGCCTATGTATTCAATGCATTCATGAGCTTATGCATTCATGAGCCTATGTATTAAATGCATACTGAGACTATGCATTCATGAGCCTATGTATTCAAGGCATTCATGAGCTTATGCATTCATGAGCCTATGTTTTCAATGCATTTATGAGCCTATGTATAGAAAGCATTTCTTAGCCTATGCATTCATGAGCCTTTGTATTCAATGCATTCATGAGTTTATGCATTCATGAGCCTATGTATTCAATGCATTCATAAGCTTATGCATTCATGAGCCTATGTATTAAATGCATTCATGAGACTATGCATTCAAGAGCCTATGTATTCAATGCATTCATGTGCTTATGCATTCATGAGCCTATGTATTCAATGCATTCATGAGCATATGTATTTGGTGCATACCTGAGGCTATGTATTAAATGCATTCATGAGCCTATGCATTCATGAGCTTATGTATTCAATGCATTCAAGAGCTTATGCATTCATGAGCCTATGTATTCAGTGCATTAATAAGCCTATGTATTCAGTGCATTAATAAGCCTATGTATTTAATGCATTCATGAGCCTATGCATTCATGAGACTATGTGTTCAATGCAGTCATGAGCTTATGTATTAAATGCATTCATGAGCCCATGTATTCAATGCATTCATGAGAGTATGCATTCATGAGCCTCTGTATACAGTACAATCCTGAGCCTATGTATTCAATGCATTCATGAGCCTATGTATTCAATGCATTCATTAGCCTATGTATTCAATGCAGTCATGAGCCTATGCTTTCATGAACCTATGTATTCAATGCATTCATGAGCCTATGATTCATGAGCCTATGTATTCAATGTATTCATGAGTCTATGTATTAAATGCATTCATGAGCCTATGCCTTAAATGCATTCATGAGCCTACGTATTCATGAGACTATGTTTTCAATGCATTCATGAGCCTATGCATTCATGAGCCTATGTATTCAATGCATTCATGAGCCTATGTATTCAATGCATTCATGAGTGTATGCATTAATGAGCCTATTTATTCAATGCATTCATGAGCCTTTGCATTCATGAGCCTATGTATTCAATGCATTCATGAGCTGGTGCATTCATGAGCCTATGTATTCAATGCATTCATGAGGCTATGTATTCAATGCATCCATGATCATTCATGAGCCTATATATTAGATGCATTCATGAGCCTGTGTATTGAATGCATTCACAAGTCTATGCATTCATAGATTCATAAGTATGTACTAGGCTATCTGCCCAAAGGCATTTATAAACCAAGTCGGAATGTGTTGGCTTTCACCATCCCCTTAGATTAGTTCCCTGTGCCTCTGTCCAGCAGAGCCTTTGAAGTGATCCCCGAGGTAAACTTTCTGTTTCCCATCCACTCATCAAGGTTTCTTTGAAAGAGGGTTAGCGAGGAGCTCTGCCTAATGTAGATTGGAATCTTGTTCCAGAGCATAGGAAGTCTCTGGGACAAGAATCTGTTCCTCCAGCACATCCTATCTATTGTTGTGGTGAGGTTTAGATCCCCAGAGCTTGTGGCTCGAGGGGATATGGTTTTCTTTAGGTGGAGCATGTCCATCAATTCTGGGCTGGACATGGCCTTGTATGTCAGGCAGAGATCACCTCTGAGTAGGCGGTATACAACCGAGTACAGCTGGAGTTTCTTCAGTCGAGCTGCATAGGGCATCTGCTTGAGGCCAGTGATCCTCTTGGTGAGGAACTTCTGTGGTCTTTCCAGATGTTGCAGGTGTCTTTTAAGGTACATCCCAAATGGGGCATTGTACTCTAAGATGGGTCTGATGAGTGATGCGTAGAGGGGCCCAATGATCTCTTTCGATCTGGATGCAAACCCTTTTGTGTTTAGGTGGGCCACATAGAAGGATTTTCTAACCACTTTGGCAATGTGATTATCAAAGGAGAGGTTATTATCTACTTGGGTCCCCAGATCCCTTATTACGTCTTCCGCATTTAGGGGGCTACCAACTATGTGGTAGTTTGTGGGTACTTTGTTTTTTCCAAAGGGGATGACTATGCACTTTTTGGAATTTAGCTTGAGGCCATGGTTTTGACACCAGGTATCCGTCTCAGTGAGACCCTTTTGGAGGACGTCTGTGTCAGCCGGAGAGTCAATTATAGCCCCTAGTTTGCAGTCATCTGTGAACATGGTCAGTCATAGTCCTGCTGTGCTTGCTTGTACCTCTGAGAAGTATATGTTGAACAGGAGGAGTCCTAGGACTGAGCCCTGGGGAATGCCACTTGTAACCGGTTTAGAGTCAGACCTAACTCCTGCAACTCTTACCATGTGGTTTCTGTCTGTGAGCCAGTTGGCAACCCATCTCGTGATGTAGGGGTTTATGTTCAGGCTGGTGAGCTTGTCTATAATACCTGAGTGGGGAATGGTGTCGAAGGCCTTTGCGAGGTCTAGGTAGTCTGTGTGGACCGCCTTTCCCTCATCTATAGCCTTGGTAACTGTCTCAAAGAAGTCCACCAGGTTTAGGAGGCATGATCTGCCCTTAACAAAGCCAAACTGGGTAGGGTCCAGTGTTTGGAGGTTTCCAATGTCTCTGTTAATGAGATCCATGATAATGCACTCCATAGTTTTGCAGACCAAGCTAGTCAGGCTTATAGGGCAATAGTTCCTAGGGTCCGTTGTGGCTCCACCTTTGTGGAGTGGAATAACTGTTGCTGTGCACCACTCTATGGGTACATAGCCTGTGGAGAGGCTGAGTTTAAACAGTGTGTTTAGCTGAGGGGTTAGTTCATCTTTGAGCTAGTGTAGGACACAGCCTGGGACACCATCCGGTCCCATTGATGTTGTGTTTTTGGCTTTGGACAGGGCTGTTTTAACCTGAGTGTCTGTGATTTTGGGGGCACTACATTCTTCTGGTATAGTTATGGGCCCTTTTGGGGGTGAGAGGGGGTGAAGTTTGCACTGAAACTGTCTGCCAGAATGTTGGCTATATCGGTCAGTTCAGTGTATTTTGTGCCATTTTGCACTAACTCCGAGCAGATCTGAGAAATGCCACTTAGATTCTTGACATAGCTAAAGAATGCCTTGTGGTTATCTTTGGAGTCTATGGCAATTTATCTTTCAAAGCTAGCCTTGGATGATTTTATGAGGGAATGTAGTTTCTTGCTGATACTGATCAGGGATGTCTTCTTTTCTTGGGATTTTACTCTTTTCTGTACTAGTTTCCTCCTTCTATTGTATCGATTGTGTATGGCAGGGGTCCACCAGACTGGTTTCCTTTTCTTGGAGGAATCAGTCTTGGTTTTGTTTGGGATAGCATGATCCATGCATTCTTGTAGGTGCCCGTAGAGTGTATTAGTAAAGGATTTTGCAGCTTGGACAGCGTTATCCTTTAGCATGGGGCTTTGAAACTTCCCACCTTGGTCTTAAGTAATGTGGTTTGCTTTTGAAAAGTTTTTCATGGTGGTTCCTTTGACCAGGGTTGGTGGCAGAATGTGAATATCCAGAGTGATTAGTTTATGGTCAGATCTAACCAGCGAGGGGTTGACCTCCGGTGTGGAACACCGGTCGCCCATGTTGGTGATGACCAGGTCCAATATGTTGCCACCTCTGGTGGGGGTGTTGACCAGTTGATCTAGGGCATTTAAGTTTATAAATTCTAGGAAATGTTGGGCAAGGGAGTTCGTACTTGAGTAGTTCTCCCATTTAATGTTTGGGTAATTGAAATCACCCAATATCAGGGTGTTTGGTAGGACTTTTATGTTTCCCAGTGTTTCCAGGAATGCGGAGTGGGGGTCCTGGGACATGGTGTGTGATCTGTAGCAAGCTATAATTTGAATAGCAGTTTTGCCCATTGTTAGTTGCACCTGGATGATCTCTGAAGCATCGTGCTGTGCCACCAACCTGGAGGTGTGGGTTTCCTTGATGAATATGGATACTCCCCTGCCTTTTGTATTTCGGTCTGGGTTTTGTGGCCAAAATGTATGGTATGGGTTGTAGCCTGGTAGTGCTGGGGTGCTCTCTGGAGCCTTAAACCAGGTTTTCGTTACTGCACATATATCGATTTTCTCTATACTGAGGAGTGCCTTGAGTGCGTGCATTTTGAGGTTTAGGCTTCTGGCATTGAGCAGCATTACCCTCAATTTTTTGTTACTTGTGCTATTTACGGCGGTGGGTTTGTCTTTTGAGCCTTGCCTAAAAAAGGCACTATGGGGGTGGTAAGAGCCTTGGCCAGTATTCAAAAGCCTAAGGGTGACAGGTGCAAGCTGTCTCTAGCAAAGCAGCATGGCTTGTCGAGCATGTCATCCCAGGCTGACAGACACTGGATCCCCTTTGAATGACACCAGAAGCTTAGCCAATTGTTGAAATTGATAATTTTTTCTCTATACCATGGTATAATTCATGGTGAGGGCAGGATGCTACTCAGGGACAAGGTCATACCGGCCTGGGCTACGTGATCAGAGAGCTCCTCCATGTCTCTTTTCATGTAGTCCAGGGAGGTACAGCTCAGGTCATTCACACCAACATGGACAATGACAGAGTCATATTTGTACTTGTTCTGGAGTGACCTGAGTGCTTGTGTTATGTGGCGGATCCTGGCACCTGACAGGCAACTAACAGTAACCTTCTCCTTGTTCAGCCTAGTGAGTGGGACGTCAATGTGCCTTACTATAGAGTCACCTATTACTAGTGTGTTGGGTATGTTATTTTGCCTTAAGGACTGTGATTGTGTGGCACACTGGTTTTGTGAAGTATGTGTTTCATAGTTTGTGTTGGGGGGGTGGAGATTGCTTGGATATCTGCTTTGGAGTTCTCTGCTGCTTTTGCAGATTTTTATTTAGAGCCCCTGAGTATGTTTTTGTGTATTTATGTGTGTTTTTTGCCAGTGCTGGTTTCATAGGTCTATGTGAGACTGGTGGTGTGATGCAAGTAATTTCCTTCTCCTCTTGACTGCCTGGTCCAGTCTTGGGTTGAGAGAGCTGTATAATTGCATCTGTCACATTTATTAGTGTTTGGTGGAAGGAGGAGAGGCTATGAGCCTATGTATTCAATGCATTCATGAGCGTATGTATTCAGTGCATTTATGAGTCTATGTATTCAATGCATTCATGAGCCTATGCATTCATGAACCTATGTATTCAATGCATTCATGATCCTATGCACTCATTAGCCTATATATTCAATGCATTCATGAGTCTATGCATTCATGAGCCTATGTATTCAATGCATTCATGAGCCTATATATTCAATGCATTCATAAGCCTATGGATTCAATACATTCATGAGCCTATGCATTCATGATAGGTAGGTTCATAGGTAGGTACTAGGCTATTGGCCCTAGGGCCTATATAAGCCTAGCCAAAGGTACCCTGGCTTTCGCCACCCAAGAAAATTATTTTCCTGTGCCACTGTCGAGCAGAGCCACAGAAGTGATCCCCGGGGTGAATTTCCTATCTCCCATCCAGTCATCAAGATTTTTCTTGAAGAGTGCTAATGAGGAGCTTTGTTTGATATAGATAGGTAGTTTGTTCCAGAGTATGGGAAGTCTCTGGGACAGGAATCTATCCCTCCAGCATGTTCTGTTTATTGTGGTGACAAGGTTTAGGTCCCTAGACTGTGTAGCTCATAGGGATTGGGATTTCTTTAAGTGGAGCATGTCTAAAAGCTGGGGTTTGACATAGCTTTGTGTGTTAGGCAGAGATCGCCTCTGAGTAGGCGATATGCAATGGAGTAAAGCTGCAGTTTTTTGAGATGGTCTGCATAGGGCATCTGTTTGAGGCTGGTAATCCTCTTTGTGAGGTATTTCTATGGCCTTTCCAGTTGTTGTAGATGTCTTGTGAGGTACATACCAAAAGGGGCATTGTACTCTATAATGGGTCTAATGAGGAACAATGACCTCTTTTTTCCTGGATGAGAAACCTTTTGTGATGATGTGTGTCACGTAGAAGGATTTCCTGACTACTTTGGTGATGTAATTATGAAAGGATCTACTGTCCACCTGTGTCCCAAGGTTTCTTATCACACTTTCAGTGTTAAGTAGACTACCGCTTATGTGGTAGTTCATGGGTACTGAGTTTTTACCAAAAGTGATGACAATGCACTTTTTGGCATTGGGCTTGAGGCCATGGTCATGAGCCTATGTATTCAATTGAGCTTGAGGCCATGGCCTTGACCCTATGTATTCAATGCATTTATGAGCCTATGCATTTATGAGCCTGTGTATTCAATGCATTATTGAGCTTATGCATTCATGAGCTTATGTATTCAGTGTATTCATGAGCCTATGTATTCAGTGCATTCATGAGCCTATATATTTGATGCATTCATGAGCTTATGTATTCAATGCATTCATGAGCCTATGTATTCAATGCATTCATGAGTGTATGCATTCATGAGCCTATGTATTCAATGCATTCATGATCCTATGTACTCATTAGCCTATGTATTCAATGCATTCATGCGTCTATGCACTCATGAACCTATGTATTCAATGAATTAATGAGCCTATGCATTCAAGAGCCTATGTATTCAGTGTATTCATGAGCGCATGCATTCATGAGCCTGTGTATTCAATGCATTCATAAGCCTATGTATTCAATGCATTCATGAGCCTATGCATTCATGAGCCTATGTATTAAATGCATTCATGAGCCTATGTATTAAATGCATTCATGAGCCTATGTATTCATGAGCCTATGTATTCAATGCATTCCTGAGCCTATGTATTCAATGCATTCATGAGCCTATGCATTCATGAGCCTATGTATTAAATGCATTCATGAGCCTATGTATTCATGAGACTATGTATTCAATGCATTAATGAACTTATGCATTCATGAGCCTATGTATTCAATGCATTCAGGAGAGTATGCATTCATGACCTTTTGTATTCATTGCATTCATGAGCCTATGCATTCGTGAACCTATGTATTCAATGCATTCATGAGATTATGTATTCAACACATTCCTGAGCCTATGTATTAAATGCATTCATGAGCCAATGCATTCATGACCCTATGTATTAAATGCATTCATGAACTTATGTATTCAATGCATTCATGAGCTTATGCATTCATGAGCCTATGTATTCAATGCATTCATGAGCCTCTGCATTCATGAGCCAATGTAGTCAGTGCATTCATGAGCCTATGTATTCAATGCATTCATGACCTATGCATTCATGAGCCTATGTACTCAATGCATTCATGAGCCTATGCATTCCTGAGCCTATGTATATAATGCATTCATGAGCTTATACATTCATGAGCCTATATCTTCAATGCATTCATGAGCTTACGCATTCATGAGCCTATGTATTCAATGCATTGATGAGCCTATGTATTCAGTACATTCATAAGCCTATGAACTCCATACATTTATGAGCCTATGCATTCATGAGCCTATGTGTACTATGAATTCATGAGCCTATGCATTCATGAGCCTATGTATTCAATGCATTCATGAGCCTATGCATTCATGAGCCTATGTATTCAATGCATTCATGAGCTTATGCATTCATGAGCCTATGTATTCAGTGCATTCCTGAGCCTATGTAGTAAATGCATTCATGAGCCTATATATTCGATGCATTCATGAGCCTATGCACTCATGAGACTGTCTATTCAATGCACTCATGGGCCTATGCATTCATGAGCCTGTGTATTAAATGCATTCATGAGCCTATGCATTCATGACCCTATGTATTCAAGGCATTCATGAGACTATGCATTCATGAGCCTATGTATTCAATGCATTCATGAGCTTATTCATTCATCAGCCTATGTATTCAGTGCATTCATGAGCCTATGTAGTCAGTGCATTCCTGAGTCTATGTATAAAATGCATTTATGAGCCTATGCATTCATGAGCCTATGTATTCAATGCATTCATGAGCCTATGTATTCAATGCATTCATGAGCCTATGCATTCATGAGCCTATGTATTCAATGCATTCATGAGCCTATGCATTCATGAGCCTATGTATTCAATGCATTCATGAGCCTATGCATTCATGAGTCTATGCATTCATGCACTCTTGAGCCTACACATATCATGAGCCTATGTATTCAATGCATTCATGAGTCTATTCATTCCTGAGCCTATTTATTCAATGCATTCCTGAGTGTATGCATTCAATGTATTCATGAGCTTATGTATTCAATGGGTCATTCATGAGCCTATACCATTATGTTTGATGTCATGAAATGCATTCATGAGTTTTATGCAGGGCATTCATGCACCCTATGTATTTAAATATACCAATGAGATCCTACATTCAAGAATTCATGTATCTCCATTCATGAGCCTATGTATTCAATGCATTCATGAGCCCAAATGGTGTTCGTCTATTGAGATCTTCACTGTGATAATAGTGACCTGTATTCAATGCATTCATGAGTGTATACATTCATGAGCCAATGTATTCAATGCATTCATGAGCCTATGCATTCATGAGCCTATGTATTCAATGCATTCATGAGTCTATGCATTCATGAGCCTATGTATTCAATGCATTCATGAGTGTATGCATTCATGAGCCTATGCATTCATGAGCTTATGTATTCAATGCATTCATGAGCCTATGTATTCATGCATTCATGAGCCTATGCATTCATGAGCCTATGTATTCAATGCATTCATGAGCCTATGCATTCATGAGCCTATGTATTCAATGCATTCATGAGCCTATGCATTCATGAGCCTATGTATTCAATGCATTCATGAGCGTATGCATTCATGAGCCTATGTATTCAATGCATTCATGAGCCTATGTATTCAATGCATTCATGAGCCTATGCATTCATGAGCCTATGTGTACAATGAATTAATGAGCCTATGCATTCATGAGCCTATCTATTCAATGCATTCATGAGTCAATGCATTCATGAGCCTATGTATTTAGTGCATTCATGAGCGTATGCATTCATGAGCCTATGTATTTGATGCATTCATGAGCCTATGCATCCATGAACCTATGTATTCAATGCATTCATGAGCCTATGCAATTATGAGCCTATGCATTCACAAGCCTATGTACTGAATGCATTCATTAGCCTATGTATTCAATGCATTCATGAACCTATGTATTCAATGCATTCATGACCCTATGCATTCATGAGCCTATGTATTCAATGCATTCATGAGCCTATGCATTCATGAGCCTATGTATTCAATGCATTCATGAGCCTATGCATTCATGAGCCTATGTATTCAATGCATTCATGAGCCTATGTATTCAATGCATTCATGAGCCTATGCATTCATGAGCCTATGTATTCAATGCATTCATGAGTCTATGCATTCATGAGCCTATGTATTCAATGCATTCATGAGCCTATGTATTAAATGCATTCATGAGCCTATGTATTCATGAGCCTATGTATTTAATGCATTCATGAGCCTATGTATCCATGAGCCTATGTATTCAAAGCATACATGAGCCTATGCATTCATGAGCCTATGTATTCAATGCATTGAGATCTTCACTATGATAATAGTGACCTGTATTAAATGCATTCATGAGCCTATGCATTCATGAGCCTATGTATTCAATGCATTCATGAGCCTATGCATTCATGAGCCTATGTATTCAATGCATTCATGAGCCTATGCATTCATGAGCCTATGTAGTCAAGGCATTCATGAGCGCATGCACTTATGAGCCTATGCATTCATGAGCTTATGTATTCAATGCATTCATGAGCCTATGTATTCAATGCATTCATGAGCCTATGCATTCATGAGCCTATGTATTCAATGCATTCATGAGCCTATGCATTCATGAGCCTATGTATTCAATGCATTCATGAGCCTATGCATTCATGAGCCTATGTATTCAATGCATTCATGAGCCTATGTATTCAATGCATTCATGAGCCTATGCATTCATGAGCCTATGTATTCAATGCATTCATGAGCCTATGCATTCATGAGCCTATGTATTCAATGCATACATGAGCCAATGCATTCATGAGCCTATGTATTCAATGCATTCATGAGCCTATGCATTCATGAGCCTATGTATTCAATGCACTCATGAGCCTATGCATTCATGAGCCTATGTATTCAATGCATTCATGAGCCTATGCAATTATGAGCCTATGCGTTCCCAAGCCTATGTATTCAATGCATTCAAGAGCCTATGTATAAAATGCATTCATGAGCCTATGTATTAAATGCATTCATGAGCCTATGCATTCATGAGCCTATGTATTCAATGCATTCATGAGCCTATGCATTCATGAGCCTATGTATTCAATGCATTCATGAGCCTATGTATTCAATGCATTCATGAGCCTATGCATTCATGAGCCTATGTATTCAATGCATTCATGAGCCTATGCATTCATGAGCCTATGTATTAAATGCATTCATGAGCCTATGCATTCATGAGCCTATGTATTCAATGCATTCATGAGCCTATGTATTCAATGCATTCATGAGCCTATGCATTCATGAGCCTATGTATTAAATGCATTCATGAGCCTATGTATTCAATGCATTCATGAGCTTATGCATTCATGAGCCTATGTATTCAATGCATTCATGAGCCTATGCATTCATGAGCCTATGTATTCAATGCATTCATGAGCCTATGCATTCATGAGCCTATGTATTCAATGCATTCATGAGCCTATGTATTCAATGCATTCATGAGCCTATGTATTCAATGCATTCATGAGCCTATGCATTCATGAGCCTATGTATTCAATGCATTCATGAGCCTATGTATTCAATGCATTCATGAGCCTATGCATTCATGAGCCTATGTATTCAATGCATTCATGAGCCTATGCATTCATGAGCCTATGTATTCAATGCATTCATGAGCCTATGCATTCATGAGCCTATGTATTCAATGCATTCATGAGCCTATGTATTCAGTGCATTCCTGAGCCTATGTATTAAATGCATTCATGAGCCTATGCATTCATGAGCCTATGTATTCAATGCATTCATGAGCCTATGCATTCATGAGCCTATGTATTCAATGCATTCATGAGCCTATGTATTCAGTGCATTCATGAGCCTATGTATTCAATGCATTCATGAGCCTATGCATTCATGAGCCTATGTATTAAATGCATTCATGAGCCTATGCATTCATGAGCCTATGTATTCAATGCATTCATGAGCCTATGCATTCATGAGCCTATGTATTCAATGCATTCATGAGCCTATGTATTCAATGCATTCATGAGCCTATGCATTCATGAGCCTATGTATTCAATGCATTCATGAGCCTATGCATTCATGAGCCTATGTATTCAATGCATTCATGAGCCTATGCATTCATGAGCCTATGTATTCAATGCATTCATGAGCCTATGCATTCATGAGCCTATGTATTCAATGCATTCATGAGCCTATGCATTCATGAGCCTATGTATTCAATGCATTCATGAGCCTATGCATTCATGAGCCTATGTATTCAATGCATTCATGAGCCTATGTATTCAATGCATTCATGAGCCTATGCATTCATGAGCCTATGTATTAAATGCATTCATGAGCCTATGTATTCATGAGCCTATGTATTCAATGCATTCATGAGCCTATGCATTCATGAGCCTATGTATTCAATGCATTCATGAGCCTATGTATTCAATGCATTCATGAGCCTATGCATTCATGAGCCTATGTATTCAATGCATTCATGAGCCTATGTATTCAATGCATTCATGAGCCTATGCATTCATGAGCCTATGTATTCAATGCATTCATGAGCCTATGCATTCATGAGCCTATGTATTCAATGCATTCATGAGCCTATGCATTCATGAGCCTATGTATTCAATGCATTCATGAGCCTATGTATTCAATGCATTCATGAGCCTATGCATTCATGAGCCTATGTATTCAATGCATTCATGAGCCTATGCATTCATGAGCCTATGTATTCAATGCATTCATGAGCCTATGTATTCAATGCATTCATGAGCCTATGCATTCATGAGCCTATGTATTCAATGCATTCATGAGCCTATGCATTCATGAGCCTATGTATTCAATGCATTCATGAGCCTATGCATTCATGAGCCTATGTATTCAATGCATTCATGAGCCTATGTATTCAATGCATTCATGAGCCTATGCATTCATGAGCCTATGTATTCAATGCATTCATGAGCCTATGCATTCATGAGCCTATGTATTAAATGCATTCATGAGCCTATGTATTCAATGCATTCATGAGCCTATGCATTCATGAGCCTATGTATTCAATGCATTCATGAGCCTATGTATTCAATGCATTCATGAGCCTATGTATTCAATGCATTCATGAGCCTATGCATTCATGAGCCTATGTATTCAATGCATTCATGAGCCTATGTATTCAATGCATTCATGAGCCTATGTATTCAATGCATTCATGAGCCTATGCATTCATGAGCCTATGTATTCAATGCATTCATGAGCCTATGCATTCATGAGCCTATGTAATCAAGGCATTCATGAGTGTATGCACTTATGAGCCTATGCATTTGTGAGCCTATGTATTCAATGCATTCATGAGCTTATGCATTCATGAGCCTATGTATTCAATGCATTCATGAGCCTATGTATTCAATGCATTCATGAGCCTATGCATTCATGAGCCTATGTATTCAATGCATTCATGAGCCTATGCATTCATGAGCCTATGTATTAAATGCATTCATGAGCCTATGTATTCATGAGACTATGTATTCAATGCATTAATGAGCTTATGCATTCATGAGCCTATATATTCAATGCATTCATGAGCCTATGCATTCATGAGCCTATGTATTCAATGCATTCATGAGCCTATGCATTCATGAGCCTATGTATTCAATGCATTCATGAGCCTATGTATTCAATGCATTCATGAGCCTATGCATTCATGAGCCTATGTATTCAATGCATTCATGAGCCTATGCATTCATGAGCCTATGTATTCAATGCATTCATGAGCCTATGCATTCATGAGCCTATGTATTCAATGCATTCATGAGCCTATGTATTCAATGCATTCATGAGCCTATGCATTCATGAGCCTATGTATTAAATGCATTCATGAGCCTATGCATTCATGAGCCTATGTATTCAATGCATTCATGAGCCTATGCATTCATGAGCCTATGTATTCAATGCATTCATGAGCCTATGCATTCATGAGCCTATGTATTCAATGCATTCATGAGCCTATGCATTCATGAGCCTATGTATTCAATGCATTCATGAGCCTATGTATTCAATGCATTCATGAGCCTATGTATTCAATGCATTCATGAGCCTATGCATTCATGAGCCTATGTATTCAATGCATTCATGAGCCTATGCATTCATGAGCCTATGCATTTATGAGACTATGCATTCATGAGCCTATGTATTCAATGCATTCATGAGCCTATGCATTCATGAGCCTATGCATTCATGAGCCTATGTATTCAATGCATTCATGAGCCTATGCATTCATGAGCCTATGTATTCAATGCATTCATGAGCCTATGTATTCAATGCATTCATGAGCCTATGCATTCATGAGCCTATGTATTCAATGCATTCATGAGCCTATGTATTCAATGCATTCATGAGCCTATGTATTCAATGCATTCATGAGCCTATGCATTCATGAGCCTATGTATTCAATGCATTCATGAGCCTATGTATTCAATGCATTCATGAGCCTATGCATTCATGAGCCTATGCATTCATGAGCCTATGTATTCAATGCATTCATGAGCCTATGCATTCATGAGCCTATGTATTCAATGCATTCATGAGCCTATGCATTCATGAGCCTATGTATTCAATGCATTCATGAGCCTATGCATTCATGAGCCTATGTATTCAATGCATTCATGAGCCTATGCATTCATGAGCCTATGTATTCAATGCATTCATGAGCCTATGTATTCAATGCATTCATGAGCCTATGCATTCATGAGCCTATGTATTCAATGCATTCATGAGCCTATGCATTCATGAGCCTATGTATTCAATGCATTCATGAGCCTATGCATTCATGAGCCTATGTATTCAATGCATTCATGAGCCTATGCATTCATGAGCTTATGTATTCAATGCATTCATGAGCCTATGCATTCATGAGTCTATGTATTCAATGCATTCATGAGCCTATGCATTCATGAGCCTATGTATTCAATGCATTCATGAGCCTATGCATTCATGAGCCTATGTATTCAATGCATTCATGAGCCTATGCATTCATGAGCCTATGTATTCAATGCATTCATGAGCCTATGCATTCATGAGCCTATGTATTCAATGCATTCATGAGCCTATGCATTCATGAGCCTATGTATTCAATGCATTCATGAGCCTATGCATTCATGAGCCTATGTATTCAATGCATTCATGAGCCTATGCATTCATGAGCCTATGTATTCAATGCATTCATGAGCCTATGTATTCAATGCATTCATGAGCCTATGCATTCATGAGCCTATGTATTCAATGCATTCATGAGCTTATGCATTCATGAGCCTATGTATTCAATGTATTCATGAGCCTATGTATTCAATGCATTCATGAGCCTATGCATTCATGAGCCTATGTATTCAATGCATTCATGAGCCTATGCATTCATGAGCCTATGTATTCAATGCATTCATGAGCCTATGCATTCCTGAGCCTATGTATTCAATGCATTCATGAGCCTATGCATTCATGAGCCTATGTATTCAATGCATTCATGAGCCTATGCATTCATGAGCCTATGTATTCAATGCATTCATGAGCCTATGTATTCAATGCATTCATGAGCCTATGCATTCATGAGCCTATGTATTCAATGCATTCATGAGCCTATGCATTCATGAGCCTATGTATTCAATGCATTCATGAGCCTATGCATTCATGAGCCTATGTATTCAATGCATTCATGAGCCTATGCATTCATGAGCCTATGTATTCAATGCATTCATGAGCCTATGCATTCATGCTATTTATTCAATGCATTCATGAGCCTATGCATTCAAGAGCCTATGTATTCAATGCATTCATGAGTCTATGCATTCATAAGCCTATGCATTTGGTGCATTCATGAGCGTATGCATTCATGAGCCTGTGTATTCAATGCATTCATGCATTCATGAGCCTATGCATTCATGAGCCTATGTATTCAGTGCATTCATGAACCTATGCATTCATGAGCCTATGTATTCAATGCATTCATGAGCCTATGCATTCATGAGCCTATGTATTCAATGCATTCATGAGCCTATGCATTCATGAGCCTATGTATTCAATGCATTCATGAGCCTATGCATTCATGAGCCTATGTATTCAATGCATTCATGAGCCTATGTATTCAATGCATTCATGAGCCTATGCATTCATGACCCTATGCATTCATGACCTTATGTATTCAGTGCATTCATGAGCCTATGTATTCAATGCATTCATGAGCCTATGCATTCATGAGCCTATGTATTAAATGCATTCATGAGCCTATGCATTCATGAGCCTATGTATTCAATGCATTCATGAGCCTATGCATTCATGAGCCTATGTATTCAATGCATTCATGAGCCTATGTATTCAATGCATTCATGAGCCTATGTATTCAATGCATTCATGAGCCTATGCATTCATGAGCCTATGTATTCAATGCATTCATGAGCCTATGTATTCAATGCATTCATGAGCCTATGCATTCATGAGCCTATGTATTAAATGCATTCATGAGCCTATGCATTCATGAGCCTATGTATTCAATGCATTCATGAGCCTATGCATTCATGAGCCTATGTATTCAATGCATTCATGAGCCTATGTATTCAATGCATTCATGAGCCTATGTATTCAATGCATTCATGAGCCTATGCATTCATGAGCCTATGTATTCAATGCATTCATGAGCCTATGCATTCATGAGCCTATGTATTCAATGCATTCATGAGCCTATGTATTCAATGCATTCATGAGCCTATGTATTCAATGCATTCATGAGCCTATGCATTCATGAGCCTATGCATTCATGAGCCTATGTATTCAATGCATTCATGAGCCTATGCATTCATGAGCCTATGTATTCAATGCATTCATGAGCCTATGTATTAAATGCATTCATGAGCCTATGTATTCAATGCATTCATGAGCCTATGCATTCATGAGCCTATGTATTCAATGCATTCATGAGCCTATGCATTCATGAGCCTATGTATTCAATGCATTCATGAGCCTATGTATTCAATGCATTCATGAGCCTATGCATTCATGAGCCTATGTATTCAATGCATTCATGAGCCTATGCATTCATGAGCCTATGTATTCAATGCATTCATGAGCCTATGCATTCATGAGCCTATGTATTCAATGCATTCATGAGCCTATGTATTCAATGCATTCATGAGCCTATGCATTCATGAGCCTATGTATTCAATGCATTCATGAGCCTATGCATTCATGAGCCTATGTATTCAATGCATTCATGAGCCTATGCATTCATGAGCCTATGTATTCATCAGCCTATGTATTCAGTGCATTCATGAGCCTATGTATTCAGTGCATTCATGAGCCTATGTATTAAATGCATTCATGAGCCTATGCATTCATGAGCCTATGTATTCAATGCATTCATGAGCCTATGCATTCATGAGCCTATGTATTCAATGCATTCATGAGCCTATGTATTCAATGCATTCATGAGCCTATGTATTCAATGCATTCATGACCCTATGAATTCATGACCTTATGTATTCAGTGCACTCATGAGCCTATGCATTCATGAGCCTATGCATTTATGAGACTATGCATTCACAAGCCTATGTATTAAATGCATTCATGAGCCTATGCATTCATGAGCCTATGTATTCAATGCATTCATGAGCCTATGCATTCATGAGCCTATGTATTAAATGCATTCATGAGCCTATGTATTCATGAGCCTATGTATTCAATGCATTCATGAGCCTATGCATTCATGAGCCTATGTATTCAATGCATTCATGAGCCTATGCATTCATGAGCCTATGTATTCAATGCATTCATGAGCCTATGCATTCATGAGCCTATGTATTCAATGCATTCATGAGCCTATGTATTCAATGCATTCATGAGCCTATGCATTCATGAGCCTATGCATTTATGAGACTATGCATTCACAAGCCTATGTATTAAATGCATTCATGAGCCTATGCATTCATGAGCCTATGTATTCAATGCATTCATGAGCCTATGCATTCATGAGCCTATGTATTAAATGCATTCATGAGCCTATGCATTCATGAGCCTATGTATTCAATGCATTCATGAGCCTATGCATTCATGAGCCTATGTATTCAATGCATTCATGAGCCTATGCATTCATGACCTTATGTATTCAGCGCATTCATGAGCCTATGCATTCATGAGCCTATGTATTCAATGCATTCATGAGCCTATGTATTCAATGCATTCATGAGCCTATGTATTCAATGCATTCATGAGCCTATGCATTCATGAGCCTATGTATTCAATGCATTCATGAGCCTATGCATTCATGAGCCTATGTATTCAATGCATTCATGAGCCTATGCATTCATGAGCCTATGTATTCAATGCATTCATAAGCCTATGTATTCAGTGCATTCCTGAGACTATGTATTAAATGCATTCATGAGTCTATGCATTCATGAACCTATGCATTCATGAGATTATGTATTCAATGCATTCATGAGCCTATGCATTCATGAGCCTATGTATTCAATGCATTCATGAGCCTATGCATTCATGAGCCTATGTATTCAATGCATTCATGAGCCTATGCATTCATGAGCCTATGTATTCAATGCATTCATGAGCCTATGTATTCAATGCATTCATGAGCCTATGCCTTCATGACCTTATGTATTCAGCACATTCATGAGCCTATGCATTCATGAGCCTATGTATTCAATGCATTCATGAGCCTATGTATTCAATGCATTCATGAGCCTATGCATTCATGAGCCTATGTATTCAATGCATTCATGAGCCTATGCATTCATGAGCCTATGTATTCAATGCATTCATGAGCCTATGCATTCATGAGCCTATGTATTCAATGCATTCATGAGCCTATGCATTCATGAGCCTATGTATTCAATGCATTCATGAGCCTATGCATTCATGAGCCTATGTATTCAATGCATTCATGAGCCTATGCATTCATGAGCCTATGTATTCAATGCATTCATGAGCCTATGTATTCAATGCATTCATGAGCCTATGCATTCATGAGCCTATGTATTCAATGCATTCATGAGCCTATGCATTCATGAGCCTATGTATTCAATGCATTCATGAGCCTATGCATTCATGAGCCTATGTATTCAATGCATTCATGAGCCTATGCATTCATGAGCCTATGTATTCAATGCATTCATGAGCCTATGCATTCATGAGCCTATGTATTCAATGCATTCATGAGCCTATGTATTCAATGCATTCATGAGCCTATGCATTCATGAGCCTATGTATTCAATGCATTCATGAGCCTATGTATTCAATGCATTCATGAGCCTATGTATTCAATGCATTCATGAGCCTATGCATTCATGAGCCTATGTATTCAATGCATTCATGAGCCTATGTATTCAATGCATTCATGAGCCTATGCATTCATGAGCCTATGTATTCAATGCATTCATGAGCCTATGCATTCATGAGCCTATGTATTCAATGCATTCATGAGCCTATGCATTCATGAGCCTATGTATTCAATGCATTCATGACCCTATGAATTCATGACCTTATGTATTCAGTGCACTCATGAGCCTATGCATTCATGAGCCTATGCATTTATGAGACTATGCATTCATGAGCCTATGCATTCATGAGCCTATGTATTCAATGCATTCATGAGCCTATGTATTCAATGCATTCATGAGCCTATGTATTCAATGCATTCATGAGCCTATGCATTCATGAGCCTATGTATTCAATGCATTCATGAGCCTATGTATTCAATGCATTCATGAGTCTATGCATTCATGAGCCTATGTATTCAGTGCATTCCTGAGCCTATGTATTCAATGCATTCATGAGCCTATGTATTCAATGCATTCATGAGCCTATGTATTCAATGCATTCATGAGCCTATGCATTCATGAGCCTATGTATTAAATGCATTCATGAGCCTATGTATTCAATGCATTCATGAGCTTATGCATTCATGAGCATATGCATTCATGAGCCTGTGTATTCAATGCATTCATGAGCCTATGCATTCTTGAGCCTATGTAGTCAATGCATTCTTGAGCGTATGCACTTATGAGCCTATGCATTCGTGAGCCTATGCATTCATGACCTTATGTATTCAGCACATTCATGAGCCTATGCATTCATGAGCCTATGTATACAGTGCATTCATGAGCCTATGTATTCAATGCATTCATGAACCTATGCATTCATGAGCCTATGTATTCAATGCATTCATGAACCTATGCATTCATGAGCCTATGTATTCAATGCATTCATGAGCCTATGCATTCATGAGCCTATGTATTCAATGCATTCATGAGCCTATGTATTCAATGCATTCATGAGCCTATGTATTCAATGCATTCATGAGCCTATGTATTCAATGCATTCATGAGTCTATGCATTCATGAGCCTATGTATTCAGTGCATTCCTGAGCCTATGTATTCAATGCATTCATGAGCCTATGTATTCAATGCATTCATGAGCCTATGTATTCAATGCATTCATGAGCCTATGCATTCATGAGCCTATGTATTAAATGCATTCATGAGCCTATGTATTCATGAGCCTATGTATTCAATGCATTCATGAGCCTATGCATTCATGAGCCTATGTATTCAATGCATTCATGAGCCTATGCATTCATGAGCCTATGTATTCAATGCATTCATGAGCCTATGTATTCAATGCATTCATGAGCCTATGTATTTAATGCATTCATGAGCCTATGCATTCATGAGCCTATGTATTCAATGCATTCATGAACCTATGCATTCATAAGCCTATGTATTCAGTGCATTCATGAACATATGTATTTATAAGCCTATGTATTCCATGCATTCATGAGCCTATGCATTCATGAGCCTATGTATTCAATGCATTCATGAACCTATGCATTCATGAGCCTATGTATTCAGTGCATTCATGAGCCTATGCATTCATGAGCCTATGTATTCAATGCATTCATGAGCCTATGCATTCATGAGCCTATGTATTCAGTGCATTCCTGAGCCTATGCATTCTTGTGCCCATGTATTCAATGCATTCAGTGCATTCATGAACGTTCATGAACCTATGTATTCAATGCATTCAGTGCATTCATGAACGTTCATGAACCTATGTATTCTGTGTATTCAGTGCATTCATGAACTTTCATGAACCTATGCATTCTACGTATTCAGTGCATTCATGAACGTTCATGAACCTATGCATTCAATGCATTCAGTGCATTCATGAACGTTCATGAACCTATGCATTCTATGTATTTAGTGCATTCATGAACGTTCATGAACCTATGCATTCTATGTATTCAGTGCATTCATGAACGTTCATGAACCTATGCATTCTATGTATTCAGTGCATTCATGAACGTTCATGAACCTATGCATTCTATGTATTCAGTGCATTCATGAACGTTCATGAACCTATGCATTCTTTGTATTCAGTGCATTCATGAACGTTCATGAACCTATGCTTGCTCAATTGTGCAGTGAACCATCTTCCTGCTGCAAAATCAAGCTCAATGAGTAGCAAAAGAAGAGCAGCACAGCAAAGTACAAACACATGATTATAAAAAGGGGGGAAGGCAAAGATAGAAAATGGGGAGAATAGAGAGCAACGGAAAACACAAAGGGATCTTGGGAACCTTAAAGAATGATAGGTGAGCATAAGAGAAAGGCATATTTTTGTGAAACAGCTGCCCCTCCTATTGTCAGTCCCAGCGGTTCAACAAGCAGCACACTTGGTTTTTTACTGAAAAAATCAGAAGACTCTGGGTTCCTTTCGCACATTAAATGTGTTAATTTATTTTTGTAACACAGGCATTACAGTGCAGCATAAATAGGGGTGTTGCACTCCTGAGTGTACCATCCTTTGGATGAGATGTAAAACTGACGTCTCATCTGCCTAAGTTAGTGGCAGCTCAGGTGGTTGTTAAATACCACTTAGGGTCTCATCTGAAAACAGGCAACTGGCCTAATGATACTACCCTGGTCAACAAAGCAGAAAGAAAAAAATATATGAAGGGGCAGGGTAGGTGGGAGAGGTACAGTATCTTAAGGAAGGATAGAGGTACTAGAGAAGGTAGCAGGCATGGACAAAGAAACATACATACACAGAGATTCCTGGATTTTGTAAACACAAACTCCCTGGACCAGATAGTCAATATACCAACCAGGGTTGCAACCATACTTCATATAGTCCTCATAATATGGGAGAGTGCTGCATAGTCAGGAAAACCTTCTACGTGGCACATCTTATCGCTAAGGGCTTTTCATCCAGAAAAATGGAGGTCATTGTCCCACTGTACTCATCCCTCATTAGACCCATTATAGAGGATAATGCCCCATTTGGTATGTACCTCACAAGACATCTGCAACAGCTGGAAAGGCCACAGAAATACCTCACTAAAAGAATCACAGGCCTAAAACAGATGCCATATGTTGACCATCTAAAAAAACTCCAGCTATACTCTGTGGCATATCGTCTACTCAGAAGCGATCTCTGCTTAACATACAAGGCCATGTCAAACCCTGAGCTGTTGGACATCCTCCACTTAAAGAAATCCCAATCCCTCAAAGCCACATGCTCCAGGGATCTAAACCTTGTCATCGCAATGAACAAAAGATGCTGGAGGGATAGGTTTCTGACCCAGAGACTCCCCATACTCTGGAATAGACTGCCCATACATGTCAAGCAGAGCACCTCATTGGCCCTCTTCAAAAGGAACCTTGATGATTGGATGGGAGATAGGAAATGCACCCCGGGGATCATGTCAGTCGCCCTGCTAGACAGGGGCCCAGACAAGTAAATATTGTGGGAAAAAATTTCCAGGGAATTGTTATGGCTAGGCTTGCATAGGCCTTAGGGCCGATAGCCTAGTACCAACCTATGAACCTATGAACCCCCTACTGTAATGCATTTTCTGATAAGATCAGACCACAAAATGGTCTCCGTTGAAGGAAAAAATAAAACCTGGACCCCCACCTAAACCTGAAAAATTCAGGAACTATTCTAAGGATAACCTCCTATTATTAAGTGAGAACCTGAGAAAATTTCAAGCCCCCATAATCTCTGAGAACACTGCCTATGCAGAACTGTTCACAGAAACCCTATACAAGAATGTTAATAGCTGCATAGAGGCAGCTGTACCCAAAATTAACTCAAAAAAAACAAGCCACCCTGGTGGAATTACAAAATCAGTAGGCTGTATAACAGAAGGAAGAAAATTATGACAAAAAATAGGAGGTGCAGCACCCAGCAGGATAAAAGCACTCTCATCAAACTAAACAAACAACACAGAGGATAAATAAAGTCTACCAAAGCCACATTTGAAGTAAGTTTGGCCTCCCAGGTCAAGGACAACCACAAAGCATTCTTTATCTATGTCCGCAACCTCAAAGGCAGTACACAATTAGGTTCATAGGTTCATAGGTGTTTACTAGGCTAATGACCACAAGTGCCTTTTTAAGCCTAGCCATGCATCCCAAATCTCTGACAAGTTCTGATACCCTTGATAAGTGTAAGCATGGGCCAGGGAGATGAACCATATACAGGTTGCCTGTTTGCATTAGAGACATAGGTGGCAAACCAGGGACGAATTTCTGGTTTCCCATGCAATTTTCCAAGTTGCACTTGAATTAGGTTAGGGAGGAACTCTGCCTCACATGGATGGGGATCCTGTTCCATAGATGGGGTAGTCACCAGGATACATACCTATCTCTCCAGCAAGTCCTATTTATATCACAGGCAAGGTTTAAGTCTTTAGAGTGGGTAATTCTGCTACTGTTTGTTTTGTGGATATGCAGGAGGTCTGTCAGAGTGGGGACTGACAATACCCTGTTTGCCAGGCATAGATCTCCCTTCAAAAGCCTGTAGGAGACAGAATACAGGGATAGGGCCTTGAGGTGGTCTGCATATGACATATTACTTAGGCCCTGTATTCTTTTAGTGAGGAACCTCTATGGACATTCCAGTTGTTAAATATGCCTGGTTAGGTACATACCAAAGGGAGCACTGTACTCAATGATATGTCTGATGAATGCCGAATACAGTGGAACAATGACTTCCTTGGACTTAGATCCCATATCTTTGTTTATAAGTTGCGCAACATAGAATGATTTCCTCACCACTGTAAACACTTGATAATCAAAGGCTAGATTACTATCTATGTATGTCCCTATGTCCCTGACTACTGGGTCAACTCTAAGGGGTGTGTTGTCAATATGATAGTTACAAGGGATGGATAACTTCCCAAATGATACTATTATGCATTTCTTGGCATTTACTTTTAATCCATGGCTCTGACACCAGTTATTTATCTTTGTCAGCCCCTCCTGGAGAAAATTTGTGTCAGTGTGAGATTCAATGACAGCTCCTAATTTGCAGTCATCTGCAAAGTTAGTCAGCCAGAGACCACTGACCTTGGCCTTTATTTCTGAGAAGTAAATGCCAAAAAGGAGCGGTCCATGGACTGTTCCCTGAGGGACTCCACTTGTGAGTGGCCTCTTTGTAGAAGTGGACTCCCCAATTCTAACTTTCTGGGTCCTGTCTGAGAGCCAGTTGGATATCCACAGGGTGACATACGGGTTTGTACCTACCTTCTTGAGTTTGTCAACAATGCATGAGTGGGGAATTGTGTCAAATGCTTTGGCCAGGTCAAGATAGGCAGGGTGAACGATTTTGTCCTCATCCATTGCTTTGGTGACCTTCTCAAGGAAGTCCACCAGGTTGAGTAGGCATGATCTGCCCTTGACAAAGCCAAACTGGGTTGGTCCAGTGTCTGGAGGTTTACTATATCTCTTTTGATCATCTCCATGATAATTGTTTTCCATGGCTTTACATATAAGACTAGTGAGACTTATGGGTTTGTAGTTTCCAGGGTCTGTAGATGGCTCAGCTTTGTGCAGAGGGATGACTGTTGCCTTTCTCCATTCATAAGGCATGAAGCCTGTTTGGGGGCTACAGTTAAATAGTAATTCCAGAGACCCTGATAGGTCATGTTTCATGCTATTTAGTAGGCATCCTGGGATATTGTCTGGGCCCATTGATGCAGTGTTTATGATCTGAGAGAGAGCATTAAGGACCTGTTCCCTAGTGATAGTAGGGGGTTATATTTGATGATATTTCCTGAAGAAAGGTTGAGGAGGAGAGAGGAGTAAAGTTGGATCTGAATTTACCAGCCTGGAGGTTTGCTATATCTTCTGGCTCAGTATAATTGGCTCCATTTACAATGAGCTCTGCACACAATTGTGTCTTGCCTTTGAGGTTGCGGACATAGCTAAGGAATGCTTTGTGGTTGTCCTTGGCCTGGGAGGCCAAATTTACCTCAAATTTGGCTTTGGTAGACTTTATCTGTCCTCTGAGTTGTTTGTTTAGTTTGATGAAAGTGCTTTTATCCTGATGGGTGCTGCACCTCCTAATTATTTCCATGATTTTCTTCCTCCTGTCATACAGATGATTGATTTTGTGATTCCACCAGGGTGGTTTGTTTTTTTAGTTAGTTCTGTACTTCTTCCTGGTGGGTACAGCTGCCTCTATGCAGCTATTAATATGCTTGTGCAGGGTTTTTGTGAACAGTTCTGCATAGGCAGAAGTGTTCTCAGGGTTTATAGGGGCTTGAAATGTTGCCAGGTTCTCACTTAATAGCAGGAGGTTAGCCATAGAATAGTTCCTGAATATTCCTGGTTGACCTGGGGGTCCAGGTTTTATTTTTACTTGAAAGAAGACCATTTCGTGGCCTGACCTTACCAGGGAAGGCATTACAGTAGGAGTTGTTCAGCACTCTCCCATATTACTGAGGACCAGATCCTGTGTGCAGAGCTCATTGTAAATGGAGCCACTTATACTGAGTCAGACTAACTTACTGTTCTGGAGTGACTGACTGGCTCCAGTATGTTTTGGATAGATTAGACAGGAAAACAAGAAGGGTGCTTCATGCTCACCAAATGATTTATAAATATCAGTGCATACCAAGATTATATATTCCCCATTCCAAAGGAGGGATGGGCCTCCTTGAAACTGATTACATGTATGGATCTGCAATCATGACACTCCACACATATCTGCTGACCTCACAACACCCAAACGTAATGAAAGTTTTGATGTCCTCCTTTCTTAGTCTAGCAGAAGCATTTACAAAGTCCACTGAACATGTGGGAGAAACAGATAAATTTATGTTTTGTAAAACAGAATTGGAAACAGTGGCACACCTCATTGCTGGTTGCGACATACTAATGGCAGAAGGACTGTACACTGAAAGGCATAACGTGGCAAGACTGTTGCACTGGGGATTGTGCAAACATGGTACTGAAGTAGCTGAAAAACACTGGAAACATGAGCCACAAAGCATCATAGAAAATGATGAAGTCTACTTCATGTGGGATCACCCATTATGAACAGTTCAAAGGATATATGCTAGAAAACTGGATCTAGTGGTCCATGAAAAGACAAAAGTAGCATTTATCACTGAAATTGTCACCAGTGAATACAGTGTATTGCATATACAGAGACACAAAGTTGCAAAATATCAGGATCTGCAGGCAGAAATGAGAGCAATGTGGAAGAAAGATACCTAGACAGTCCCAATAGTAGTAGGAGCAACGGGTCTTACAAAAAAGAACCTACAATCATATTTAGATATGCTACCAATACATATAATCCCATACGAATTGCAGAAGGAGTCAGTTCTGGGCACATTGCGGGTGCTGTGAAGAGCACTTTTGGCTGACATCAAAGACTGAAGCAATACTAATTTCATGAACTTTAATCTGACTTTGACTTAGGAATGGTGTCCATTCCCATCATGGTAGTAGAAACTCAAAAGACTTGGAGAAATTAAAAAAGTCAGAAAATATAGCAAACCTCCTGGCTGATAAATTCAGCTCTAATATTACCCCTGTCTCCCTCTCAACCTTTCCTCAGGAAATAGCAGCAAATATAACACCCTACTATTTACTATTTTTAAAATTCTCTCTAAGACCAAGAACACTGCATCAATGGGCCCAGACAATATCCCAGGATGCCTTCTAAATTGCATGAAACATGACCTATAAGGGCCTCTGGAATTACTATTTAACTGTAGCCTCCAAACAGGCTTCATGCCTCATGAATGAAGAAAGGCAAAAGTCATCCCTCTGCACAAAGGTGGGCCATCTATAGACCTTGGAAACTACAGACCCATAAGTCTCACTAGTCTTATATGTAAAGCCAAGGAAAAAATTATCATGAAAATGATCAACAGATAAAGAGTAAATCTCCAGACACTGGACCCAACCCAGTTTGGTTTCGTCAAGGACAGATCATGCCTACTCAGCGTGGTGGACTTCTTTGAGAAAGTCACCAAAGCAATGGATAATGGCAAAATCATTGACACTGCCTACCTTGACCTGGCCAAGGCATTTGACACAATACCCAACTTGGGCATTGTTGACAAACTCAAGAGGTTAGGTATAAACCCATATGTCACCCAGTGGATAGCGAATTGTCTCACAGACAGCAGCCTGGAGGTTAGAATTGGGGAGTCTACCTCTACAAAGAGGCCAATAACAAGTGGAGTCCCTCAGGGATCATTCCTTGGACTGCTCTTTTTTGGCATTTACTTCACAAAAGTCAAGGCCAATGTCAGTGGTCTCTGGCTGACTACATTTACATATGATTGCAAATTAGGAGCTGCCATTAAATCTCATATTGACATAAATGTTCTCCAGGAGGGGCTGACACACACAAACAACTGGTGTCAGAGCCATGAACTAAAACTAAATGCCAAGAAATGCATAATAGTATCCTTTGGGAAGTCATCCATCCCTGGTAACTATCATATTGAAAACACACTCCTTAGAGTTAACTGAGTAGTCAGGGACTTAGGGACACACATAGATAGTAATCTAGCCTTTGACCATCATGTGTCTACAGTGGTGAGGAAATCATTCCATGTAGAGCAACTTATGCACAAAGATATGGCATCTAAGTCCAAGAAAATCATTGTCCCACTAAATTTGGCATTCAGCAGACATATCATTGAGTACAATGCCCCCTTTGGTATGTACCTAACTAGGCATATCCAACAACTGGAACATCCCCAGAGGTTTCTCACTAAAAGAACACAGGGCATAAGTAAAATGTCCTATGCAGTTCGCCGCAAGGGAATATCCCTCTATTTTGTCTCCTACAGGCTTTTGAGGGGAGATCTATGCCAGCCAAGCATACAGGGCATTGTCAGACCCCATTCTGATGGACCTCCTGCATATCCAAAAATCAAACAGCACCAGAATTATCCATTCTTAAGACTTAAACCTTGCCTGTGATATAAATAGGACCTGCTGGAGAGATAGGTATGTATCCCAGAGACTACCATGTCTATGGAACAGGCTTCCCATCCATGTGAAACAGAGTTTCTCCCTAACCCAATTCAAGTGCAACTTGGACAATTGCATGGGAAACCGGAAATTTATCCCTGGTTTGGCACATATGTCTCTAATGGACACAGGTAACCTGTACCTGATTCATCTCCCAGGCCCGTGCTTACACTTATCAAGGATATCAGAACTTGTCAGAGGTCTGGGATGCATGGCTAGACTTACCTTGTGGTCATTAGCCTAGTAAACACCTATGAACCTATGAACATGAAATACAGACATAGACAGATGGTGCGGTATGCACACATTAGGTGGGGATATAAAGAGGGATGCAGTCATAAACATGAAGGAAAACTGGTGAAACGGAGGTTTGGACTGCAGACAAGGTATGAAAATGACAAGGCAGGGGAAAGTCAGGATGGGGAAAAAGGTGAGGTACACGGAGCCTAGTTAAATAGTCCAGAGGACAGTCCTTGCAAGACATCAGTCACTCATCATGGGCAGGCTTAGTCTCTGGTTGCTTCATGCATGAAGCTAGTCACTCATGTGACTCTACTGGCTGTACTAGGAGGCAACCCAAAAAACTGATGTCAGTGCACATCATATGCAAACAGCCTACAAACATGTCACTGGTTGATCACAGGGGGCACTTACAGGCCACTGTAGGAATATCAGCCTCTGCCCACTCTTGAGATTTGGCTAAGAAGGCCACTAGAAAGCCCTCCAGCTCACCTTCAGCTGTTTGACCTACATCACTTTGCTGAAAGGTAGGGCTGGTGAACATTAGTGACCTAGCACCAGATGAGTCAGCTGGCTCAAACCTTGGTGACTAACGCCACTACTTGACCTGCACAACAACTGAACTTATAGAAGGATGATAAAAATCAAACAAACAAATAAAGACAACAAGAAAAAAAAACATGTTGCATGACATGTAAGTTACAATTACAGATTGCAGTCATGGGCAAAGTATTCATACCCCACTGTATTAGTGCAGTAATGGACATAGCACACATACCTATCTGTATTCTAGCATTCATAGACAAAGCACACATACCTCCCTGTATTCCTGCAGTCATGGACATAGTATACATATCCCACTGTATTTCAGCAGTCATGGACCTAGCATACATAATCCAGTGTATTCCTATAGTTATTGAAGTAGCATACATACCTCACTTTTATCTTGCAATCATGGACATACAATACACACCCCAATGAATTCCTGCAGTATTAGACATAGCAGGGTCTATATCAGTCCATTCAAACGGATGACAATTGAACACCAGATGTTCGAACTGTGAAGTTCGAACACTAATTATCACGAAGCCGTGGAACACCAAATTCTTTCCAAGGGAAAGAATTCAGTGAGCCATTTCTGTGGCTTTGCAATTATCAGGACTGTGGTGGGACGTTATGGGTCGGGTTCAGGTAAGTGTGCGATTGTCTGGACATTAGGGTTAGGTGAGTTAGGGTTAGGGCACAGGTGAGGTGGGTGTGCGATAGTGACAGACTTTAGGGTTAGGGCGGGATAGGTGAATTAGGGTTAGTGAGCGGGTCAGGTGAGTGTGCAATAGTGACGGACCTTAGGGTTTGGGTTAAGGTAAGTGGATAGATAGTAGTGTGTGTACAGTTTAGTGTAGGGTTAGATATAGGACATTAAGTGTTTGTGTGTGGATTGCTGTTTTTTTGGTGTGCTTGTGTTCTGTGTGTGTTTCTTGGAACATTGATTTTTTTTTCCCTGGGAGAAAAAAATCACTGTTCTAAGACTTTGATGTTTTTGTACTTCGTGGTTAGAAGTTCGAACATATGGTGTTCGACCTTCAGCCATTTTGGTGAACTGATATAGACCCGGCAAAGCATACATACCCCACGGTATATATGGACATGTATATATAAGGGAGTGTATTTCTGCAGTTATTGATTAAGCATACGTACTCCAGTTTGTTCCTGCAGTCACTGATAAAGCATACATACTCCAGTGTATTCCTGCAGTCATTGATAAAGCATATATACTCCATTGTATTCCTGCAGTTATAGACGTAGAATACATGTCCCACTGTATTCCTGCAAACAAGAGCATAGCAAACACGCACCCACTGTGTTCTTGCAGTCATGGACAAAACATACAAACCTCCACTGCATTCCTGCAGTCATAGACATAGCATACATACCTTACTGTACTCCTGCAGCCATGGAAGTAACATACATGCCCTAATGTATTCCTGCAGTCATGAACAAAACATGCATACTGCACTGTACTCCTGCAGTTATGGATGTAGAATACATGCCCCACTGTAGTGATACAGTCATGGACATAGCATACATACCCCACTGTATTCCTGCAGACAAGGGCATAGCACACACACCTCCACTGTATTCCTGCAGTCATCGACGTAACATACATACCCCACAGTATTTTTGCAGCCATGGATGTAGCATATATACCCAACTTTATTCCAGCAATCATGGGAATAGCAGACACACCCCACATTATTCATGCAGTCATGGGTGTAGCATACATACCCCACTGTATTTCTGAAGTCATGGACAAAGTATAAATACCCCACACACCACACGGTATTCCTGCAGTCAGTGACAAAGCATACACACCACACGGTATTCCTATACATACCACACGGTATTCCTGCAGTCATTGACAAAGCATACACACCACATGGTATTCCTGCAGTCAATCATAAAGCATAGACATCACATGGTATTTCTGCAGTCAGTGACAAAGCATACACACCACACGGTATTCCTGCAGTCAATGACAAACCATACAGACCACATGGTATTCCTGCAGTCAATGACAAAGCATACACACCACAAGGTATTCCTGCAGTCAGTGACAAAGCATACAAACCACACGGTATTCCTGCAGTCAGTGACAAAACATACACACCACATGGTATTCCTGCAGTCAATGACAAAGCATACCCACCACACGGTATTCCTGCAGTCAGTGACAAAGCATACACACCACATGGTATTCCTGCAGTCAATGGCAAAGCATACATACCATATGGTATTCCTACAGTCAGTGACAAAGCATACACACCACATGGTATTCCTGCAGTCAATGGCAAAGCATACATACCATATGGTATTCCTACAGTCAATGACAAAGCATACACACCACATGGTATTCCTGCAGTCAGTGACAAAGCAGACACACCACACGGTATTCCTGCAGTCAGTGACAAAGCATACACACCACATGGTATTCCTGCAGTCAGTGACAAAGCATACACACCACACGGTATTCCTGCAGTCAGTGACAAAGCATACACACCACATGGTATTCCTGCAGTCAATGGCAAAGCATACATACCATATGGTATTCCTACAGTCAATGACAAATCATACACACCACATGGTATTCCTGCAGTCAGTGACAAAGCAGACACACCACACGGTATTCCTGCAGTCAGTGACAAAGCATACACACCACATGGTATTCCTACAGTCAGTGACAAAGCATACACACCACACGGTATTCCTGCAGTCAGTGACAAAGCATACACACCACATGGTATTCCTGCGGTCAATGGCAAGGCATACACACCACACGGTAGTCCTGCAGTCAATGACAAAGCATACACACCACATGGTATTCCTGCAGTCACTGACAAAGCATATACACCACACGGTATTCCTGCAGTCAGTGACAATGTATACACACCACATGGTTTTCTTGCAGTCAGTGACAAAGCATACACACCACACGGTATTCCTGCAGTCAATGACAAAGCATACACACCACATGGTATTCCTGCAGTCAATGACAAAGCATACACACCACACGGTATTCCTCCAGTCATGTAAGTAACAGACATACACCACTGTATTCATGCAGTAATGGATGTAAAATACATACTCCATTGTATTCCTGCAGTCATAGACATAACATACATGCCTACTATATTCTTGCAATCATCGACATACCCACTTGTACTCCTGTAATCAAGGACATAGCATAAATATCCCACTGTACTGCTGGAATCATGGACATAGCATACATATTCCACTTTTTTTCTGCAATCATGGATGTAGCATACATACCCCACTACATTCCTGTAGTTGTGGACATAGTATAGATACTCCACTGTATTCTTGCAGTCATGGATGTAGCATACATACCTGACTGTATTCTTGCAGTCATGGACACAGCATACATACACCACTGTATTGCTGCAGTCATGGGCATATCATACATACCCCTCTGTCGGGGGAGTCATTCAGTCCTCTTCAGACAGGTGTCTCTCCTCAAGTAGTGTAAGGAAAGTAAGGAGAATTCAGTAAACTGTGAACCTGTTAAAAGAAGTAAGGAAACATACAGCCCAAAATAAATAAATAAATACAAATATACAGTGTGTACAAGAAAAGACTGGCATAATCTCCTTTTCCTCTGTTTCCTGTTGGCGAAGCAGGTCTGGTGGTACTGTGTCTGATCACTATAGCAGTGCCTGCACTGCTCACCAGAATAGGTGTGCCAGTGACATCACTAATCTCACTATCATAGTAAGCTGGTACCAGGAATACACTTTACGTGAGGGGCCATCTTAATGGCACAGTAGGTGCTCTAGACAATCCCAGTGTAGCAGATAAAGGAAAATGCATCTGGCAGGAGGGAATGCTGAGGGAACAGCATCTGAAATGGCAAAGTCCACTGTTACAGTCTTCATAAGGAGCAAAATGGTTAACCCCCTGCACCTTGCTAGTAGTTTCAGTATCATTTGATGTGCATCATTAGGTAGCAATGACACACTAGCAAAATGTATGACTACTACAGAGTCATGATTCATAAGCACAGTGCAGTGTATACATGTCCTATTAACCCTAGGATGGGCAGTGCTGAACATGATAGCGCTCCCAGAGTATGATAGTACAGTGCATTATGGGAAGCAATTTAGAGGCTTCACAGGCCCCACGCATGAGCATAGTGTGCTCATGTCTCATCAGCACTGGGACAGGCAAGGCTGAGCATGATAATATTGCCTGACTATGATAGCACAATGCATCATGGGAAGATGGGTCAGTAGTCAGTTTTCTGTATTTCCAATGCTGGTATAAATTCAGTACATTTACATGGAGCTGCTTGCTGCACTAGTGCACTGAACAGATGCAAACTTCTGGAAACATTACTTATTTTCATTATACTGTTTATTTATTTAATTTTTATTTAACATTTGTTGACCGGGAAAGTCCGACTAGGTTCCACAGAGCCTGTTTTCAGCAGAGGCCCGGGGAAAAATGCTCCAGATGATATACTGTGAAAGTTTACTCTGTCATTTATTGTTTTTTGCACTTCTTTAAAGTTTAAAGTTGCATTTTCAAACTGCTGTTAAGGGCTGCTGTTCTGTATTGAAATAAGTTGTATCTAGTCTTTCTTGGTTAGTATCAGGCATCAGTTTGAGTTTCCTTAACACTTTGGCTTCAAACCAGCCATTTTATATTAAGAGTGTCAAAGTCTACAGTCCTGTGGCAGGAGATGGCTGATTTCACCTATCTGAGCTGGGAATTGCTGATGGAAAGCTCATTTAGTGCTTACCTGATTGGCCTTAAGTCAAAGTTAATGTAAAACTTGCTTATTTCTGATCATATCTAAACCTCGCAGCAGTGGTTACTGTTGGCTTGTATATAACCAATCACCAGAAGTTGAAATCTCCTTATAAAACTCACCTTGGAACTTTACCTCCTTCCACATTATTCAAAGTCAACTAGTTTGCATGGTGAGCAGCATTTATGTATTTAGTTAGGGCTGTTTAAGTCTACCTTACCTTATTAAAGCACCCACAACTACTGCAGCTCATACAACATCTGATTATGCTCTGGGCAGCATCTCTGGTTAGGTCAGCTGCAGATTAAACCAAGTAAGGACCCTTCCCACATCTGGTTGCAAACACCCTGCAAACGTATCCCTAGCAAGTATACATTAGAACCTGCAACCATGGATGGGGACTTTACTGCTGTCTCTGCATCCAGCTTGGTGGACATGGGCATCCTGAGGTGATGTAGCAATTACCTTATGCACACTGAGAACCACTTAATTCTCAAAAAGACAAATAAAGTATGAGAGATGTAGTTATACATTGACACTGGGGACTAGACTCTCACATACAGACACAAAAAGCAACAAACAGGCTGTCAATGACTCAGATACATCACACACTACACCCACAGATGACCACACACATAGGCCCATGTATGTGAAGGTGCTCACATGTAACTTACCCAAATCTCAAAGGCTTCTCAGGCACAGTCCTCAGAAACATTGCATATACACAAACAAGACAATTCTCATCACAACAAATAAAGTTGTATCTCATTGTATTTCAGCTACCAAGCCCATAAGGGGAAACACTCCATCACCCAATATTCTGGTCATAGGAGACTACATTGAGAGACACAATGATGTCCCCCTTAGCAGGCTGGAAAAATGGAAGGTTACAGTTGCTGTCAAGGGCCACAATTTGACAGATCACACAAGCACTCAGGTCACTTACTCCCAAATGACTCAGTCATAGTCCATGTAGGTGTGAATTACCTGAGACGTACCACCTTTGACTATGTGAAAATAGACATGATTGAGCACTCAGAATATGTGTCACAGGCAGGTATGAGCCTAGCACTGAGCAGCATTCTATGATCACCAAGGATGATGCCACAGTACCAGCAGTTACGAGCCAAGAACTAAGCAGCATCCTACCATCTCCAAGGATGATGCCAGAATACCAACAGGTATGAGCAGCATCCTACCATTTCCAAGGATGATGTCACAATAACAGCAGCTACAAGCCTGCCACAGAGCAGCATCCTAACATCTCCAAGGATGATGTCACAATATCAGCAGGTACGAGCCTGGCACTGAGCAGCATCTTACAATCTCCAAGGATGATGCCACAATACCAGCAGGTATGAGCCTGGCACTGAGCAGCATCTTACAATCTCCAAGGATGATGCCACAATACCAGCAGGTATGAGCCTGGCACTGAGCAGCATCCTACCATCTCCAAGGATGATGCCACAATACTAGCAGGTACGAGCCTGGCACTGAGCAGCATCTTACAGTCTCAAGGATGATGCCACAATACCAGCAGGTATGAGCCTGGCAGTGAGCAGCATCCTACCATATCCAAGGATCATGCCATGGTACCAGCAGGTATGAGCCTATCACTGAACAGCATCCTACCATCTCCAAGGGTGATAACACAATACCAGCAGGTACAAGCCTGGCACTGAGAAGCATCCTACCATCTCCAAGGATGATTCCACAATACCAGCAGGGATAAGCCTAGCACTGAGCAGCATCCTAAAATATCCAATGATGATGCCAAAATACCAGCAGGTACTAGCCTAGCAATTAGCAGCATCCTACCATCTCCAAGGATGATGGCACAATCCCAGCAGTTATTAGCCTGGCTCTGAGAGGCATCCTACCATCTCCAAGGATGATGCCACAATATCAGCAGGCATGAGCCTGACACTGAGCAGCATCCTACCATCTCCAAGGATAATGCCACAATCCACGCAGATATTAGTCTGACTCTGAGAGGCATCCTACCATCTCAAGGATGATCTCACAATACCAACAGGCACATGCCTGACACTGAGCAGCATCCTACCATCTCCAAGGATGATGCCACAATACCGGCAGGTATGAGCCTGGCACTGAGCAGCATCCTACCACCTCCAAGGATGGTGACACAATACCAGCAGGTACAAGCCTGGCATTGAGCAGCATCCTACCATCTCCAAGGATGATGCTACAATACCAACAGGTAAGCGGGTATGTGCCTGGCACTGAACAGCATCATACCATCTCCAAGGATGATGCCACAATACCAGCAGGTATGAGCCTGGCACTGAGCAGCATCCTACCACCTCCAAGGATGGTGACACAATACCAGCAGGTACAAGCCTGGCATTGAGCAGCATCCTACCATCTCCAAGGATGATGCTATAATACCAGCAGGTATGAGCCTGGCACTGAACAGCATCCTACCATCTCCAAGGATGATGCCACAATACCAGCAGGTACAAGCCTGGCACTGAGCAGCATTCTACCATCTATAAGGATGATGTCACAGTACCAGCAGGTAGGAGCCTGGCACTGAGCAGCATCCTACCATCTCCAAGGATGATGCCTCAATACCAGCAGGTATGAGCCTGGCACTGAGCAGCATCCTACCATCTCAAGGATGATGCCACAATACCAACAGGTATGAGCCTGGCACTGAGCAGCATCCTATCATCTCAAAGGATGATGCCACAATACCAGCAGGTACGAGCCTGGCACTGAGCAGCATCCTACCATCTCCAAGGGTGATACCACAATACCAGCAGGTACGAGCCTGTCACTGAGCAGCATCCTACCATCTCTAAGGATGATGCCACAATACCAGCAGGTATGAGCCTAGCACTGAGCAGCATCCTACCATCTCCAAAGATGATGCCACAATACCAGCAGGTATGAGCCTGGCACTGAGCAGCATCCTACCATCTCCAAGGATGATGCCAAAATACCAGCAGGTACGAGCCTGGCACTGAGCAGCATCTTACAATCTCCAAGGATGATGCCACAATACCAGCAGGTATGAACCTGGCAGTGAGCAGCATCCCACCATCTCCAATGATGATGTCACAATAGCAGTAGGTAAAAGCCTGGCACTGAGCAACACCCTTCAATCTCCAGGGATGATGTCACAATACCAGCATGTATGAACCTGGTGCTGAGCAGCATCCTACCATCTCCAAGGATGATGCCACAATACCAGCAGGTAGGAGCCTGGCACTAAGCAGCATCCTACCATCTCCAAGGATGATGCAACAATGCCAGCAGGTATGAGCCTGGCACTGAGCAGCATCCTTTATCCCCATGGATGATTCCACAATACCATCAGGTACGAGCCTGGCACTGAGCAGCATCCTACCATCTCCAAAAATGATGCCATAACACCAGCAGGTATGAGCCTGGCACTGAGCAGCATCCTACCATCTCCAAGGATGATGCCACAATACCAGCAGCTATGAGCCTGCTGAAGCCACAATACCAGCAGGTATGAGCCTGGCACTGAGCAGCATCCTACCATCTCCAAGGATGATGCCACTATACCTGCAGGTAGGAGCCTGGCACTGAGCAGCATCCTACCATTTCCAAGGATGATGTCATTATACCAGCAGGTACAAGCCTGGCACTGAGCAGCATCCTACCATCTCCAAGGATGATGCCACAATACCAGCAGGTAGGAGCCTGGCACTAAGCAGCATCCTACCATCTCCAAGGATGATGCAACAATGCCAGCAGGTATGAGCCTGGCACTGAGCAGCATCCTTTATCCCCATGGATGATTCCACAATACCATCAGGTTCGAGCCTGGCACTGAGCAGCATCCTACCATCTCCAAGGCTGATGCCAAAATAACAACAGGTATGAGCCTGGCAGCGAGCAGCACCCTACCATTTCCAATGCTGATGTCATAATACCAGCAGGTACAAGTCTGGCACTGAGCAGCATCCTACCATCTCCAAGCATGATGCCACAATACCAGAAGGTATGGGCCTAGCATGAGCAGCACCCTACCTTCTCCAAGGATGATGCCACAATACCAGCAGGTATGAGCCTGCCACTGAACAGCATCCAACCATCTCCAAGGATGATGCCACAATATCAGCTTGTACGAGTCTGGCACTGAGCAGCATCCTACCATCTCCAAGGATGATGACACAATACCAGGAGGTAAGAGCCTGGCACTGAACAGCATCTTACTATCTCCAAGTATGATGCCACAACACCAGGAGGTATGAGCCTGGCACTGAGCAGCATCCAGCCATCTCCAAGGATGATACCACAATGCCAGCATGTATGAGCTTGGCACTGAGCTGCATCCTACCATCTCCAAGGATGATATCACAGTGCCTGCAGGTATGAACCTGGCACTGAGCAGCAGCCTACCATCTCCAAGGATGATGCCACAATACCAGCAGGTATGAGCTTAGCATTGAGCAGCATCCTACCATCTCCAAGGATGATGCCGCAATACCAACAGGTATGAGCCTGACACCAAGAAGCATCCTTCCATCTCCAAGGATGATGCCACAATACCAACAGAAAATGATTGACTTTAACAGTTGGCTTAGCTATTGGTGTTGCTCCAAATGGGTCCAATACTTGGCAGCCTTAGAGGAAATGGTTGATAGGCCACCTTGGTTTGCCAGGGATGGCCTTCACCTGTCACTTCTAGGTTTTTGGATTTTGGCCAAAACACTATCTATCCCTATAGTGCCTTTTTTGGGCATTGCCAAACAGACAAACCTTCCAACATAACAAAAGCTACTTAGGACAAACTAATGGTCTTACTGTTTAATGCTAGGAGTTTCAACAACAAACTGTACTTTCTGGAAGTGCTCCTCACTCTGGAGAATGCTGACATCTGTGTAGTTACTGAAACATGGCTCAAAGCCACAGAAAGCACTCTGGCAGTGCATGGCTATGATGCCTTTAATACTTTCTGACCACCCACTGAACATGAAAGAGCAAAATGTGGAGGTGTATCTATCTGCTAAAAGGATAAGCACACCTCAAGGCTGGTCAAACATGTAACCATGGGTAAAATCCATTACCATATTCTTGCAAGCTGCAGGTCCCCCACCATGACCCAAGAAACCCACACACCATACCTGAAGTTACACGAATCATTCACCACCCAGCCCAACACCATACTCTTGGGTGATTTAAACTACCCCTCCATTCACTGGGAGGCATACACAACCACTAGCATGCAAACCCAAAGATTTATTGACTTTGTAAATTCAAATGTCATGGAGCAGCTATTCTGCACTCCCATTAAAGGAAGAAATACCCTGGATCTGGTACTCACCAATAAGGGAGAGTGATGCACCCCCCAACCCCCAGTGGGATGTCCTCACTGGTAAGATCAGATCACAAAGCAGTCTACCTTGAAGTAAAGAAAAAACTAGCCCCTCCAGCAAAGTCAAAGAAACTTTATTATACAATGCCTTCTCTAAAACATGCAAGCTGATTGGCCAGCCCAACCAGCGTGCCCGTTGTAAATCCCTCAATATACTAACAGAAAAAGGTCCGGTCGCCCGGACTTTTTCCGTTAGTATAAAACACTGTCTCGCTATGTTAAAAGAGTTTAACATAGCGACACAGGTTTAAAAAAAGCAACGCAGATCTCCGTTGCTTTTTTTAAAGCTGTCTCGCTATGTTAAACTCCTTTAACATAGCGACACAGTGTGTAAAAAGCAACGGAGATCTTGCAATCTCCATTGCTTTTAACCTGTCTCGCTATGTTAAATGAGTTTAACATAGCGAGACAGCTTTAAAATAAGCAACGGAGATCTCCGTTGCTTATTTTAAAGCTGTCGCTATGTTAAACCCATTTAACATAGCGAGACAGTAAAAAGCAACGGAGATCTTGCGTTCTCCGTTGCTTTTGCCCACAGCTCTGATGTACTGCATAGGCATGCGCAGTACATCAGAACTGCCACGGAACACCAGACAGCTGTGGAAGGGCAGCAAAGAGGCATTATACAATGCCATCATTTAAGAAAAGTAATTATTTCTTTTCTTAAATAATGTCATTGTATAATAACAATAACCCACTTCTGGGTGTGGGTAATGCTGGATTTATCCACGGTTGTCTTTGTTTGGTCCCTCGGGACCAAACCACGCCAACCGTGGGTAAATCCAGCATTACCCACACCCAGGCGTGGGTTATTGCTATAATAACTTCTCTGAGGTAAATTACTCCCTATTAAGGGATGGCATAACTAGTTTCCAAGCTTCCCCAAACACAGAAAACACAGAACCCTATGCAGAGACAAACACAAAAGCCCTGCAAGACATATAAAATACTACATAGAAATAGCAGTACCAGACCAAAATAATCTCAGTAAACCACACAACAAGCCACCCTGGTGCACCCTTGGCAATAATAGGGTGCACAACAAAAGAAAGAAATCCTGTTGAGAAGTAAGAGGGAATGTGCATGACCACAAATGAATCAGGGAAATAGTCAAGTCTCTGAAAGTAGACTTTGATTTAAAAATATCCTCCAAAGCTAAGGATAATCATAAGGCATTTTTAGTAATGTCCTCGGTCTTAAGGGCAACACCCAATAATGTGCAGAATTACTTGTAGAAGGTATCACCTATACTCATCTGGAAGATATAGCAAATCTACTGTTCAATAAATTTACTTCATATTTCACCTCCCCATCACCCTCAGTTCTGCTCCAAGAAATATCCTCCACCAGTGCATCGTCAATTATTACCAAAGAACAGGTTGCCACTGTGCTCTCTAAAGCTAAAAACACAGCTTCAATGAGGTCTGACAACATACTATGTTACCTCTTAAACAGCTTAAAGCAAGACTTATCAGGCCCATTAAGATCTCTGTTTATCCACAGCCTCCAGACTGGCTTTGGACTGATAGAGTGAAGGACAGCAGCAGTCATCCCTCTGTAGAAATGGGAACCATCTACTGACCTGGGAAATTATAAACCCATAAGTTTGACAAGTCTTGTATGTAGGAACATGAAAAGAATAATCATGGACCTGATACATAATAACACAGGAAGCCTCCAAACAGTGGACCTGACCTAATTCGGCTTTGTCAGGGGCAGGTCATGACTACTGAAACCTGAGGATTTATTTGAGAAAGTCAATAAGGCCATGGATGAGTGTAATCCTGGCCAAGATATTTGACATCATTCACCATTAAAGTATTATAAATAACCTCACAATACTGGGCATAAATCCCTACATCACCAGTTAGCCAATTAGCTCACACACAAGACATATGTTGTTAAAGTGGCATCTGCCAAAGAACAGCAAGAGGCTGGTTACTAGTGGTGTGCAACAAGGTTCACTGCTGGGACCAGTCCTGCTCAGAATATACCTCTCTGAAGTCAAGGCTAATGTGGAAGGCCTCTGGACGACAGAGATTTCCAAGGCTGTCAAGCTGAAGGCAATCATTGAATCACCCAATGATATAGGTATCCTTCAGGATGGTCCAGATTAGACAAATGATTGCTGCTAGAATCATGGCCTAAAACTAAATACAAAGAAATGCACTAGCATACTCTTTGGAAAGACAAATACCCCTGCATATTACAATATCAAATGCACATCCCTAAGATTAGACTCAGAGTTGAGAGATCTAGATACACAGATAGATAGTAGCCTGAACTTTGACTGCCATGTATCCACAGTGGTGATGAAGTTCTTCTATGTGGCACAACTTATAAGTAAAGGTACAGCATCCAGATCCAAGGAAATTATAATCCTGCTATACTCGGCCCTCATTAGACCAATGACTGAGTACAATGCACCATTTGGCATGAATGGTGCTGTGGTGCATCGGTAGCATTGTTGCTTCACAACAAGAGGTTCTCCGGTTCAATTCTCAGCTGGGGTGCCTTCTGTGCGGAGTCTGCATGTCCTCCCTGTGTTTGTGTGGATTTCCTTTGGGTGCTCCAGTTTCCTATCATGGTACAAAGACATGTGTCTGGAGCATTTCTCCCTGGGCCTCCTATGAACATTGGCTTTGTTTCAAGTCAGACTTTCCTGGTAAACAAATGTTAAATAAAAATGTACTTGACTGGGCATTTACAGCAGCTGGAGTGACCTCAGAGGTTCCTCACAAAGGAAACTCAGGCTGTAAACAACATGTTCTATGTGGATAGACTAAAAGCCTTATCCCTTTACTCTGTCTCCTACCGACTATTAATGGGAAACCTACACCTGACCTACAAGCCACTCACAGATCCAGCCCTGATGGAGCTGCTACACATCTCCATGTCAAACAGCATTACAGTCACCCAATCTAGGGATCTAAACTTAGCTACTGAAGAAAAACATGCTGGAAAGACAGATATGTGTCACAGAGATTGCCCCTTCTTTAGAACAGGCTTTCTATTCACATTAATCAGAGTACTTCCCTGGCCCTCTTCAAATGCAGTTTGTATCAGTGGATGGGGAATCATAAGTTCACACCTGGGGTAGTGTCTATGTCCCTTAAGGACAGAAGCAATCTGTAAGATACTCAAGGCATACGCACAAATCCATGCCATCCTCTTGCCCATAGGGGCCATATTTATTTTATTTTATTTTTATTTATTACATTTGTTTACTGGGTAATCCACGGTGGTGCAGCAGTAGCGTTGTTGCCTCACAGCAAGAGGTTATCCCATTCGATTCTCAGCTAGTGTGGGGGGAATGCCTTCTGTGTGGAGTCTGCATGTCCTCCCCGCGGGTCGAGTGGCGTTCCGACAGACATGCTTGAATGGGCGTGCCTTCATTGAAGGTTGTTGGGCATCGAGCTGGCAACTTGGCACCGTGAAAATCTACTGCCAATCATTAGCGGACCGGAGTTCTGCTGTGGCGACCCCTAACTGGGAAAAGCCAAAAGACAACAACAACATTTGTTTACTGGGTAATGCCCGACTGGGCCAGGAACCCATTTTCAGCAGAGACCCGGGGAGAAAAGCTCCAAAACACAATGTATTACTAAACAAGCTAGCAATACTAACACAATTAACAATATTAATTATTATTTATTATTTATTTATTATTTATTGACATTTGTTAACCGGGTTAGTTCAGCTGGGCTAGGAGCCCATTTTTAGTGGAGACCCAAGGAGAAAAGCTCCAATTGCAGACCGAGAGATTAAGTATACATAACAGTTAAGAGTACAATAATGACATGCATAAGAGATTAAAACAATCATTAATTGGATTAATTGGCTAAAGCAGTACAAGTTCAAATATATTCTGTAATTACAAAGGCACACCAAACAAAAAAGTTTTTTTTTTTTTTTCATGTGTGAGTGGTGTAAGTATCTAATTTTATAACTGGTGTAGTAAGGTATATAATAGGAACCATAAGAGGGGTGAAAATAATGTCTAGAAATGAAAAAAAGATGTTGGCAAGAAAATAGATGTGAGAGAGATAAGATACAGAGAGGAATGTATTTAATGGTGGCACAACAGAAATTGTACTGGAATGAGAAAAACGTGTGCTGTGAAGTTGTAATGAAGAGTGCACTACAGAGACTAAGTGGAGCTAGGTAGGGTCATGGCAAGAACAACTTTTGGTTCTAATAAAGCATAGTTTGAGTTCATTCTTGAATTGTAAAGGGTGTGAGATGGATTGTGATTTGGATGGGAGGTTATTCCATGCCTGGGATAGGGTGGATTTGTAAAGTAATCTACCAATAGCTTTTTTTGGTTGGTAGATGTTAAGGAGTTGTTGGTTAGATGTCTGACGTGTGCCAATTGGTGTGTAGATGGATACCAAGGAAGACAGGACAGGGCATGAAGATGTTTTATAAAGTATGGAATGAATACTTTGTAACTGAGATAGTAGAATGTGTTGTGGGAGTTCTAGCCATTGTAGTGAGATGAGTGTGCTGCAGTGGTGTGAGTTATGTGGGGAGTTTGTGATAAACCTTGCTATTTTGTGGTATGTTTGTTGGAGTTTGGCCAGGGTAGTTGCTTGAATATTAGTTAGTATAGGGTGGTATTGAGTAGGGAGGGGAGAAGAAGAACGTGTGACAGGGACAGTCTGGCATCATAAGTTAGGAATCTACGATTTCGGTAGAGCATACCAAGCTTTTGGTGAGCTCTCTTTATACTTTGAAGGATGTGTAGGTTAAACTTAAGTTTATCATCAATGATGGCTCCTAGAAGTTTTGTGTGGGAGTCATGTTGATTGGTGATGTTATTAGAGGATGAGATAAGAACATTAGACTTTAGGGGGAAGAATAGCAGAAGTTTGTTTTCTTGGGGTTTAGGATAAGACGATTTTCAGCAAGACATTTTTCTACAGAAAGAAAGGTGTCCTGGGTGAGTGTGTGAAGGTCAGAGATATTGTTGGATGTGCAGATGAGAGTTGAATCGTCGGCATATTGGACTAGTATAGATTGTTTGCAGGAGTTATACAGATCATTTTTAAAGATGTTGAAAAGGAGGGGTCCAAGGATGGAGCCTTGAGGCACCCCAGTGGTTACTGGGAGGTAGGGTGAGCAGGAGGAGAGCCAATGAACAGATTGCTGTCTGTCAGAGAGATAACTAGAGAAAAAGGTTAGGGAGATGGGAGCTAGATTGAGGTTAGAAAGTTTAGTTAGAAGCAGGGGGTGAGAGACAGTGCCAAAGGCTTTTGAGAGGTCGAGGAAGAGGCTGGATACTAGGAGGTCTTTGTCTCGAGCTTCGGCTATTGATTGTGTTTAAGACAGGAAGGCTGTAGAGGTGCTGTGATTAGGGTGGAAGACATGTTGGGAGTGTGTGAGGAGGTTATGTTCTAGGAGATAGTTTAGGAGTTGAGTGTGTACACATTTTTCTAAGAGTTTGGAGAGAGGAGAGAGGATGGCCATTGGACGAAAGTTAGATGGGTTGATTGAGTTTCCCCCTTTATGCACGGGGGTAGTGAAGAAGGATTTCCAAATGTCTGGTACTGTAGATTCGATTCCTGGATAGATCTATTTATTAAGATACATACTGGGTAGGCTATGGAGTCAGCAGCTAATTTGAGGAAGGAAGGAGGGAGGTTGTCAGAGGAGGGAGAGTGGGGTTTAAGCTTTAGAAAGAGGGACTTTATATATGAGGTTTGAACTGGTTTGAAGGAGAAAAGATTACTGTTTCGAGGCTTGGGAGGGTATAGGGGTTATTTGAGTTGTGGCTTGAGGGAGTAAGTTTCTGGACAGTTTTGATGAAGTGTCTATTTAGAAGGGTAGCAGTTTGTAGAGGGCTATTATTTGGGTAAGGGGAGGGGTTTGAGGGGGACCCGGGATTGAGAATTGTCTTTAGGGTGGACCGGAATTTTTGTGGATTTGTTTTACAGTTATTTTGGGGAGAGTTGTAGTATGATTTTTTGTCCTTACAGATATTTTGACATGATTCCGAAGTTCTTTATATTTGTGATGTAGGGTAGGTTGTTTATACTTAGTCCAGGCTTTTCAAGTGCTGTCACGGTATTTCATGAGTAATTTAGTTTCTTTAGAAAGCTAGGAGGCAAATTTAGATTTGATTCTGATACGTCTTGTAGGGGCTAGAGAGGTGAGAATATCAAGGAATATGCTATTAAATTTGTGAACAGCATCATTCAGGGGCAGTTGTTTAAGAATGGACCAGTCAATAGAAGAGAGGATAGAGTTGAATTGGGTAGTGTTAAAGTTAAGTAAGTTATGGTAATCTCTATAGGAGTGAGATTTGATTGCTTGTGAAGAGTGGTGTAGTATGCTTGTAGGATGATGGTCACTCAAAGAATTAGGTAAGGTAGGTGGATTGTGGTACAGGTTGGGAGAGTTTGTGAGAATCCAGTCTATGGTTGAAGTGGAAGAGGTGTTATTATGTAGCTAAGTAGGGGATGTTATTAGTTGGTGGAATCCGTAGAGGTTGATGGAGAGCTGTGGGGAGTTAGTGGCAAGTTTGGCCTAGTCTATGTTAACATCTCCTAAGATGACTGTTTTGTAGGGTATGTTGTGAGAGAACCAGGAGAGGATAGATTCTAGGATTGGAATATTATTACCAGGGGGAATATAAATGGAGGCAATGACAAATGTCTTACATGGGTTTAGATGTCAATTGAGAATGATGAGTTCAGCTGGGAGGAAATCAGGAATAGGTGTGGGAATGGTGGAGAGGTTACGGTTATTTGAATGGAGAATGGCAACACCACCACCTTTTTTGTTGAGTCTATCAGAGCGGTAGATGTTGTAACCAGGTGGCAGAATTTCATTGTTTGTTATGTGTGGTTTTAGCCAGGTTTCAGATAGGGCTATGATACGAGGGGTGGAATGAGCTATCTAAGCATGTAGTTCAGAGATTTTATTAGTGAGGCTTTGTATATTCAGGGCGTAGAGAGAAAGGTGTTTGTACTATGAGGTTTGATTTAAGGGAGGTTGAGTTGGGAGTGGGTGGTGGGAAGATGTAGGGGGGTGAGGCTGTTTATGGGTGTAGGGTTATGGATATGGGAGGGTGGGCCTGGATTTGGGTGAATATCACCAGCGAGTAATAAGTTGCTGGTGGGTAGAGTGTGACACTGAGAAAATTTGGTGGTGAAATTTTGGCTTGGGTTTATAGGAGAGGGGGTACATGTCAAGTATTATGAGTTTTTGATAACAGTGTAAGGTGATGTTAAAGAGAGATGGAGAGATTAAGATGGGGTAGGAAGGAGAGGATGGTTTGTTAGTATATGTGGTAGGAGAGTATAGAAAAGGTTGGGAAAGGTCAGCATGATAGGAGGTTAGATTTGCAAGTAGAGTTAGGATTGGTAATAGGTGGTATAAAAGTAGCATGTTAAGGTTGGGTTTTGTGTGTGGGAGGGATTATGATTTTAGAAATAGGTTGGGTTTGGGGGAAGTGAAGTAAGTAGTGATGGTGTAAGAGGTGGGAAATAGGAGCAAGAAGGAGAAATGTTAGTGGTTAGATAGTGTGTGGAGGGGAGGGGTCAGGGGTAGACAGGAATTGAAATGTGGGTGGCTGTTTGGACAGGATGAGGAGGGACCAGATAGTATAAAGGTACTTGATATGGAGGTGGGTGGAAATGGGGGTAGGGGAGCAAAGTGAGCATAGCGAACGGAGCGGTGCTACACCAGCTGTAGCTCCAGAAACCCAGAAAAAAAATATCAGGAGAGCATGTAGGAATAAATGTACTAGGGGCCTAGAGAGAGTGGAAAATGACTATAAAAGAAAGGCATAGAGGAGAGAGACTAGGAGACTACGAGAGGATAGAATGCCGGGAGAAAAACAACCGTGACAAAGAACATAGTACCAGAGTGTACATTACAGGTACATCTCAACATGAGAGCTCACTGTGACAGAGAACATAGTACCAGAGTGTACATGGCAGGTACACATCAAGATGGGGGCTTACTGTGACAGAGGATATAGTACCAGAGCACACATGACACGTACATGTCAAGATGGGGGCTTACCATGAGAGAGGACATAGTACCAGAGCACACATGACAGGCGCATGTCAAGATGGGCACTCACCATGACAGAGGACATAGTATCAGAGCATACATGGCAGATACATGTCAAGATGAGGGTTCACCATGACAGAGAACATAGTACAAGAGCATACATAACAGGCACATATCAAGATGGGGGCTCACTGTGACAGAGAACACAGAACAGGAGTGTACATGACAGGATCATGTCCAAATGTGGGCTCATCAGGACAGAGAACATAGCACAAAGGCATGCAGGGTAGATACATGCCCAGATAGGGGATCACCACAACAGAGAACATGGCACAAGAGTATACATGACAGATACATGCTCAGAACGGGGCTCAACATGACAGAAAATGTAGCACAACAGTATACATGACAGGTACATATCAAGGGGGGGGATCACCATAACAGAGAATATAGGACAAGGGCATACAAGACAGATACATGCCCAGATGTGGGCTCACTGTGACAGAAAAGACAGTACAAGGGCATAACTGATATGTATCCAACAGAGAGGGGCATAATGTGGTCTATGTATGGAGAGTGCAAGACCTGCTAAAGTGGACACAGTGGCTCCTATACACAGATCATGATATGGCTATGCATATAGAGGGTGGGAGAGGAACAGTATGTGCACTTCATCACAATGCAGCAGGAATGATGACAGTGATAATGTACCCATTGCCTTTGTTAGTTCAAGACAGGTTAGAGATGATCATAGCATGACAGGGAACAAGTAATGGCCACTAAATGGAAGGAGGGGCAGTACAGTTACATATGGGTCAGCCAAGGACAGACATGAACACACACTGTGACTCTGACATGTTTAAGCCGCGGATATACATGTCTTGTTAATGGCCTGTGAAAGGGGTAATGGCTGGAAATGTTCAGCAGCCAAAAGAATGAGGTCTTACTGTAGACACTAAAACACACATGATACATAGACCCTGGACAAAGGTAAATAGATAAGGCTTTGTAGAACCAGGTGTGGCAGGGACTGATGCAAGATATCAGTGTTGTGGATGGCAATAATAAGGTACTGGCACAAGTGCAGAAAAGTATGACAAATACAATATAATTATAATACTGCAGATTAAGACCAAGGCACAGGACATTACCAGGGACAGGTCCATCACAGGAGATCAACAACCAGCACAGAAGCAGTTCACAAAGATGGAAGTGTTGATAGTAACCTTGTCTGCAGAGGGATAGTAAAGCCTTATACCTAACAATGGTTTGGATGTGAAGCTAGGCTGGTGATGATTGTAGTAGATAGAACAGGTAAAGAATAACAGGTACATTTCCATGTAGTGCACTAACCAGCATGTGAGAAGGACTTACACAGCAAAATATGTCCCATTTCTGTTTTCCAGGTACATCAGAGCTGCAAAAGCAAAACCTTGCACTACAATGCATGTATGTATGCGCCCATCACTGTTCATAGATCTGCCCTGTACCAGTATGTATGCTACAGGTTGTGAGGTATGAGGCATATGCTCCAGGACTGCCACAAGTATGCTTTCAAAGATTCCAGTACTGGAAAGGCTGGCACAACAGGACATTACATGCCTTCTGTCAGCAGGTCACCTGTGGATGTCAATTCATAGGTTCATAGGTTCATAGGATGATACTAGGCTATTGGCCCAGAGGCCCTTATAAGCCTAGCCAAGAATTTTGCCCATGTTCCCACAAAGTCAGCCCTGTTTCCCCTGTCCAGCAGGGACACAGGTGGGATGCCAGGGGTGTATTTTCTGTTTCCTATCCAGTAGTCCAGGTTCCTCTTACAGACGGCTAGAGAGGTACTCTGCTTAACATGGAGAGGGAGTCTATTCCACAGACGAGGGAGTCTCTGGGACACAAATCTATCCTGTCAACAAGTTCTGTTAATGTCACAAACCAGATTTAGGCCTTGCATGTTGGTTGTCCAGGTGAGTTTTGGCTTATGAATATGCATCAATTCCATCAAGCCTGGGTCTGAGATGACCTTGTATGCTAGACAAAGGTAACCTCTCAGCAGTCTGTATGAGACTGAGTACAGGGACAGGGCTTTTAGCCTATCTGTATAGGGCAGGTGTTTGAGACCCTGGATTTTCCTGGTCAGGAACCTCTGTGGTCTCTCCAGCTGCTGCATGTGCTTGGCAAGGTACATGCCGAAGGGGGCATCATACTCAATAATGGGTCTGATAAGGGAGGAGTACAGGGATGTTATGACCTCCTTGTTCCTGGATGAAATATCCTTACTTATGAGGTGGGCCATGTAGAAAGCCTTCTGTACAGTGATAGCAATATGCACATGGCACAGTCAGTGTTAATATCTGACAGATTTCATGCATCACCCACATACGAAGTAACAATGGAGGCACAGATGAGACTTCTGGAAATCTTTTATGTGCGAGCCCCATTTATTCTGTACAAGAATCACCACCCCAAAAGGCATTATATCCAGCTCTACCTTTGACCTGTTTGCTCACACAGTAAAAGACTGACCTGTTGCTGGCTATTGCTGCCATGACTACAGGTCTTTCATTGACTTGCATACCACATTTGCAACCAATCAGCAGACACACAGGTCAGTGAGCCTGGCACAGGCAGTCACTATTCATGCCATTATAGAGATGGTAAGTGTGGTGTGTGACTTATGTTAGGACATGCTGCAAAGGACTTAGGGACAACCTACAGAGTGACATACCATATAAGAACTTGGAGAAATCATGGCTGGCCAGGGTATTGGTAGCCCACATGGCATCCAGTGGTGCCTCCATGGGCCAGGTAGCAACTGCTCTCTTTTTTGCTTACTGCAGGCCATACTAGCCATGGCCAAGCAAGGGTCTAGATAGGAGAGGGATTATCACTGGCCGGCTGGCATAAACAGCAAATACAATTCTTTAGACTACAGTTCTACACCACTTGTTGGCTGGCAATATGCCATGTCAATCCTTGGACTTCACACAAGTAAAGCTGGTATACCAGACTGGTAAACAACAGTAGGGAGGGAATACCAACAAATGAGAATGTTATAAATAAAAAAATGAATGGGAATGTTTCAATATAAAAATAATGTGATATCAGTTATGGGTTGACATGCAATGTATTAGTGTAAGGAACACTGGAATAGAACAAATGAAAGTCTTAAAAGGCCAGTGTCTAGGGCATACTCACGTAAGTGCAAGAGCCAAAATGCAGGGATCCAGTGACCATGGATGGGTAGGATAGGTCCAAACACATCTATCTACCAAAAAAACACAATATTCACCTGAAAGGGTATACCCAGAAAAATGAATTTGCCAAAGAACACAATGTTCACCTCAGAGGGTAGACCCAGAAGAAGGCATCTGCCAAAGAACACAATGTTCACCTCAGAGAGTTGGCCCAGGAAAAGGCATCTGCCAAAGAACACAATGTTCACCTCAGAGGGTAGGCCCAGAAATATCATCTGTCAAAGAACACAATGCTCACCTCAGAGGGTAGGCCCAGTAAAAGGCATCTGCCAAAGAACATAATGTTCCCTTCAGAGAGCAGGCCCATAAAAAGGCATCTGCCAAAGAACACAATGTTCACCTCAGAGGGTAGGCCTAGAAATATCATCTGTCAAAGAACACAGTGCTCACCTCAGAGGGTAGGCCCAGTAAAAGGCATCTGTCAAAGAACATAATGTTCCCTTCAGAGAGCAGGCCCATAAAAAGGCATTTGCCAAAGAACACAATGTTCACCTCAGAGGGTAGGCCCAGAAAAATTATTATGCTGGATGGCAGCAACTAGAAACGCAAGGAAAGGTGGGCAAAAACAATTAAAATGCAGTTAATTATATGGAACATTGGGCATTCATGAAATCCATTCAGAAGGACAATGTAAGAAAAGTTACAGATGACGGAGGAGACATGGTTCTTTCAGAAGAAGCAAGATTTAAAATCAGTGATGTGGAAAAGATACTGTGATATTACTACACAAATGGAGAAAAAGAGAGCAAAGTACATGGAAGAAAGATGGCAGTAGCAATTGTATTTCAGTATTCTTCAGGCAACCACAGAGAAAATGATAAAAAGTGGGATAGATAAATAGATAATCTGAAAGGGTGGAAAATGTATGCTGGACAACAGGAAACATATATGCACCAAACAGGGATGAAGAAAGATTCCAGTAGAACTTTTTACTAACTGGGCACAGACTGGAAGAGATGAAATAGAGGTAACAGGGGGGACTACAATGTCACCATGGAACCAGACAAAGACAGGTTGTAGAGAAGGACAGAATGTAACAAAAAAGTGAGATAATAGAGGGTGGATGGACATATAGTGCAAAATGTATCCAAATGAGGGAATACACGTTAATAAGAGATATTTTGGTACAGGCAAGCAAGCTAGACAGTTTCGTAGAAAAGGAAATCCTGATGGAAGTAAGGGAAGAGATCTGATTATGCAGCAGTGAGACTTAAGGTAAGTGTACAGAAACAGAAAACAATGTGAAATAGGTGGAGGTGGGCTAGCTATAAATGGAAGGACAGATAGGACAAAGAAACACTACAGGGCATAATAAAGAAGTCAGTACAGGACTACAGGACTACAGGATGGGTCTATATTATAAAGTTGACCGCTTACTTCATCAAATACCTAAACGTCGACTCATCATCATCGAACCGCATAACTACCGAACGCTCTAAAGTGCGAAATTTAAAAAGTCGAACTCTCATACTTGTCCCACCCCACTGCCCACTACATACTACCTAGACAAACAAACTAAATAAACCACATACATACATTAACCAAAACCCTACTTCTAACCCTAAACTAAACCCTACTTCTAACCCTGCACTAAATCTTACATATCCCACCATGTATACACTTAACCCACACCCTAACCCTAAGGTCTGTAACTATCGCACACTTACTTTATGGAGCTATACCACAGAAGGCCAACCATGACGATTCAATGTTTCTGCTTTCACTCTTCTGGACGATCGATGTTTTCACGGTTCGATGAAAATGGGTCGAAGTTTAGGCGTTCGGGTAAGTAAGCGGTCGACTTTCTAATATAGACCCTACAGGACAGTATGAAAGGAGGACAAACTAGAAGACCACTGGTGGGACGGACTCAAGGTCACTTTCAGGGAGAAACTGATGAGCACAGAAGTAAAGAAGGAAGGGTGATTGAGGAGTGAGAGATAGAGAGTTGTGCCACAGAAGGAAGGTGGAAGAAATGAAACAGAAGGGAAACATTACAGATCAGAGAGAAAACAATAAGAACAGATTTGGAGAGTAAAATTATTACAGAACAAGAAATTGAAGTGGTACTGAGGGACTACTGGTGGGTAATGGGGGAGACACAAGGGAAATGAAATACAAGAAGAAGTAGGAAAAGAGAGAGGCACAGAGAATAGTGTGAGGAGGCTAAGAATATTTAGAAGAGAATGAGCTAATCAGGGAAAGATTTCAGGAAAACTACAGGGAAATTTACAAACAGGAAGGGCCACAAATCTCAGAATGGAACTGGGGAAAATGTAGAGGATTATATACTGGAGGATGAAATACAGAGGTGACAAGGGATGAGATAAGGAAAGTCATATACAAGAAGAATGAGAGGAAAACTGGAAGGCCAGATGAGTCCCCACTAGAGTCCTGAAAATGGGGAGGGTAAGAAATGCAGAATGTCATAGAGGAGGACTACAAGAGAATACAGAACTCATATAAAATATCTAAAAGTATGAAGAAAGTCAGAATAATCATGATAGCTAAAGGAGGAAAAGAAGGGAGGAAGTGGGAAATTATAGGCTTACCTCTTTAATGTAGATATCAAGATTTTAACAAAGGTATTGCCAAGAAGACTGGATTAACTATTGCCAAAAAAGGAAGGAGGATGAAATGGCTCCATGAAGGGAAGGGAGGCAGTGAAAATTATGGGACCTGCTAGAGTTTATTCATAGGAAGAGAAGGAAGCAGAAAGAGAAGGATGGTATTGTGTTCTTTCATCTGCAAACGCCTGTGATATGGTGAGGTGGGAATTCCTGTGGGAGTCACTGCAGCAAAGGCAGGTAGGGAACGTTTATACCTTTGATACAGGGTGTATAACAAGATTCAGGAACTGAAATACTTCATAAATGGAGGAGTATCTGAGGAGAGAAGATTACAGAGTCAGACCAAACAAGAATGTCCACTATCTCCAGGCTTGTTCATGGTTGTGCTCAAGGACCTGGCAGAGGAAGTCAGAGACAATTTAGCAATGCTAGAAGAAAAGGAGAACATTATGTCTCAGTTTGTGTTGTATGAAGATGACTGCGACAGTTGGGAAGTATAAGAGAAACATTCAAGAAGTTTAAAGAAGTGGTGGGATTCAAGCGCAATAACAAAAATATAGTGGTGATAAGATTAGGAAAAGGAAGAATAAAGGAGAATAGGTGCAATAAAAGAGGCAGAGTTCCCCAAGTAATAAAATAGGCAGAGTTCCCCAAGTAATAAAATAGGCAGAGTTCCCCAAGTAATAAAAGAGGCAGAGTTCCCCAAGTACCTAGGGCTCTATGTCAGGGACACAGAGAGAGGGACAATTGGGGAAAAATGCAAGAAGTTAAAAAAAGGTAAGGAATACTCTCTAGGGGAGAGGGTATATGTATACATTGTTTGGGAGAATTAATGCAGCAGAGATCATACTATCAATAACCTCCCACCTACTCTGCAACATACAGATCGAACCCCCAGGACAAAAGCCTACAACAAATGTAAAAAGACATAGAGGTCTGCATCAGTAAAGGTAAGGAGAAAAGAGAGAGCAGTGAAATATAAGAATAAATAGGAAAACTAGGGCTGGCAGCTCAACACATTCCTACATAAATACTGATGGGTAACATCATTCACTAAACAAAAACAGATCAGGAAAACCAAAGATAGGAGAGGGGAAACATGGAGAAACAGATGAGGAAACCGAAACACAGAAGAAGGAGACATGGAGAAACAGATCAGGAAAACCAAGAACAGGATCAGGAGACATGAAGAAAAAGATCAGGAAAAACCAAGAAAAGAAAAGGGAGACATGGAGAAACAGATCTGGAAAACCAGTACAGAAAAGGGAGCCATGTAGAAACAGATCAGGAAAACCAAGAACATGAGTTGGAGACATAGAGAAAAGGATCAGGAAAACCAGTACAGAAAAGGGTGACATGCAGAAACAGATCAGGAAAACTAAGAACAGGAGTTGGAGACATGGAGAAATAGATCAGTAAAACCAGTACAAGAGAGGGAGACATGCAGAAACAGCTCAGGAAAACCAGTACAGGAGAGGGAGACATGCAAAAACAGATCAGGAAAACCGATAACAGAAGAGGGAGACATGGAGAAAGAGATCAGGAAAACCTGTACAGAAAAAAGAGCCATGCAGGAACAGATCAGGAAATCAAAGATCAAGAGATAGAAACATAGAGAAACAGATCAGGAAAACCAGTACAGAAAAGAGGGACATAGGTTCATAGGTAGGTACTAGGCTATTGGCCCTGGGGCCTATACAAGCACAGCCAAAAAGGTACCCTGGCTTTTGCCACCCAAGGAAATTATTTTCCTGTGCCACTGTCGAGCAGAGCCAGAGAGGTGATCCCCGGGGTGAATTTCCTATTTCCCATCCAATCATCAAGATTTTTCTTGAAGAGTGCTAATGAGGAGCTGTGTTTGATATAGATAGGTAGTTTATTCCAGCATATGAGAAATCTCTGGGACAGGAATCTATCCCTCCGGCATGTTCTGTTTATTGTGGTGACAAGGTTTAGGTCCCTAGAGCGAGTAGCTTGGAGGGATTGGGATTTCTTTAAGTGAAGCATGTCCAACAGCTCTGGGTTTGATATAACTTTGTATGTTAGGCAGAGATCACCTCTGAGTAGGCGATATGCGACGGAGTAAAGCTGGAGTTTTTTGAGACGGTCTGCGAGGGCATCTGTTTGAGGCTGGTAATCCTCTTTGTGAGGTATTTCTGCAGCCTTCAGTTGTTGTAGATATCTTGTGAGGCACATACCAAAAGGGGCATTGTACTCTATAATGGGTCTAATGAGTGATGAGTAGAGGGGAACAATGACCTCTTTTTCTGGATGAGAAACCTTTTGTGATGCAGTGTGCCACATAGAAGGATTTCCTGACTACTGTGGCAATGTGATTATCAAAGGAAAGACTACTGTCCACCTGTGTCCCAAGGTCTCTCATCACACTTTCCGTGTTAAGTATACTACCACCTATGTTGTAGTCCATGGGTAGAGAGTTTTTACCAAAGGGGATGACAATGCACTTTTGGCATTGAGCTTGAGGCCATGGCTTTGACACCAGGCATCTGTTTCAGTGAGGCCCTTTTGTAGGATGTCCACATCATTAGGAGTTTTGATTATGGCTCCTAGTTTGCAGTTATCCCATCCAATCATCAAGATTTTTCTTGAAGAGTGCTAATGAGGAGCTGTGTTTGATATAGATAGGTAGTTTATTCCAGCATATGAGAAATCTCTGGGACAGGAATCTATCCCTCCGGCATGTTCTGTTTATTGTGGTGACAAGGTTTAGGTCCCTAGAGTGAGTAGCTTGGAGGGATTGGGATTTCTTTAAGTGAAGCATGTCCAACAGCTCTGGGTTTGATATAACTTTGTATGTTAGGCAGAGATCACCTCTGAGTAGGCGATATGCGACGGAGTAAAGCTGGAGTTTTTTTAGATGGTCTGCGAGGGCATCTGTTTGAGGCTGGTAATCCTCTTTGTGAGGTATTTCTGCAGCCTTTCCAGTTGTTGTAGATATCTTGTGAGGCACATACCAAAAGGGGCATTGTACTCTATAATGGGTCTAATGAGTGATGAGTAGAGGGGAACAATGACCTCTTTTTTCTGGATGAGAAACCTTTTGTGATGAGGTGTGCCACATAGAAGGATTTCCTGACTACTGTGGCAATGTGATTATCAAAGGAAAGACTACTGTCCACCTGTGTCCCAAGGTCTCTCATCACACTTTCCATGTTAAGTATACTACCACCTATGTTGTAGTCCATGGGTAGAGAGTTTTTACCAAAGGGGATGACAATGCACTTTTTGGCATTGAGCTTGAGGCCATGGCTTTGACACCAGGCATCTGTCTCAGTGAGGCCCTTTTGTAGGATGTCCACATCATTAGGAGTTTCGATTATGGCTCCTAGTTTGCAGTTATCTGCAAACTTTGTTAGCCAAAGACCTTCTGTGTTAGCCTGTACTTCAGGGAAGTAGATACAAAACAGGAGGAAACCCAGGACTGAACCCTGTGGTGCTCCACTTGTCACTGGTCTGAAGTCGGATTTGGAGTCTGCTACTTTCACAGTGTGGGTTCTGTCAGTGAGCCAATTGAGAACCCATCTTGTGACATAGGGATTTATACCTAGTTTAGTGAGTTTATCTATAATTCCAGATTGGGGGATGGTGTTGAAAGCCTTGGCAAGATCTAGATAGGCTGTGTGAACCACCTTGTCTACGGCTTTGGTGACTGCGTCAAAGAAGTCTATCAGGTTTAGGAGACATGATCTGCCTTTTACAAACCTGAACTGGGTGGGGTCCAGAGTTTGGAGATTACCAATGTCTTTGTTTATAAGTTCCATGGTGATACGTTCCATGGCCTTGCAGACCAGACTCGTCAAGCTAATGTCACAGTAGTTCCCGGGGTCTGTGGTGGCTCCCCCCTTGTGGAGTGGGGTAACCATCACTGTACACCATTCAGCAGGCACAAAGCCTGAGGTGAGGCTATGATTGAACATGGTACTTAGGTGGGGTGCCAGTTCATTCTGTAGTTCGTGTAGAATGCAGCCTGGGATGTTGTCTGGTCCCATAGATGCTGTCTTCTTGGCTTTGGAGAGTGAGGTTTTTACCTGTGCAGCCATGATTACAGGGACTTTGCATTCTTCCGGTATAGATATGGGCTCTTTATGGGGTGAGAGGGTGGTAATGTTAGCACTGAACCTATTTGCCAGGATGTTGGCAATATCAGTTGGGTCTGTATATTTAGTGCCATTGTGCTGTAACTCAGAGCAGATCTGAGTGTTGCCATTGAGATTCTTGACATAGCTATAGAATGCTTTGTGGTTGTCTTTAGAATCAGTGGTGAACAGAATAGGGAGACATGGAGAAACAGATCTGGAAAACCAAGAATATGAGAGGGAGACATGGAGAAACAGATCAGGAAAAAGTACAGTTTTGTACCTACCATAAATGTAGATGTTCGAGGATCTCCATTGCTGCAGTCCTGACATAGGGGTTATTCTGCTGCCCACCATCGGCCCGAATACCAAAGGGCTAGTTCCGGCGTAGGTCATCGGCGCTCGAGACTGACATCAGTACGTGTCAGTACAAATGCGCATGACCGACGCCATAACCTCAGTCTTTCTTGCCTCAGACGTCAGAATACAAAAAAAAAAAAACACCACCCAAACCTCAACCTAAAAAGAAAAAGGGGGAAGGAGGGAGGGAAAATTGGACTGCAGCAATGGAGATCCTCGAACATCTACATTTATGGTAGGTACAAAACTGTACTATGTTCTTCGTCTCCCATTGCTGCAGTCCTGACATATGGGTAGAATCCCAGAGCAACGGAAAAAAGGGAGGCTGGTCAACTAAATAGCAGTAGGAGCTGCAGACATGCCTGTAAGATTGCAGAGGCAAACCCAGCCCTAGACCTAGAATAAAGAGGTAAATGATAATGCTTTGTAAAGGTATGTACAGAACTCCAAGTAGCTGCTTCTAGAATGTCTTTAGTAGCTACCCCTCTCAAAAAGCAGTAGAAGTGGCCGTAGCCCTAGTAGAATGAGGCCTGATCCCAACTGGAACATCCTTACCATGATGAGAGTAACAAAAAGCAATACAATGGCTAATCCACTTGGAAATAGTTTGTTTGAGACAGCTTTCCCTCGTGAAGTCAAAGCAAAAGAAACAAATAATTGTTGAGAACTCCTGAACTCTTTGGTTCTGCTCAAATAATACCTCAACTGCCTATGTACATCCAAAGAATGCAACACTTTTCCCTTCATTTTGGGGTTAGCATAAAAAGTAGGCAAATGTATAGACTGGTTCAATGCCACATTAGAAATCACTTTAGGCAGAAAAGTAGGATTAGTACGTAAGGAAACCCTGTCATTGTGAAAAATCAGAAAAGGTTCCACTGCCATGAGGGCCTGTAATTCAGATACCCTTCTAGCAGAAGTAATAGCCAACAAAAAAGCAGTCTTCCAAGACAAGAACTGCAATTCAGCTGTAGCTGCAGGTTCAAAAGGAGGCAGAGTCAGCTTTTCCAAAACAAAATTAAGATCCCAGGTAGGAGTAGGAGCTCTCCGTGGGGTCTGATATTCTTTGCCCTCTAAGAAACTGTTTAACCAATGGATGTGAAAATAAAGGAGGTCACAATCATAGTGAGCAGAAATAGCTGCAGCATGCACTTTTACAGAAGAGAAGGACAAACCCTTGTCCAATAAAACAGTCAAATATTGCAATGTACAACTCAAATTAGGCAATTCAACATCAAAGCCTTTAGCTGAACTCCAAAGAAAAAATCTCTTCCATTTACCAGCATAAACTTTTCGAGTACTAGGACGCCTGGCTTCCAAAATAACATCCAAAACTTGTTGAGGGAGCTGAAGGTCCTCCTTCTCTAAAACAGAATGCGCCAGGCTGTCAGGCGCAGGGAGTGCACCCTGACATTGAGAAAATGATTGTTCTCCTGAGACAATAAATGAGGAATCTGTGGCAATGGCCAAGGTGGTACATGAATCAAGCTCCTCAACAGAGGGTACCAATGCTGACGAGGCCTATCCGGTGCTATAAGGATCATGCAAGGCTTGTCCCTCCTGACTTTCAACAGCACCGGTGGAAGAAGAGGCAAAGGAGGAAAAGCATACACGTGAAGGTTGCTCCAACTGAAGGATAGTGCATCTATTTTCCAGGCTTTCGGATGAAATAGCCTTGTGCAAAACAGTGGCAGATGGAAATTCAGAGGAGAAGCAAACAGATCTATGTCCGGAGTTCCCCAAGCCATTGTCAACTGAAGAAATACCTGAGGGTCCAATTTCCATTCGTGAGGATCCACAATCTGTCTGCTCAGAACATCTGCTAAAGAATTTTGTGCTCCTGGCAGAAACTGTGCTCGAAGAGTGATGTGCAGATTCAAAGCAGTTTCCACAACAGCATTGCTTGTCTGCAAAGAGGGTAAGAATGAGTTCCCCCTTGCTTGTTGATGTACCACATGACCGTCGTGTTGTCTGTTCGAATCAACACCAGTCCTGGTTGAAGTAGGCTTTTGAATCCTTCCAAGGCAAATTGAACTGCCAGCATCTCTTTCATGTTGATATGCAAGTGAAGTAGCTCTGGGTCCCAAAGGTCTTGAATCCATTTTCCTCTGAAATGAGCTCCCCAGGCTGACTCCGAGGCGTCTGTCGTTAATATCTGACTTGCCTCTGGTTGGGTCACAGAGAGCCCCTTGTTTAGGTGACATTCCTGAGCCCACCACAGAAATTCTCTCTGAATGCAAGGTAGGATCCGAATGACAGTGTCCAAATCGTGGCAGTGTTGAGTCCAAATGTTCTTGAGATATCATTGTAGCTTCCTCATATGCAGTTTGGCATTGGGAAGTACTAGAATGCAAGATGCCATGAACCCCAAGGCTTGAAGGACTGTCCTTGCAGTCAGCCTGGACATTACTGATAGCTGTTGGAAGTATAGGTGAAGATTCCTTTGTTTGTCCGGGGTAAGAAATGCCATCTGAGCAGCTGTATTCAGTTTCACACCCAGAAAACACATCTCTTGTGAGGGTACTAGACTGGACTTTATTTCGTTCACAGAATACCCTAGGCATCTGAAAACTGTCATTACATACTGCAGATGTTGAAGAAGTTCGTGCTTGCCTTGAGCCAGAATCAAACAGTCGTCCAGATAAGGATAAATTTGAATTCCTGCTAGAGAGAAAAGCTATTACTGGAGCCAGGACTTTGTGAATACCCTGGGTGCAGTAGACAAGCCAAATGGCAATGCAGAGAACTGATAATGCAAATTCCCATTCGAAACCTCAGGAATTTCCTGCAACTGGGCCTGATAGGAATGTGAAGATAGGCCTCTGAGATCCAGTCACCATCCAGTGATCTTTGCCCAGCATAGGTAACAGCTGTTGCAGTGTTAACATCTTGAATTTTGGAATTTCCAGAAAGGTATTTAGAATGGACAAGTCCAGAATTGGTCTCCAAGTATTTCCTTTCTTTGGCACTAAGAAAAGACGGGAATAAAACGCCGTGCCTCTTTCTGCAGAAGGTACTTCCTGTATTGCCAACTGAAGCAGAGAAGAAATTTGAGTCTGCGCTTCCAGTTTTGCTGATGAGGCACATCCGCATACCTTTGAAAGGAGGGAATGTGTGAAAATAAAATTTGTAGCCTCGATTTATTATGTCCAATACCCATTTGTCTTGGGTAACCAAATGCCAATTCCTTTTGAAAAATCTCAGTTTTCCTCCCAGAGGGGCTGCCAGCAAGGCAGAGTCCAGCAGCTGAAGACACGGGTCATTGGGTCTGTTTCCGAAAGGACTGACCCCTGCCCTCCCCAGCAGAAGGGGTAGAAGAACTCAAAGACCTAGAAGTAACAGGGCCCTGAGAGGAAGCCCTACCCCTACCTCGTCTCGACCTGCCCCTAGACTGATAATCCGAAGAGGGGAAAGACCAACCCTTAGCAGGCCAATTCCTACTGAACTTAGGGGGCTGAACCTGTAAAAAATCCTTAACTGTCTGCATAGACTTAGCTTTTTCCTCCATTTTGTTTAAAACTGACTCTACTGGAGGACCAAAAAGAACATCAGATTGTAGAGGAGCATCCATAATTCGAGCCTTAACATGCTCTGACAAGGACTGATCTTTAAGCCAAGCATGCCTACGAATGACTGAACTAGTAGCAGCCACCCTGGAAGAAGCCTGTAAAGCATCAAAACCACACTGCAAAGAATGCTTACCAACTTGGTCTGAAGCATGCACTAAATCCTGAAGCTCCTTACAGTCAATACCTTCAGCTAAAGCATCTACTTTACATTTCAATTGGCCCAGCAAATAATTTTGATACCGAAGCATATGAAACTGACAATTTAAAGCTCTCATAGCCAAAGTAGAAGAGGTATACAGTTTTTGACCCCACCTATCCAGGGCCCTAGCATCCTTGTCCAGAGGAACTGGATTCTTAACCACAGAAGCCCTAACCCCTTTGGGGCCTTGAGTAATAGTTTCTGGATCAGCCCTAGGACTCTTATATAAGTACTTGTGAGCTTCGGAACCCTGTAGTATCTGTCTGGTTTAACGGGGCAGGAGGCAGAGAATCTGGGTTAAGGGCAGCCTCAGAAAACACATCCTGAACAACATCCAGTACAGGGGAATAGCCAAGGGCCTATGCTGAGGCAAAACAAGAATTCTCTCAGTCTTTACGGGAATCAGAATAATCCTGGCCCTCCCATTTGAAATGTTCCCTCATGGAATGCAAAGTCTCAGAGAAAGAAAAATCTTCCGGATGCAGAAGGAGTAGAGTCCTCAGCCTCCGAATCAGAATAGGGAGGGAAATCCTGAAGTTCATCTACAGAGGAATCTGACTCATTGGAAGACTGAACCAAACCCTCCAACTCTGGCTCTACCCTGGGCCTCTTCGCAGGGGGGCATAGAACCCCTAATTAAAGTAATCAAATCTTCAGCCATCTTTAACATGTGCTTCCTAGGAGCTGGACCCTGGGGACACGCACCAACAGGGGCAGACTTAGACTTAGAATGGGCTTTGCTATGAGAAGGAGGAGGCCTAACTACCCTGTGAGGGGAGGGAACCACTGACATTAGAGAAGCACCCTCAGCCTGGCCTAACACAGGAGAAGCCACTTCCTGCAGCAACAAAGGCTCCCCTTGAGACTCAGGTAAACTTTCAGAAGGAGCCGCTGAAGTAGCCAGTGGCACTACAGAACCGGCGTCTGGAGTGGCCGCCTCATCCTGTTTGGACCACAAAGACTTCTCTTTGCGTTTCTTAGAAGAACCAGTCGTCGGAGAATCCAACGGCATGTTATAATTACAACGTTTACCAAACACTAGCCTAGCACAGTCCAACCGACGTTTAATAGTACGCTTGTTAAAAGTAGCACAAAAGCGACACCCAACAACGTCGTGCTCAGGCCCTAAACAAGGAATGCAGAGTGAATGGTAATCCCTATGAGGAATCTGTTTCCCACAAGAAATACAGTTATTAACTTTTTCTGACATCCATCAATACTGAGGCAAAAAAAAGACAAAAATGTCCCCAAAGGGGTACTTAGCCCAACTTGGTCTCTGGTCTAAAACTCGAAAACCGACAATTCCAGAACGCCGAACGGCACTTGCAAATGCTGCTTCTGCTTAGGGACCATGCGGCAAGAAAGACTGAGGTTATGGCGTCGGTCATGCGCATTTGTACTGACACGTACTGATGTCAGTCTCGAGCGCCGATGACCGACGCCGGTTCTAGCCCTTTGGTATTCGGGCCGATGGTGGGCAGCAGAATAACCCCTATGTCAGGACTGCAGCAATGGGAGACGAAGAACATCCAGTACAGGAGATGGAGACATGCTGAAACAAATCAGGAAAACAAGGAACAGGAGTTAACCAGTACAGGAAATGGAAACATACAGAAACAGATCAGGAAAGCCAAGAACAGGATAGAGAGACATGGAGAAACAGATCAGGAAAACCTAGGACATGAGTTAGAGACATGGAGAAACAGATCAAGAAAAAGTACAGTTTTGTACCTACCATAAATGTAGATGTTCGAGGATCTCCATTGCTGCAGTCCTGACATATGGGTATTCCGCTGTTCACCATCGGCCCGAATACCAAAGGGCTAGAACCGGCGTCGGTCATCGGCGCCCGAGACTGACGTCAGTACGTGTCAGTACAAATGCGCATGACCGACACCATAACCTCAGTCTTTCTTGCCTCAGATGTCAGAATGCAAAAAACACCACCCAAACCCCAACCTAAAAAGAAAAAAGGGGGAAGGAGGGAATGGACTGCAGCAATGGAGATCCTCGAACATCTACATTTATGGTAGGTACAAAACTGTACTATGTTCTTCATCTCCCATTGCTGCAGTCCTGACATATGGGTAGAATCCCAGAGCAACGGAAAAAAGGGAGGCTGGTCAACTAAATAGCATTAGGAGCTGCAGACATGCCCTGTAAGATTGCAGTGGCAAACCCAGCCCTAGACCTAGAATAAAGAGGTAAATGATAATGCTTTGTAAAGGTATGTACAGAACTCCAAGTAGCTGCCTCTAGAATGTCTTTAGTAGCTACCCCTCTCAAAAAGCAGTAGAAGTGGCGTAGCCCTAGTAGAATGAGGCCTGATCCCAACTGGAACATCCTTGCCATGATGAGAGTAACAAAAGCAATACAATGGCCAATCCACTTGGAAATAGTTTGTTTCGAGACAGCTTTCCCTCGTGAAGTCAAAGCAAAAGAAACAAATAATTGTTGAGATCTTCTGAACTCTTTGGTTCTGCTCAAATAATACCTTAACTGCCTATGTACATCCAAAGAATGCAAAACTTTTTCCCTTCATTTTGGGGGTTAGCATAAAAAGTAGGCAAATGTATAGATTGGTTCAATGCCACATTAGAAATCACTTTAGGCAGAAAAGTAGGATTAGTACATAAGGAAACTCTGTCATTGTGAAAAATCAGAAAAGGTTCCACTGCCATGAGGGCCTGTAATTCAGATACCCTTCTAGCAGAAGTAACAGCCAATAAAAAGCAGTCTTCCAAGACAACAACTGCAATTCAGCTGTAGCTGCAGGTTCAAAAGGAGGCAGAGTCAGCTTTTCCAAAACAAAATTAAGATCCCAGGTAGGAGTAGGAGCCCTCCGTGGGGTCTTATATTCTTTGCCCTCTAAGAAACTGTTTAACCAATGGATGTGAAAATAAAGGAGGGTCACAATCATAGTGAGCAGAAATAGCTGCAGCATGCACTTTTACAGAAGAGAAGGACAAACCCTTGTCCAATAAAATAGTCAAATATTGCAATGTACAACTCAAATTAGGCAATTGACATCAAAGCCTTTAGCTGAACTCCAAAGAAAAAATCTCTTCCATTTACCAGCATAAACTTTTTCGAGTACTAGGACGCCTGGCTTCCAAAATAACATCCAAAACTTGTTGAGGGAGCTGAAGGTCCTCCTTCTCTAAAACAGAATGCGCCAGGCTGTCAGGTGTAGGGATTGCACCCTGACATTGAGAAAATGATTGTTTTCCTGAGACAATAAGTGAGGAATCTGTGGTAATGGCCAAGGTGGTACATGAATTAAGCTCCTCAACAGAGGGTACCAATGCTGACGAGGCCAATCCGGTGCTATAAGGATCATGCAAGGTTTGTCCCTCCTGACTTTCAACAGCACCTTTGGAAGAAGAGGCAAAGGAGGAAAAGCATACGTGAAGGTTGCTCCAACTGAAGGATAGTGCATCTATTTTCCAGGCTTTTGGATGAAATAGCCTTGTGCAAAACAGTGGCAGTTGGAAATTCAGAGGAGAAGCGAACAGATCTATGTGCAGAGTTCCCCAAGCCATTGTCAACTGAAGAAATACCTGAGGGTCCAATTTCCATTCGTGAGGATCCACAATCTGTCTGCTCAGAACATCTGCTAAAGAATTTTGTGCTCCTGGCAGAAACTGTGCTCGAAGAGTGATGTGCAGATTCAAAGCAGTTTCCCATAACAGCATTGCTTGTCTGCAAAGAGGGTAAGAATGAGTTCCCCCTTGCTTGTTGATGTACCACATGACAGTCGTGTTGTCTGTTTGAATCAACACCAGTCCTGGTTGAAGTAGGCTTTTGAATCCTTCCAAAGCAAATTGAACTGCCAGCATCTCTTTCATGTTGATATGCAAGTGAAGTAGCTCTGGGGCCCAAAGGTCTTGAATCCATTTTCCTCTGAAATGAGCTCCCCAGGCTGACTCCGAGGCGTCTGTCGTTAATATCTGACCTCCCTCTGGTTGGGTCACAGAGAGCCCCTTGTTTAGGTGACATTCCTGAGCCCACCACAGAAATTCTCTCTGAATGCAAGGTAGAATCCGAATGACAGTGTCCAAATCGTGGCAGTGTTGAGTCCAAACGCTTTTGAGATACCATTGTAGCTTCCTCATATGCAGTTTGGCATTGGGAAGTACTAGAATGCAAGATGCCATGAACCCCAAGGCTTGAAGGACTGTCCTTGCAGTCAGCCTGGACATTACTGATAGCTGTTGGAAGTATAGGTGAAGATTCCTTTGTTTGTCCGGGGTAAGAAATGCCATCTGAGCAGCTGTATTCAGTTTCACACCCAGAAAACACATCTCTTGTGAGGGTACTAGACTGGACTTTATTTCGTTCACAGAATACCCTAGGCATCTTAAAACTGTCATTACATACTGCAGATGTTGAAGAAGTTCGTGCTTGCCTTGAGCCAGAATCAAACAGTCGTCCAGATAAGGATAAATTTGAATTCCTGTTAGTCTGAGAAAAGCTATTACTGGAGCCAGGACTTTTGTGAATACCCTGGGCACAGTAGACAAGCCAAAGGGCAATGCAGAGAACTGATAATGCAAATTCCCATTCGAAATCTCAGGAATTTCCTGCAACTGGGCCTGATAGGAATGTGAAGATAGGCCTCTTTGAGATCCAGAGTCACCATCCAGTGATCTTTGCCCAGCATAGGTAACAGCTGTTGCAGTGTTAACATCTTGAATTTTGGAATTTCCAGAAAGGTATTTAGAATGGACAAGTCCAGAATTGGTCTCCAAGTATTTCCTTTCTTTGGCACTAAGAAAGGACGGGAATAAAACCCTGTGCCTCTTTCTGCAGAAGGTACTTCCTGTATTGCTCCCAACTGAAGCAGAGAAGTACTTTGTGTCTGTGCTTCCAGTCTTTGCTGATGAGGCACATCTGGCATACCTTTGAAAGGAGGGAATGTGTGAAAATAAAATTTGTAGCCTCGATTTATTATGTCCAATACCCATTTGTCTTGGGTAACCAAATGCCAATTCCTTTTGAAAAGTCCCAGTTTTCCTCCTAGAGGGCTGCCAGCAAGGCAGAGTCCGGCAGCTGAAGACAGGTCATTGGGTCTGTTTCGAAAGGACTGACCCCTGCCCTCCCAGCAGAAGGGTAGAAGAACTCAAAGACCTAGAAGTAACAGGGCCCTGAGAGGAAGCCCTACCTCTACCTCGCCTCGACCTGCCCCTAGATTGATAATCCGAGAGGAAAGACCATCCCGTAGCAGGCCAATTCCTACTGAACTTAGGGGCTGAACCTGTAAAAGTCCTTAACTGTCTGCATAGACTTAGCTTTTTCCTCCATTTTTTCAAAACTGATTCTACTGGAGGGCCAAAAGAACATCAGATTGTAGAGGAGCATCCATAATTCGAGCCTTAACATGCTCTGACAAGGTCTGATCTTTAAGCCAAGCATGCCTGCGAACAACTGAACTAGTAGCAGCCACCCTGGAAGAAGCCTGTAAAGCATCAAAACCACACTGCAAAGAATGCTTACCAACTTGGTCTGAAGCATGCACTAAATCCTGAAGCTCCTTACATTCAATACCTTCAGCTAAAGCATCTACTTTACATTTCAATTGGCCCAGCAAATAATTTTGATACCGGAGCATATGAAACTGACAATTTAAAGCTCTCATAGCCAAAGTAGAAGAGGTATAGAGTTTTTACCCCACCTATCCAGGGCCCTAGCATCCTTGTCCAGAGGGACTGGATGCCTAACCACAGAAGCCCTAACCTTTGGGGCCTTGAGTAATAGTTTCTGGATCAGCCCTAGGACTCTTATATAAGTACTTGTGAGCTTCAGAACCCTGTAGTATCTATCTGGTTTAACCGGGCAGGAGGCAGAGAATCTGGGTTAAGGGCAGCCTCAGAAAATACATCCTGAACAACATCCAGTACAGGGAATAGCCAAGGGCCTATGCTGAGGCAAAAACAAGAATTCTCTTAGCCTTTACGAGAATCAGAATAATCCTGGCCCTCCCATTTGAAATGTTCCCTCATGGAATGCAAAGTCTCAGAGAAAGAAAAATCTTCTGGAGGGGCCAGAGGAGTAGTGTCCTCAGCCTCCGAATCAGAATAAGGAGGAAATCCTGAAGTTCTTCTACAGAGGAATCTGACTCATTGGAAGACTGAACCAAACCCTCCAACTCTGTCTCTACCCTGGGCCTCTTCACAGGGGGGCATAGAACCCCTAATTAAAGTAATCAAATCTTCAGCCATCTTTAACATGTGCTTCCTAGGAGCTGGACCTTGGGGACTAGTACCAGCAGGGGCAGACTTAGACTTAGAATAGCTTTTGCTTTGAGAAGGAGGAGGCCTAACTACACTATGAGGGGAGGGAACCACTGACATCAGAGAAGCACCCTCAGCCTGGCCTAACACAGGAGAAGCCACTTCCTGTAGTAACAAAGGCTCCCCGTGAGACTCAGGTAAACTTTCAGAAGGAGCCGCTGAAGTAGCCAGTGGTACAGAACCGGCGTCCGAGTGGACGACTCATCCTGTTTGGACCGCAAAGACTTTTCTTTGCTTTCTTAGAAGAACCAGTCGTCGGAGAATCCGGCATGTTGTAATTACAACGTTGCAAACACCAGCCTAGCACAGTCCAACCGATGTTTAATAGTATGCGCTTGTTAAAAGTAGCACAAAAGCGACACCCAACAACGTCGTGCTCAGGCCCTAAACAAGGAATGCAGAGTGAATGGTAATCCCTATGAGGAATCTGTTTCCCACAAGAAATACAGTTATTAACTTTTTCTGACATCCGTCAATACTGAGGCAAGAAAAGACAAAAGTGTCCCTAGGGTATGCCAGCCAACTTGGTCTCCGGTCTGAAACTCGAAAACCGACAATTCCAGAACACCGAACAGCACTTGCAAATTCTGCTTCTGCTTAGGACCATGCGGCAAGAAAGACTGAGGTTATGGCATCGGTCATGCGCATTTGTACTGACACGTACTGACGTCAGTCTCGGGCGTCGATGACCGACGCCGGTTCTAGCCCTTTGGTATTCGGGCCGATGGTGGACAGCGGAATACCCATATGTCAGGACTGCAGCAATGGGAGACGAAGAACATCCAAGAACAGGACAAAGAGACATGCCGAAACATCAGGAAAACCAACAACAGGAGAGGGAGACATGGAGAAACATCTGGAAAAGAAAGAACAGGAGAGAGAGACATGTAGAAACAGATCAGGAAAACCAGTACAGGAAAGGGAGACATGCAGAAACATCAGGAAAACTAAGAACACAAGAGGGAGACATGGAGAAACAGATCAGGAAAACCAGTACAGGAAAGGGAGACATGCAGAAACATCAGGAAAACTAAAAACACAAGAGGGAGACATGGTGAAACAGATCAGGAAAACCAGCACATGAGAGGGGAA
>NC_056748.1:88339635-88427135 GCF_019279795.1 Protopterus annectens
GGACATGCATAAACAGATCATAAAAACCAAGAACAGGATAAGGAGACATGGAGAACAGATCAGGAAAACCAGTACAGGAAATGGAGACATGCAGAAACAGATCAGGAAAACCAAGAAAATGATACGAAGACATGCATAAACAGATCATAAAAACCAAGAACAGGCTAATGAGACATGCAGAAACAGATCAGGAAAACCAAGAAAATGATACGAAGACATGCATAAACAGATCATAAAAACCAAGAACAGGCTAGGGAGACATGCAGAAACAGATCAGGAAAACCAAGAAAATGATACGAAGACATGCATAAACAGATCATAAAAACCAAGAACAGGCTAGGGAGACATGGAGAACAGATCAGGAAAACCAGTACAGGAAATGGAGACATGCAGAAACAGATCAGGAAACCCAAGAAAATGATACGAAGACATGCATAAACAGATCATAAAAACCAAGAACAGGCTAGGGAGACATGGAGAACAGATCAGGAAAACCAGTACAGGAAATGGAGACATGCAGAAACAGATCAGGAAAACCAAGAAAATGATACGAAGACATGCATAAACAGATCATAAAAACCAAGAACAGGCTAGGGAGACATGCAGAAACAGATCAGGAAAACCAAGAAAATGATACGAAGACATGCATAAACAGATCATAAAAACCAAGAACAGGATAAGGAGACATGGAGAACAGATCAGGAAAACCAGTACAGGAAATGGAGACATGCAGAAACAGATCAGGAAACCCAAGAAAATGATACGAAGACATGCATAAACAGATCATAAAAACCAAGAACAGGCTAGGGAGACATGGAGAACAGATCAGGAAAACCAGTACAGGAAATGGAGACATGCAGAAACAGATCAGGAAAACCAAGAAAATGATACGAAGACATGCATAAACAGATCATAAAAACCAAGAACAGGCTAGGGAGACATGGAGAACAGATCAGGAAAAAGTACAGTTTTGTACCTACCATAAATGTAGATGTTCGAAGATCCACATTGCTGCAGTCCTTACTTATGGGTAGTCCGCTGTCCTCGGTCGGCCTGAATACCAAAGTATTAGGCTGACGTCGGTGATGGGCGCCTAGATCTGACATCAGAGCCGTCAGGGTATAAAGGCGCATGACCGGCGACGCCATATCCTCAGTCTTTTCTTGCCCCAGATGTCAGAAGGCCAAACCAGAAAGGCCACAGCCAAAAACAGAATACCTCCCAAAAACATGCCCAACAACAACCATCACCTAAGCATAGCATCATGTCAAACTACAGTGGGAAGGAGGGAGGGTTGGACTGCAGCAATGTGGATCTTCTAACATCTACATTTATGGTAGGTACATAACTGTACTATGTTCTTCATCTCACATTGCTGCAGTCCTTACTTATGGGTAGAATCCCAAAGCAACGGAAAGGGAGGTTGGTAAAAATCATAAAGCATTAGGGGCTGCCAAAATGCCCTGTAAAATTGCAATGGCAAATCCAGCCTAGATTTAGAATAAAGAGGAAGGTGGTAATGTTTAGAAAAAGTATGCACTGAACTCCAAGTAGCTGCCTCAAAATGTCCTGTAGCTACCCCCTTAGAAAGGCCAGAAGTAGCAGTAGCCCTAGTGGAATGAGGCCTGATTCCAGCAGGAATCTCCTTACCATGATGGGAATAACAGAAAGAAATACAAAACCCAATCCATTTAGAAATAGTTTGTTTTGAAACAGGTTTACCCTGAACCCAAAGCAAAAGAAACAAACAACTGCTGAGACTGTCTGAACTCCTTGGTTCTGCTCAAATAATAACGCAACTGCCTGTGAATATCCAAAGTATGCAAAATTTTCTCCTCCTTTATTTTGGGGTTTGCATAAAAGTAGGCAAATGAATAGTTTGGTTTAAGGCCACACTAGAAACCACTTTAGGCATAAAGGAAGGATTAGTGCAAAGATACCCTATCCTTATGAAAAATCAGGAAAGGCTCCACTGCCATGAGGGCCTGTAATTCAGAAACCCTTCTTGCAGAGGTAATGGCCAACAAAAAGCAGTTTTCCATGACAAATACTTTAACTCGGCAGTAGCTGCAGGCTCAAAAGGTTGTAGAGTAAGTTTTTCCAACACAAAATTGAGATCCCAAGCAGGAGTAGGAGCTCACGGGGGTCTTATATTCTTTGCCCTCTAAGAAATTGCTTAAACAAAGGGTGAGAGAATAAAGGAGGGTCACAATCATAGTGAGCAGAAATGGCTGCAGCATGGACCTTTATCGAGGAGAAAGACAAACCCTTGTCCAATAACTCAGTAAGATATTGAAGAGCAACACTTAAATCAGGTTTGGAGACATCAAAGTCCTTTCCTTTGCTCCAAATAAAAATCTCCTCCATTTATCAGAACTTTCCTGGTACTAGGCCTCCTGGCCTCCAAAATAACATTCAAAACTTGTTGTGGAAGCTGAGACCCTCCAGAGTCTAAAATAGAATATGCCAGGCTGTTAGATGCAGAGACTGAATCTTGACATTGAGGAAGTGATTGTCCTCTTGTGACAAAAGGTGCAGAATCAAAGGCAGAGGCCATGGAGGTTCTCGTACTAAACTCCTCAGTAGTGGGTACCAGTGTTGTCGAGGCCAATCCGGCGCTATCAAAATCATGGTTGGCTTGTCTTGTCTGGCCTTCAAAAGTACCTTGGGAAGAAGAGGCAGAGGTGGAAAGGCATATACATGCAGATTGTTCCAACTGAATGATAGAGCGTCCACCTTCCAAGCTGTGTGATGAAACATTTTTGTGCAAAACTTTGGCAACTGGTAATTTAGTGGAGAAGCGAACAGATCTATGTCTGGAGTTCCCCATAACACTGTCAACTTTTGAAATACATGAGGATCCAATTTCCACTCGTGAGGATCCACTATTTGTCTGCTCAACACATCTGCTAAGGAGTTCTGTGCTCCTGGTAGAAACCTTGCCTGAAGATTGAGGTGTAGATTGAGAGCAGTTTCCACAAAATCATCGCTTGCCTGCAAAGAGGGTAAGAATGGGTTCCCCCTTGCTTGTTGATGTACCACATGACAGTAGTGTTGTCTGTTTGAATCAACACCTGCCCTGGGTGAAGTAAATCTTTGAAAGCCATCAATGCAAACTGGACTGCTAACATTTCCTTCAAGTTGATATGCAAATGTTGGAGTTTGACAGGCCACGTGTTTTGCACCCATTTTCCATTGAGGTGTGCTCCCCAAGCCTTGTCCGAGGCATCTGTCGTTAGAATCTGACTCGCCTCTGGCCGGGTCACAGAGAGTCCCTTGTTTAGGTGACATTCCTGAGCCCACCACAAAACTCCTTCTGAATGCAAGGTATTATCTGAATGACAGTGTCTAGATCTTGGCAGTGCTGTGTCCATACATTTTTGAGATACCATTGAAGCTACCTCATATACAATTTGGCATTGGGAAGCACCAGAATACAAGATGCCATGAACCCCAAGGCTTGAAGGACTGTCCTTGCAGTCAGCCTGGACCGTAGAGACATTTGATGGAAATAAAGAGAAAGGCTTCTTTGTCCGGGTCAAAAGCCATCTGGGAAGCTGTATTCAGTCTCACACCCAGAAAGCACATGTCCTGAGAGGGTACTAGACTGGACAGAATACCCTAGGCATCTTAACACTGCCATCACATACTGTAGATGATGAAGAAGTTCGTCCTTTTCTTGTGCAATAATCAGGCAATCATCCAAATAAGGATAAATCTGTATTCCTCTTAGTCTGAAAAAGGCTATCACTGGAGCCAGAACCTTTGTGAACACTCTGGGCGCAGTAGATAAGCCAAAGGGCAATGCAGAGAACTGATAATGTAAATTTCCAGCCCGAAAACGCAGGTACCTCCTGCAACTGGGCCTGATAGGAACATGAAGGTAAGCCTCTTTGAGATCCAGAGTAACATTCCAGTGATCTTTTCCCAACAGAGGTAAAAGTTGTTGTAAAGTCAGCATCTTGAACTTTGGAATGTCCAGGTAAGTGTTGAGGATAGATAAATCCAAAATTGGTCTCCACGTGTTCCCTTTTTTTGGAACTAGAAACAGGCGAGAATAAAATCCTAGGCCCACTTCCGACAGAGGAACTGGCTGTATAGCTCCTATTTGAAGAAGTAAAGAAATTTGTTTGTGAGCCTCTATCCTTTGCCGAGGAGGGACGTCTGGCATGCCTTTGAAAGGAGGCATGGTATGGAAATAGAACTTGTAACCTCGGTTTATAATGTCCAATACCCATTTGTCCTGGGTGACTAAATGCCAATTTTGCTTGAAAAGAGCCAACTTTCCTCCCAAAGGAGCTGCCAGGCAAGAAGAATCTGGCAGCTGAAAATGCAGGTCATTGGGCCTGTTTACGAAAGGACTGGCCCCTGCCCTCACCAGCAGATTGAGCAGGCGAACTCCATTGTCTCGGCCTGAAGGTACTCTGAGCTCTGCCCCTACCACGGCTAGATCTACCCCTAGACTGAGAATCAGAAGAAGGGTACGTCCACCCCTTAGTAGGCCAATTTCTACTAAACTTTGGAGGTTGTACCTGCAAAAAAATCTTTAACAGTCTGCATAGACTTAGCCTTGTCTTCCATTTTCTTTAAGACTGACTCCACAGGAGGACCAAACAAAACTTCAGACTGTAAAGGGGCATCCAGAATTCTAGACTTAACATGCTCAGACAAATTCTGATCCTTAAGCCAGGCGTGCCTACGAATAACTGAACCAGTGGCAGCCACCCTAGAAGAAGCCTGTAAAGCATCAAAACCACATTGCAAAGAGTGCTTACCCACCTGTTCAGAAACATGCACTAAATCCTGCAATTCTTTACACTCTATGCCCTCTGCCAAAGCATCCACTTTAGATCTTAGCTGAGAAAGGAGGAAATTTTGATACTTCAACATATGAAACTGGCAGTTCAAAGCTCTCATTGCTAAAGTAGAAGAGGTATACACCTTCTTACCCCATCTATCCAAAGCTCTAGATTCCTTATCCAGAGGAACCGGATTCTTAACAACAGAGGCTCTAACACCCTTAGGCCCCTGACTAATAGTTTCTGGGTCCACCCTAGGACTCTTATACAGATATTTATGAGCCTCAGGCACCCTGTAATACCTGTCCGGTTTAACTGGGGCAGGAGGCACAGAATCTGGATTAAGGGAAGCTTCCGAGAAAACATCTGAAACAACATCCAAAACTGGAGGTATAGCTAAGGGTCTATGCTGTGGTAAAAACAAGAACTCCCTAAGTCTCTTCCGTGAATCAGAGTAATCCTGTCCTTCCCATTTAAAATGCTCCCTCATGGAATGCAGAGTTTCTGAAAATGAAAAATCCTCTGGAGAAGCAGAAGGAGTGGAATCCTCTGCATCAGAATCAGAATAAGGAGGGAAATCTTGAATGTCTTCAGCAGAAGACTCTGAATCATCTGAGGCCTGCTCCAAACTTTCCAACTCTGGCTCCATCCTGGGCCTCTTATCAGGAGGGGGCATAGAACCTCTAATTAAAGTAATCAAATCCTCTGCCATTTTAAGCATGTGCTTTTTAGGCACAGACCCTGAAGAACCAGAACTGACACCAGAGGAAGGCAAAACAGACCTGCCCTTAGAAGGAGCCTTAGAAACAGTAACAGAAGGCCTAACCACCTTAGGCATAGAAGGGAGAATAGTAACCTGAGAGGCCCCTTCAGCCTGACCTGCCTCCTGAGAGGCCACATCTTGTAAAATCAAAGTTTCCCCCTGGGACTCAACAGAAACTTCAGCCGGATCCACCTGTTCAGCTGTAGCTTCTAAAGATCCGCGTCCGTAACGGACGAATCATCCTGCCTAGGCTTTAAAGATTTGTCTTTGGCTTCTTAGTAGAAGCAGGCCGGAACATCCGATGGCATATTATAATTACACCTCTTGCCAAAGACTAACCTAGCACAATCTAACCTCCGCTTTATAGTGCGCTTATTAAACCTAGCACAAAATCGACATTAATTCGACTACGACTCGGCTCCGTCCCAAATAAGGAATACAAAGCGGTGGTAATCCCTATGCGGTATCTGTTTCCCACAAGAAATACAATTATTCACTTTTCTGACATCCGTAAGTAACTGAGGCAAGAAAAACAAAAATATTCCCCAACGGGGTACTTAGCCCAATTTGGTATCGGTCTGAAACTCCGAAAACGAAAAATTTCAGAACGCCGAACGGCACTTGCAACGCTGCTTCTGCATCGGACCATGCGGCAAAAAAGACTGAGGATATGACGTCGGTCATGTGCTTTTATACGCTGACGCTCTGATGTCAGATCTAGGCGCCCATGACCGACGTCAGCCTAATACTTTGGTATTCGGGCCGACCGAGGACAGCGGACTACCCATAAGTAAGGACTGCAGCAATGTGAGATGAAGAACATCCAGCACAGTAGCGGGAGACATGCAGAAACATCAGGAAAACGAAGAACAGGAGAGAGGGAAATGTAGAAACAGATCAGGAAAACCAGTACAGGAAATGGAGACATGCAGAAACAGATCAGGAAAACCAAGGAAAGGAGAGGGGGGCGTGGAGAAACAGATAAGGAAAACCAGTACAGAAAAGAGGAACATGCAGACACAGATCAGGAAAACAAAAAACAGGAGAGAGAGAGAGAGACATGCAGAAACAGATCTGGAAAAGCAAGAACAGCAGATGGAGACATGGAGAAACAGATCAAGAAAACCAAGAACAGGAGAGGGAGACATGGAGAAACAGATCAGGAAAACCAGTACATGAGAGGGTGACATGCAGAAACATCAGGAAACCAAGAACAATATAGGGAGACATGAAGAATCAGATAAGGAAAGCCAAGAATATGAGAGGGAGACATGGAGAAACAGATCAGGAAAACCAGTAAAAGGAGAAGGAAGCATGCAGAAACAGATCAGGAAAACAAATAACAGGATAAGGAGACATGAAGAAACTGATCAGGAAAACCAGTACAGGAGAGGGAGACATATAGAAACAGATCAGGAAAACCAAGAATAGGACAAAGAGACATGAAGTAACAGATCAGGAAAACCAGTACAGGAGAGGGAGACATGCAGAAACAGATCAGGAAAACCAAGAACAGGATATGGAGACATGAAGAAACAGATCAAGAAAACCAGTACGGGGACGGAGACATTCATAAACAGATCAGAAAAACAATGAACAGAAGAGGGAGACATAGAGAAACAGATTAGGAAAACCAGTACAAAAGAGGGAGACATGCATAAACATCAGGAAAACCAAGAACAGGAGAGAGATACATGGAGAAACAGATAAGAAAAATCAGGACATTAGAGGAAGACATGCAGAAACATCAGGAAAACCAAGAACAGGAGAGGGAGACATGCAGACCCAGATCAGGAAAACCAAGAACAGGAGAGGGAGACATAGAGAAACAGATCAGGAAAACCAGTGCAGGAGAGGGAGACATGCAGAAACATCAGTAAAACCAAGAACAGGAGAGAGGGACATGTGGAAACAGATCTGGAAAACCAGTACAGGAGAGGGAGACATGCATAAACAGATCAGGAAAACAAAGAACAGAAGAGGGAGACATGGAGAAACAGATCAAGAAAACCAAGAACAGGCTAGGGAGACATGAAGAAATAGATCAGGAAAGCCGGTACAAAAAAGGGAGATATGCAGAAACATCAGGAAAACCAAGAACAGTAGGAGACATTCAGAAACAGATCTGGAAAAGCAAGAAAAGTAGAGGGAGACATGGAAAAAGAGATCAGAAAAACCGGTACAGGAGCAGGAGACATGCAGCATGCAGAAACAGATCAGGTAAAGCAAGAACAGGGGAGGGAGAACTGTAAAAACAAATCAGGTAAACAAAGAACAGGAGAAGGTGACATGCAGAAACACATCAGGAAAACAAAGAACAGGAGATGGAGACATGGAGAAACAGATCAGGAAAACAAAGAACAGGCTAGGGTGACATGAAGAAACAGATCAGGAAAGCCAGTACAAAAAAGGGAGACATGCAGAAACATCAGGAAAAAAGAACAGTAGGAGACATTCAGAAACAGATCTGGAAAACCAAGAACAGGAGAGAGATACATGGAGAAACAGATAAGAAAAATCAGGACATTAGAGGAAGACATGCAGAAACATCAGGAAAAACAAGAACAGGAGAGGGAGACATGCAGACCCAGATCAGGAAAACCAAGAACAGGAGAGGGAGACATGCATAAACAGATCAGGAAAACAAAGAACACGAGATGGAGACATGGAGAAACAGATCTGGAAAACCAGGAACAGGCTAGGGAGACATGAAGAAACATCAGGAAAACCAAGAACATGAGAGGGAGACATGGAGAAACAGATCAGGAAAACCAGTACAGGAGAGGGAGACATGCATAAACAGATCAGGAAAACAAAGAACAGGCAAGGGTGACACGAAGAAACAGATCAGGAAAGCTGGTACAAAAAAGGGAGACATGCAGAAACATCAGGAAAAAAGAACAGTAGGAGACATTCAGAAACAGATCTGGAAAAGCAAGAAAAGGAGAGGGAGACATGGAAAAAGAGATCAGGAAAACTGGTGCAGGAGCAGGAGACATGCATAAACAGATCAGGTAAACAAAGAACAGGAGAAGGTGACATGCAGAAACACATCAGGAAAACTAGTGCAGGAGAGTAAGAAAAGGAGATGGAGACATGGAAAAAGAGATCAGGAAAAAATGGTAAAAAAGAGGGAGACATGCAGAAACAGATCTGGAAAACCTAAAACAGGAGTGGGAGACACGGAGAACAGATCAGGAAATCCAGTACAGGAGAGGGAGCTATGCAGAAACATCAGGAAAACGAAGAACAGGAGAGAGAGAGAGACATGTAGAAACAGATCAGGAAACCTAGTACAGGAAAGGGAGACATGCAGAAACATCAGGAAAACTAAGAACCCAAGAGGGAGACATGGAGAAATAGATCAGGAAAACCAGTACAGTAGCAGGAGACATGCAGAAACAGATTAGGAAAGCCAAGAACAGAATAGGGGAACATGGAGAAACAGATCAGGAAAACCAGTACAGAAAAGGGAGACATGCAGAAACAGATCAGGAAAACCAAGAACAGGAGAGGGAGACATGCAGAAACAGATCTGGTAAAGCAAGAACAGTAGACGGAGACGTAAAACAAATCAGCAAAACTGGTACAGGAGAAGGAGACAGGAAGAAACACATCAGGAAAATTAGTGCAGGGGAGGGAGACATGCACAAACAGATCAGGAAAACAAATAAGATAAGGATACATGAAGAAACCGATCAGGAAAACCAGTACAGGACAGGGAGACATGCAGAAACAGATCAGAAAAAAGGGTACATGAAAGGATGACATGCAAAAATATCAGGAAAACCAAGAACAGGAGAGGGAGACATGGACAAGCAGATCAGAAAAAAACAGTACATGAGAGGAAGACATGCAAAAATATCAGGAAATCTAAGAACAGAAGAGGGAGACATGCAGAAACAGATAAGGAAAACCAAGAACAGAAGAGAGAGACATGAAGAAGCAGATCTGGAAAACCAAGAACAGTAACGGGAGACATGAAAAAACAGATCAGGGAAACCAGTACAGGAAAGGGAGACATGCAGAAACAGATCAGGAAAACTAGTGCAGGACAGGGAGACATGCAGAAACAGATCAGGAAAACAAAGAACAGGAGAAGGAGACATGGAGAAACAGATCAGGAAAACCAGTACAGGAAAGGGAGACATGCAAAAACATCAGGAAAACCAAGAACACAAGAGGGAGACATGGAGAAACCGATCAGGAAAACCAATATAGGAGAGGGAGACATGCAAAAACAGATCAGGAAAACCAAGAACAGGAAATAGAGACATGTAGAAACAGATCAGGAAAACCAGTACAGGAGAGGGAGACATACAGAAACAGATCAGGAAAACCAAGAACAGGATAGGGAGACATGAAGAAACAGATCAGGAAAACCAGTACAGAAAAGGGGGACATGCAGAAACAGATCAGGAAAACTAAGAATAGGAGTTGGAGACACGGAGAAACAGATCAGTAAAATTAGTACAGGAGAGGGAGACATATAGAAACAGATCAGGTAAACCAGTACAGAAGATGGAGACATACAGAAACAGTTCAGGAAAGCCAAGAACAGGATAGGGAGACATGAAGAAACAGATCAGGAAAACCAGTACAGGACAGGGAGGCATACAGAAACAGATCAGAAAAACTACTACAGGAGATATATAGAAACAGATCAGAAAAACCAAGAACAGTATAGGGAGAAATGAAGAAACACTCAGGAAAAAGTACAGTTTTGTACCTACCATAAATGTAGATGTTCGAGGATCTCCATTGCTGCAGTCCTGACATATGGGTATTCCGCTGTCCACCATCGGCCCGAATACCAAAGGGCTAGAACCGGCGTTGGTCATCGGCGCCCGAGACTGATGTCAGTACGTGTCAGTACAAATGCGCATGACCGACGCCATAACCTCAGTCTTTCTTGCCTCAGACGTCAGAATGCAAAAAACACCACCCAAATCCCAACCTAAAAAGAAAAAGGGGGAAGGAGGGAGGGAAAATTGGACTGCAGCAATGGAGATCCTCGAACATCTACATTTATGGTAGGTACAAAACTGTACTATGTTCTTCGTCTCCCATTGCTGCAGTCCTGACATATGGGTAGAATCCCAGAGCAACGGAAAAAAGGGAGGCTGGTCAACTAAATAGCATTAGGAGCTGCAGACATGCCCTGCAAGATTGCAGTGGCAAACCCAGCCCTAGACCTAGAATAAAGAGATAAATGATAATGCTTTGTAAAGGTATGTACAGAACTCCAGGTAGCTGCTTCTAGAATGTCTTTAGTAGCTACCCCTCTCAAAAAAGCAGTAGAAGTGGCCGTAGCCCTAGTAGAATGAGGCCTGATCCCAGCCGGAACATCCTCTCCATGATGAGAGTAACAAAAAGCAATACAATGGCCAATCCACTTGGAAATAGTTTGTTTCGAGACAGCTTTCCCTCGTGAAGTCAAAGCAAAAGAAACAAATAATTGTTGAGATCTTCTGAACTCTTTGGTTCTGCTCAAATAATACCTCAACTGCCTATGTACATCCAAAGAATGCAAAACTTTTTCCCCTTCATTTTGGGGGTTAGCATAAAAAGTAGGCAAATGTATAGATTGGTTCAATGCCACATTAGAAATCACTTTAGGCAGAAAAGTAGGATTAGTACGTAAAGAAACTCTGTCATTGTGAAAAACCAGAAAAGGTTCCACTGCCATGAGGGCCTGTAATTCAGATACCCTTCTAGCAGAAGTAACAGCCAATAAAAAAGCAGTCTTCCAGGACAACAACTGCAATTCAGCTGTAGCTGCAGGTTCAAAAGGAGGCAGAGTCAGCTTTTCCAAAACAAAATTAAGATCCCAGGTAGGAGTAGGAGCCCTCCGTGGGGGTCTGATATTCTTTGCCCCTCTAAGAAACTGTTTAACCAATGGATATGAAAATAAAGGAGGGTCACAATCATAGTGAGCAGAAATAGCTGCAGCATGCACTTTTACAGAAGAGAAGGACAAACCCTTGTCCAATAAAATAGTCAAATATTGCAATGTACAACTCAAATTAGGCAATTCGACATCAAAGCCTTTAGCTGAACTCCAAAGAAAAATCTCTTCCATTTACCAGCATAAACTTTTCGAGTACTAGGACACCTGGCTTCCAAAATAACATCCAAAACTTGTTGAGGGAGCTGAAGGTCCTCCTTCTCTAAAACAGAATGCGCCAGGCTGTCAGGTGTAGGGATTGCACCCTGACATTGAGAAAATGATTGTTTTCCTGAGACAATAAGTGAGGAATCTGTGGTAATGGCCAAGGTGGTACATGAATTAAGCTCCTCAACAGAGGGTACCAATGCTGACGAGGCCAATCCGGTGCTATAAGGATCATGCAAGGTTTGTCCCTCCTGACTTTCAACAGCACCTTCGGAAGAAGAGGCAAAGGAGGAAAAGCATACACGTGAAGGTTGCTCCAACTGAAGGATAGTGCATCTATTTTCCAGGCTTTTGGATGAAATAGCCTTGTGCAAAACAGTGGCAGTTGGAAATTCAGAGGAGAAGCGAACAGATCTATGTCCGGAGTTCCCCAAGCCATTGTCAACTGAAGAAATACCTGAGGGTCCAATTTCCATTCGTGAGGATCCACAATCTGTCTGCTCAGAACATCTGCTAAAGAATTTTGTGCTCCTGGCAGAAACTGTGCTTGAAGAGTGATGTGCAGATTCAAAGCAGTTTCCCATAACAGCATTGCTTGTCTGCAAAGAGGGTAAGAATGAGTTCCCCCTTGCTTGTTGATGTACCACATGACAGTCGTGTTGTCTGTTCGAATCAACACCAGTCCTGGTTGAAGTAGGCTTTTGAATCCTTCCAAAGCAAATTGTGCTGCCAGCATCTCTTTCATGTTGATATGCAAGTGAAGTAGCTCTGGGGCCCAAAGGTCTTGAATCCATTTTCCTCTGAAATGAGCTCCCCAGGCTGACTCCGGGGCATCTGTCATTAATATCTGACTTGCCTCTGGTTGGGTCACAGAGAGCCCCTTGTTTAGGTGACATTCCTGAGCCCACCACAGAAATTCTCTCTGAATGCAAGGTAGAATCTGAATGACAGTGTCCAAATCGTGGCAGTGTTGAGTCCAAACGCTTTTGAGATACCATTGTAGCTTCCTCATATGCAGTTTGGCATTGGGAAGTACTAGAATGCAAGATGCCATGAACCCCAAGGCTTGAAGGACTGTCCTTGCAGTCAGCCTGGACATTACTGATAGCTGTTGGAAGTATAGGTGAAGATTCTTTGTTTGTCCGGGGTAAGAAATGCCATCTGAGCAGCTGTATTCAGTTTCACACCCAGAAAACACATCTCTTGTGAGGGTACTAGACTGGACTTTATTTCGTTCACAGAATACCCTAGGCATCTTAAAACTGTCATTACATACTGCAGATGTTGAAGAAGTTTGTGCTTGCCTTGAGCCAGAATCAAACAGTCATCCAGATAAGGATAAATTTGAATTCCTTGTAGCCTGAGAAAAGCTATTACTGGAGCCAGGACTTTTGTGAATACCCTGGGCAGTAGACAAGCCAAAGGGCAATGCAGAGAACTGATAATGCAAATTCCCATTCCGAAATCTCAGGAATTTCCTGCAACTGGGCCTGATAGGAATGTGAAGATAGGCCTCTTTGAGATCCAGAGTCACCATCCAGTGATCTTTGCCCAGCATAGGTAACAGCTGTTGCAGTGTTAACATCTTGAATTTTGGAATTTCCAGAAAGGTATTTAGAATGGACAAGTCCAGAATTGGTCTCCAAGTATTTCCTTTCTTTGGCACTAAGAAAAGACGGGAATAAAACCCTGTGCCTCTTTCTGCAGAAGGTACTGCCTGTATTGCTTCCAACTGAAGCAGAGAAGAAATTTGAGTCTGTGCTTCCAGTCTTTGCTGATGAGGCACATCCGGCATACCTTTGAAAGGAGGGAATGTGTGAAAATAAAATTTGTAGCCTCGATTTATTATGTCCAGTACCCATTTGTCTTGGGTAACCAAATGCCAATTCCTTTTGAAAAGTCTCAGTTTTCCTCCTAGAGGGGCTGCCAGCAAGGCAGAGTCCGGCAGCTGAAGACACGGGTCATTGGGTCTGTTTCCAAAAGGACTGACCCCTGCCCTCTCCGGCAGAAGGGGTAGAAGAACTCAAAGACCTAGAAGTAACAGGGCCCTGAGAGGAAGCCCTACCTCTACCTCGCCTCGACCTGCCCCTAGATTGATAATCCGAAGAGGGGAAAGACCATCCCTTAGCAGGCCAATTCCTACTGAACTTAGGGGGCTGAACCTGTAAAAACCCTTAACTGTCTGCATAGACTTAGCTTTTTCCTCCATTTTTTCAAAACTGATTCTACTGGAGGGCCAAAAGAACATCAGATTGTAGAGGAGCATCCATAATTCGAGCCTTAACATGCTCTGACAAGGTCTGATCTTTAAGCCAAGCATGCCTACGAATAACTGAACTAGTAGCAGCCACCCTGGAAGAAGCCTGTAAAGCATCAAAACCACACTGCAAAGAATGCTTACCAACTTGGTCTGAAGCATGCACTAAATCCTGAAGCTCCTTACATTCAATACCTTCAGCTAAAGCATCTACTTTACATTTCAATTGGCCCAGCAAATAATTTTGATACCGGAGCATATGAAACTGACAATTTAAAGCTCTCATAGCCAAAGTCGAAGAGGTATACAGTTTTTTACCCCACCTATCCAGGGCCCTAGCATCCTTGTCCAGAGGAACTGGATTCCTAACCACAGAAGCCCTAACCCCTTTGGGGCCTTGAGTAATAGTTTCTGGATCAGCCCTAGGACTCTTATATAAGTACTTGTGAGCTTCCGGAACCCTGTAGTATCTATCTGGTTTAACCGGGGCAGGAGGCAGAGAATCTGGGTTAAGGGCAGCCTCAGAAAACACATCTTGAACAACATCCAGTACAGGGGGAATAGCCAAGGGCCTATGCTAGGGCAAAAACAAGAATTCTCTTAGTCTTTTATGAGAATCAGAATAATCCTGGCCCTCCCATTTGAAATGTTCTCTCATGGAATGCAAAGTCTCAGAGAAAGAAAAATCTTCTGGAGGGGACGCAGAGGGAGTAGAGTCCTCAGCCTCTGAATCAGAATAAGGAGGGAAATCCTGAAGTTCTTCTACAGAGGAATCTGACTCATTGGAAGACTGAACCAAACCCTCCAACTCTGTCTCTACCCTGGTCCTCTTCACAGGTGGGGGGGCATAGAACCCCTAATTAAAGTAATCAAATCTTCAGCCATCTTTAACATGTGCTTCCTAGGAGCTGGACCCTGGGGACTAGTACCAGCAGGGGCAGACTTAGACTTAGAATGGGCTCTGCTTTGAGAAGGAGGAGGCCGAACTACCCTATGAGGGGAGGGAACCACTGACATCAGAGAAGCACCCTCAGCCTGGCCTAACACAGGAGAAGCCACTTCCTGCAGTAACAAAGGCTCCCCTTGAGACTCAGGTAAACTTTCAGAAGGAGCCGCTGAAGTAGCCAGTGGTACTACAGAACCGGCATCCGGAGTGGACACCTCATCCGGTTTGGACCGCAAAGACTTTTCTTTGCTTTTCTTAGAAGAACCAGTCGTCGGAGAATCTGACGGCATGTTATAATTACAACGTTTACCAAACACCAGCCTAGCACAGTCCAACCGATGTTTAATAGTACGCTTGTTAAAAGTAGCACAAAAGCGACACCCAACAACGTCGTGCTCAGGCCCTAAACAAGGAATGCAGAGTGAATGGTAATCCCTATGAGGAATCTGTTTCCCACAAGAAATACAGTTATTAACTTTTTCTGACATCCGTCAATACTGAGGCAAGAAAAAGACAAAAGTGTCCCCAACGGGGTACTTAGCCCAACTTGGTCTCCGGTCTGAAACTCGAAAACCGACAATTCCAGAACACCGAATGGCACTTGCAAATTCTGCTTCTGCTTAGGACCATGCGGCAAGAAAGACTGAGGTTATGGCGTCGGTCATGCACATTTGTACTGACACGTACTGACGTCAGTCTCAGGCGCCGATGACCGACGCCGGTTCTAGCCCTTTGGTATTCGGGCCGATGGTGGACAGCGGAATACCCATATGTCAGGACTGCAGCAATGGGAGACGAAGAACATCTAGTGCAGGAGAGGGAGACATGCAGAAACAGATCAGGAAAACAAAGAACAGGAGATGGAGACATGGAGAAACAGATCAGGAAAACAAAGAACAGGAGAAGGAGACATGAAGAAACAGATCAGGAAAACAAAAAAGAGGAGAAGGAGACATGGAGAAACAGATCAGGAAAACCAGTACAGGAGAGGGAGACATGGAGAAACAGATCAGGAAAACCAGTACAGGAGAGGAAGACATGCAGAAACATCAGGAAAACCAAGAACAGGAGAGGGAGACATGCAGAAACAGATCTGGAAAAGCAAGACCAGGAGAGGGAGACATGGAAAAACAGATCAGGAAAACTGGTACAGGAGAGGGAATCATGCATAAACATCAGGAAAACCAAGAACACGATAGGGAGACATGGAGAAACAGATCAGGAAAACGAGTACAGGAGTGGGAGACATGCAGAAACCACTCAGAAAAAACAACAACAGGAGAGGGAGACATGGAGAAACAGGTCAGGAAAACCAGTGCACATTTGGGAGACATGCAAAAGCTTAGTAAAAGACATGAAGCAGCACTGAAAGAACTGCGATGGATGCAAATAGGTGAAGGAACCTCAAAAGACTATGGAGAACAGAAGGATGTTGAGCTAAGATAGGGATAGGCATAGACATACAGCAACACCTACTCTCACTATCCCCTGATTAAACCCCCTACTGCAACCACCCAGGCAGAGAGGGGCACACACAGACACACACACACACACACACACACACACACACACACACACACACACACACACACACACACACACATCATTACACTTTGTGTTAAACTCACAGACTTTCACTTCTAACTCAATCTCTCCATTGAAAGTAACGTGTGAACATGAACATTTGGCCAAGTTAATTAACTTGGCTGGTGGTGCTTCTATGAACTGCTTTGCTGCATAAATCACTTACTGCATGCACTTCCAGTGGACAACACATGACTTATTACCCCCAAATACCTCATTTACATTTGTAGTAATCTGGAAAATCAGCCAACCATGGGCTAAAAAATGGTATAAGCTAGTGATACCTGCAGGAGACAACTTTGAAAACTGCAAAACTGTATTTCTACAGGTTCTTCCCCTAGTGCCCGGAACTAGAAATTTAGACAGTGCCAAAGCCAAGTATCTATGGTATCTCTAACTGGAAATGCCATTTGGGACTGGGCAAATATCAAGAAGTGAAAAACAGACACCAATAAAATGAGAGATAGTATCATACACTTTGCAAGCAGCTGGTTAAAGAGAAAGACTGCATATGATTGTTCCTTTCCAACTTGAGGTATTCTTAAACTGAAATCAGTAATGTCCAGCATAATTTCTGATATTGTTTTTAGGTTGATCTAAGCTTGACTGGTATTGGCAGTGAGGAAATACAAATGCTAGCAATCTTTTTCTTTTTATCTTTTTTGTGGGTGCCTAGCAGATGTTCAGCCATAATCCTGCAATTTCCAGGGTCTTTACTAAGCAATATGATTGAGACTTTATTTGCTACTTTTACTTGTTAGAAGAATCATTCCACCTCATATATGCTTTCCAGGTTGACAGTTTCTAAAAGCCTATAGTTGTGATAAATGGTAGGGATTTATTTTTGTGCTTGATAGACCATGCTTCTGAGATGTTGACACTTGACAGTAGTAGGAATGCCTTCAGAAATCCATTGCTCAGAACGAACATATTTATTCTTCAAAATTCAGGCATTTAATTTGATGTGATTGCAGGGCATTGATATGAGATGAGAGGGGATGCCTGTAAACAGATGAAAGAATAAGGCCGGCCTCAATTCTCTACATAATTGTTGGGAGAAGGTATAAAGAAACAAGATAAGAAAATGGTTAATGTAAAACACAAAATCTCGGATGTAACTCTTCTTATACAAGGAAAGGAATTTCCAGAGCTGCTGCTGATCACTGTGCTGTAAGAAAGAGGAAAAGCATATAGTGGGAGGTAAAAAAGTACATAAAGTTTTACAACTGCATAATAACAAATTCAGAGATCAGACTGATAGCTGTAAAGTAGAATTACTAGTCTAAGCAGGTGTCAAGTTTCTCAGTCCTTAATAGTTTTTAAGTCATGGTTCCTTGAACTTGATTTCTCATGGTTACCTTTCTTTCTTGTTTGCTCGCTTTGCATAAGAGTGATGCTTGTTTGGTTTTGAGAAAGAGTGAGGAGTTTTTAGGGGATGCTGGGAAGTTGCCCGCTGCAAAACTGCTTTCTTTGAGTTTAGGAATGCACTTTTTGCTTGTAAACTGTCTGCACCCCATCATATGTGTCAGAACTATTTGAGTACTTAAGTCATCAGTTTCAGGGAATGTCATCTAGGGATGTATGATGTGAGATCTCCAGATATAAAGAGTCAGAATGAATCCAGTATGGGCATCTTGTATGAGATTTCAGGCAGATAGCAAAAACAAAGTCTCATACTTGTAGCAAGTCGGTCAAATGTTTAAACATGCTTTTAAATTGATGTCAATCAACTGAAATGTTTTACTAATATTTTTGGGCTTGACTGAAAAGTACAAACTCTCTCACAGCACTAAGCTATAATTAAGCAAAAGTTGTGTCAATGTTTGGATTGTTTTTCCTGATATGACTTGATTATATTGAAAACAATGTTGGTGTCCAGGTTTTTGTTCTTACAAAAATGATAGTGGTTATGTTAATGGAAAATATGTATAATTCCATATTTATTTTAGGGTCTATATTATAATCTCGAAGGTTTAAAACTTCGAATCACTAAAGATTGAACTTTAGTGATTGAAGTCTTAAACCATCGAAACCAAAAATAATACTAAATTAAAACAAAAAAAATGTGTGTATGCAGGGGGGGCAAGCCCCCCTGCACCCCCACACCCCCCTACATAACTATACCAACTCCGAGAACGCACTACATTGAAATAAATGGAAATCTCCCCCTACAGAGATTTTCCATTTAAACGTTCGATGTAGTGCGCTTTTGGTATTCTCGTGTCAACAATATCGTATTCGATATTGTCAGACTTCGAGATTTTAATATAGACCCGTATTTTAGAAGAGAATGAGTGCAGTCATGTTTTCATGGTTCAGTATATAAAGTACAATGTTCATGCAAATGCTTCTGTTTACTGTTTTTATACTTGCAGTTAAATAGTGTATGATGCAATATACTTCCCACAAATTTGAAAAATTTTGCTCATGCAACTGATAAATGTTATTATTTTTTTCACAGGTGAATACTAGACTAACTGCCCTGAAGGGCCATTGTAAGCCTAGCCAATAACCAGAGGTCAGTATCAAACCTTATACTTTTTGTTTATAAAATTAACCATTATTCCAAACTCATAGCAGTACTTTCATTGTATCAAGTTGTACTTAAAAATCGATCATGTTCTGTTTTCATTCACAGACTGTAGGAAAACAACTTATAGTATAAATTAAACTCAACAAACTGAAAATAAGTTTGGGATAGCATGCAATAAAATGCTAGTAATATTTTACTTACTGAATTAAAATCACCATAACTGTTGCATGGAAAACCAATAAATCCATCCCTTGTTTTAATGCTTTCTGTATAGTATTTGTAAGCTCTTAAATGGTTACAAGCAACAAAGTCCCGAGTACCTTGAAAAGATGAGAAATCTGTTAGAAACCAAGCCACAAGTGTTCTTTGCAAACGTTTCTGTTTCAAACCAGTTGATGCTTTCATTTGGATCAAAGTTATTTACCCGTGCTGGGATTAAAAAAGATGTGTAAATTAAAGTTATGCACTCTCTGTAACTATGCATCTGTGTTGTCCATTTTCATTCTTCCTCAACGATTAGCTATCGGATCCGACCTTGGACCCAACTCGGCCACATACATTAGACTCTGGGCTCCAACTCATGAGCTCCTCCCTCTGCCTGTAATACCCCAGGAAACTAACTGTATCTCAGATCGAGTTTACTGTCTTATAAGCTCTAAGCATTTAGTGATAAAAAGGAAAAGACAGAGCTGGGGCTCAAACCTGGAATAAAGGGTTCTGGAATAACTACAAGGTCATATTCCAGAAGATGAAAGGAAGGGGGAAGTACGGAGGGGAGTTGAGGAAGAATGATAATGGACAGCATAAATGGAACATTATGATGAGTACATAAGTTTAATGTCTGATCTTGTCTTTTAATTCATTCGTCAACAACTAGGAGAAAGTCCCCAGCCATATAAATCTTGGGTGGCTGTCATGGAAGGATATTCTGGAGCACTGCAGAACCAAATTCAGCTCTGCTTCTCGATGTTAAATCTAGATTGCAATGAGCTATAGAAGTATTAGGATTAGACAAAGTAGCCACTGCACAAATGTCATCAGTTGAAGCTCTAGACCAAAAGGCGGAATAGGTAGCCATGGATAAAAAAAAACACCAAAAGGTTACCGTTCCAAGTTTAATACAATTCAGAGAAGAACACACATAAAACTCTAGCACCTAGTACTATATCATCACAATATTTTAAGTATATTTGTTCCAGAATGCTAGCTTGCAAACCATTAGGATCACCTCCATGAAATAACTTAAAATGTATAGAAACTGGACCGTCGCAATTATGATTTTAATATCTCTCACATTCCTACAGTCTAAGGTTGAATGCTCTCGTAAGTTTCCCTACAAAAAATAAGTCACAGGGGCATTTAAGTATGTAGATCACTCCTTCTGTTTTACAAGTATATCTATCAGTAGGTAGAAACCTAACCCCACTGATCTTAAAAAACATTTTGGAACATATATACAACTCAAACAGCCCCCACAAGGAAAGGTACCTAATGTAGCAAGGGTCCTATAGGAGTACATATTCAGTACCTGAAAACTACTATGCACTAACATAGCTCTTGGGAATACCTTCAGTATGTACTTAAATAGCTGCTTTTTTATTCTTTGGATTCCTGGTTGTATGCATAGCCATGGATATAGTAGAATGTGCTTTAGGAGGCTTTGGTAGGGAGAGACCTCGCTGAGTTTAAACAAAGAATTGCAATCAGAAATCCATTTTGTCAGAGCAGTTTTAGAAACTGGGGATCCCAATCTCTTCAGGCTGAAGGAGACAAAATCTTACTCTGATTTCCTGAACTCCTTTGTTTGATTACAGTGATAAAAACATAGTTGCCTATGTACATATAAAAGGTGCAGCACATACTCTCCTTTGTTAACAAAATTAGGAAAGAAAACGGGCAAATTAATGGCTTGATTAATATTTGCTTCAGACGCTAACATAGGAAAAAAGGATGGATTTCTTCATAAGGTGACACTATCTTTGTGAAAAAATAATGTAAGGAGATTAGGAAGATATATCCTGGAGTTCAGAAGCTCATCTCACAGATGTAATGACTAAAAAGCTGTTTTCCAAGAAAAAAAATTTCAAGTCACATTTAGTTGCTGGTTCAAAGGGCTGTTGTTTTATCCTTTGCAGTATGACTGTTAAATCCCAAGGAGGTGACAGATCTTCCACTGGAGGTCTAAGTAAAAATGTGCCTTTTAGAAAGCCCTTGCACAATTTTAAAGAAGACAGAGGAAGCATTTTCTCCTGAGTGAAAATTACATACAGCTGCTAATTGTGGAAAAACTAGCACTTTCTTGAAAAATAGATGCTAAAAATTCTAGAACTCCAAATACATGAGCGTTGAAATTGTCAAGTTCCTTCTGAAGAGCCATACATTGAGAATCTTTTCCAGTTACTCTTTATTCCTGCAGATCTTTCTTGTAGAAACTTTTTGGAATGATAGAAGTACTTGCTGGACTGGAGCAGAAATCCTGGACTTTCTAGCTGTCAATGGAATTGGAGAAACCATGCAGTCATTTTGAGGCCTGGAATATCAGGAGGCAAGAAAATATCTGGACTGGGGTCCAGTATCCATAGAGGATACTGAAGATGAAACCAAAGGAAGGGGAACCACACTTGGCGAGGGCCAAAGGGGAGGATGAGGATAACTGTGCTCTTCAACCAAAGAGCCTTCTGTAAGAATTTTGAAATCCAAGGTAATAGGAGATAAGCATAAAGGAGACCAGAGGGCCAAACATGGACTAGACCATCTCTCAGTGACTCCCGCTGAGAGGGGATTAGGGCAAAGAACCTGCTTTATTTGGTGTTGAGGGGAGAGGCAAAAAGATCGCAACAAGGTTAGCCCCAATAGCGGAAAATTCTCTCCACTACTGAGTGATTGAGAGATCACTTGTGCTGCATCAAAAGGAACCTGCTGAGTCCATCTGTTAAGATGCTGAACTTCTATGGCATGTGTGTTACCAATAGAAAGCAGTTGGAAGAGATTGCCCACTGCCACACTCTCATTGCCTCTCAGCAAAGTGGGTAAGAATGGGTTCCCCCATTTGTTGCTGTACCAAACCACAATCATGTTGCCAGTTTGCATTGCAATGGTTCCCTGAGGAAGAACATCTTCAAAGGCCTGCAATGCTAGTAGGACCACTCTCATCACTAGGACACTGATATGTGAATTGGTCTCTTGGGGGACCATGTGCCTTGGACCATCCCATACCCCCACCCCAATTGGGAAAGGTCCATGGTCACTGTCACAACTGGAAGAGACAGAAAAAAAAATGGCCTACGGAAACTTCATCCGATTGAATCCACCAAAGATGATCCTTGACTGGAAAAGACAGTGGATGATGCAGAATAGACCATTGAACAGCTACAGTCCATTGAAGAATGTGCATATAAAATGGGTCACTAGAACTAAGGTTATGGCTACTGCCATCAAACCTAGAGCCTGAAAGACAAGTCTGGCTGGAGGAGAAGGGTGAAGTGAAACTTAATTATATCCACATGATGTAAAGGAAGTGAGGCTATCTGACTTATTGTGTTCATCTAAGCACCTAAGAACTCTAGGCTCTGAACAGGCTGTAGATGAGATTCGGACGGGTTGACTGAAATGCTTAGCATCTGACAAAGTTGGAGGAAATAGTACCTGGACTGCTCTAGAAGATGTTTGGTCAAGGTGGCGAGGAGCCAGTCATCTAGATATAGAGACACTCGGAATCCCAGCAGTCTCAGGTAAGCTGCAACCACTGCCATACACTTGGTAAACACCCTGGGGGCTGTAGTGAGATCAAAGGGCAGGGCTCTGAACAGATAGTGACTCACCCCTGACCAAAAGTGCAGAAATCTTCAGGATTGTTTGTTCAACTTGATGTGATCATAGCATCCTGAAGATTGATTGAGCACATCCAATTGTCCTTGCATAAAAATGGCAGAATGGATTGAACCATGACCATTCAGAATTTTGACGTCTTCACAAATTGGATCAGTTTGCTTAGATCCAGAATTGATCTCAAGTCCTCGGTCTTTCTTGAGACTAAGGAGAACTTTGATTAAGTTCTGAATCTTCTGTGGTCTGGTGGGACCTCCTGTATGCCTCTTTTGTCTAACAGCTTTTGAATCTCTTGAGCTGCAGCTTCACTCTGACTGGGTGGGGCATTCAGAAGTTTTCTTATTTTGTTTGGGGGAATCTGAGAAAATGGTATGAAATAACATCTGGATATGATTTTCAGTACCTCCATTTTTTTGTTATAGAAGCCAATGTGTCTGGGTGCAAAGACAAGTGCCCCCAAACTGCCTCCAGTGGTGAACAGTCTGGCAACCCTTCAGGAGTGCTGAAAGGATTTATCTGAAAAGGAATATCAGAAGCCCTGGTTTTGTGGGCCTCCTGGAGGAGATGTCCCTGTATGAATCCTGGAAAGATCTCAAACCACATTTTTGCCTCCTATTTGATTCCAGGAAAATAATCATTGAGGGGTATAACACAGTATCCCTATGGCAGACCACATCTTTCCATCCTGTTCACTCTGGGAAAGCATTCTTTTCACAGCAGGACCAAACAATGAAGCTTCATCAAAAGAAGAATTGATATAAAAAGACTTGAAAGGCTCTGCAAAGTTGCATAAATGCATCAAGGCATGTCTCCTGACAGCTATGACTGAACCGGCAACCCATGAGGGACCCTCCACATCACGGAATATTAAGCTCATGGATGCATTGGAAATGGATAATAGAGTGGCCAGCTCTGAAGAGGACCTCTTGTAGTCCGCCATGGACAATGACTCAGGATTTGGAGAGTTCCTTAGTCAAATCCCACTTTAGTCTTGTGAAGTGCTCTAAGTAATTCAGGTAATTCAGGGACGTCAAGGCAAAGGTCACTGAAGCACAAATGTGCATTCTAAACCTGTTCATCCCCCCCTGAACTCTATGTTAGCAGGATGGACTGAGGAGCTCTGCCCCACTAGCTCCTTTTTAGTGGCTGCCACCACAACCATAGCATCACTGGGGGGCTCCTTTACTCCAGCAGTGCCAAAAATGTATCCAGGAGTCAGGAAAAGGGCTCAACAGAATCCTGTTCCTTCCACACCCGGCCAGAGATTAAATTAATAAGCTCATCTCCTGGAAAATCACCCAAGACATAGATGGGCCAGATTCAAAAGCTTCCAGAAAAACTGAGTCCTCTGCAAAGGAGGTATCTGAAGTCCATTCACCTTTTTGTTTAAGGATTTCTAGGATATCTCCAAAGGAGATGTTATCTGGCGGAGATCTGAGGGACCACTCTCTTTCATTGAAGTTAGTATCTTCTATGATAGATTCCATAGGGGAATCTGTGTCTCTTTTTACACTTTCTCTTTCTGGGAACCTCTTCAGTGGGATGGTCTGGAGAGGTATCCAAAGAGATGAGGAGTTCTTTGATGGAGACCATCTGGATGTTAGATGGTACTGGCTGTTCCTGTGGAGTAGACTTGAGAGGATTACAGCTCAGACCTGAAGAAGGAAAGGATGTAGGATCCAAGAAGGAGACAGAAGTCAAATTTCTTGGTCGAGAGAAAGCCCTCTCCACTACCTCAAAGGCAGATGGACTGGGAAAAGTTGTGGCTGACCACGCCAGAGCTGAAACCTCTGAAGCTAACAAGCCTTGACCCTGCCCAGATCTGTGCCTTGAGGAGGGAGTAGGACCTGAGCTTTCCAATGCTGAAGCTCCATGGAGCAAGGAAGGCTTCAATAACATTGGAGTGGAACCCAGCCCCTGGATTCAGTGCCAGTTCTTCAGCTCTGAGACTCATTCTGATCCAAAGGAACTGGAGTAGAACTAGTTAGGGAGGCCATCTGAGTTGAAGATCTAGTAATGTTCGGATCCAAAGTCAACATTCTCAGGACTGTTAGATCCAAGGGCTCCAAAATGTGGGACGGATCAGAGAAGGAGAGATCACTACATGAGAAGTGCGTGGAAGGCTCATGGATCTGATGGGAGACAAAGACTATATAAATCCATCTGAATCTGAGCTCTAAGGAACTTCCTCATCATCCTATCCATGTCAGCTTTTGAAAGTCTTCTGAAGGACCTACTGGAAGAGGTGGTTGATTGGGACCTAGACTCTCTTCTCGAGCTGAGGAGAAACAGGCTCAGTGGTGAACCAGGACTGAGCAGGTTTGAAGAGATTTAGTCTGGAGAAAAGTCAGAGCCAAGGGTGTGGAATCTGTGTGCTTTCTGCTAGGATCTGAAGAAGTCAGATCCAATGTTTTTTGAATTTTCTGTGGAGGCTCTGAAGAAGACGAGGTAGAGGTAGTACCCTTCAGAGAATGGGTGGAGGATCTTTTTTGAGATTCCTCACACCTCCAAAGAGAATTTTGCAGATTTAACAGGGGTTTAAGTCCCTGAAGAAGAAGAAGAATGCAACAGTATCCCCTTAAGCACTAAGTGCCTAGAATTAACGTCAGCACAGATGAAGCAGCTGGTATTGAGGTGCAACAATCCAAGACAGTAGACACACTCCCTGTGGGCATAAAAGTTGGGAATCTTATGCCTACAGGATATGCACATTTTAAACCTGTTGTTTTTTGGCTCTTTAAGAAGAAAAATTAACAATGGCATAGAAAAAGGGTTAATAGCAGACATAGAAAGGAAAGATTTGTTTTAGTTAAGTTAACTACTAGCAATGGTAGAATGGAATACCCTCTAGAGGGTAGACAAATTGGTAAAGAAAGATGAGTACCAGCAATGGTACAGACAAACCTACCAAAGGGTAGAAAAGGTTACTGGAAAGAAAAACCTGAATAATTACAATCAGGATAAAGAGGTGGGTAATTACAAACAGACAGATGAAAAGTTTTAAAAGAAGAACTACTCACACAAAGCTGAACAATACCCAGAAAAGCTCTCAGAGGAGGATCTGCATCTGTGCATTATGGTGGCAAATGAGATCAGAGGTACATATTTGACTGAGGCATTGTGGGTAGAGGGAGGAGCTCATGAGTTGATCTGACATTCTAGTGTATGTGACCAAGTCAGATCTGAGGTTGGATCCAATACTCAATTGCTGAGGATCGAATGAAAAGGACAACATCAGATCTTATAGTTTAGACTATGTTTCAGTTCCATTCTGTACTGCGTACAGTACCTGATAGATTTAACATGTACATCCATCTGAGAACATCTACATCTGCTTGCCTCCCTGCACAACAGTTACTGCATTTTAAATACAAATGCTTTCTGATGAACTGTAACTTAAATTGTCTTAGTACAGAAAACACCCTGAGAGGCTCTTCATCTTACTGTGGATGATATTTCAGTAGTTACAAAGGAAAGTTATCTACTTACCGTATCAATAGATTTGGAACAGCAGGTCTGTCACTGCTTAAAGATGTTCTGATACTGTCAGGTATTAGGACAGCTTAGCATTTGAAACTTTCTCATCCTATTATTCCCTCCTATTTCCCCATCCAGATCTCTAGTATGCCACGCAAAGTGGACAAACATAACCAAAAACCTCTTTATCTAGTCAGTAATGGGGGAAGAAGTGTGGAATATTAACAAGGATGAATTTGTTAATCGAAGTACATAACTTTAGGATCAGGAATGAAGAGGTTCAGCCTCATTAAATAGAAGAATAGAATCCAGAGTTAATGTTTCTTGGTAGTTAAACAAAACAAACAAAGTCAAAATTCAGAAGAAGGCAGTAATAGTGTCCAAAAGCAGTAGACAAACTGCAACAAATCCAAACTCTTGAACGCAAATTTATTGTTGAGATAAAAAGCGTTTTCGCTGCTACATTAGGAATGCAGCTTCTTCAGAAAAAACAGTAACAGTAAAAAAAGCGCGAACAACTCATTTAAAACAGTAAGGCGGAAGTGTGTCAACAGGCATCACTTCCTAGTATCGCGCTATAAATATATTAGTCAAACAGTTAGATACAAGCCAAAATGAAATCAACTACATAAAAAATACATAATAAACATATTAAACATATTTAAAACAGTTAAATATAAAAATCACTATATAAATCATGTACCCTAAAAATTCCTATATAAAGGTGACTGCAATATTACTAATCTAACTAATTCATATACCTTCTCATTTTTAAAACCACTGAAATGTTACAGTTGTCATTTAAACCAGGACAACTAAAGGCATTTAATTTAATTTGCCATTCTAATTCCCGTAGCTCCAAAAGAAGGTTAAATGGACCTCCCCTAATGCTAATGGGAATATGGTCTATTCCCATAAATGAAAAACTGTGATTAGGAAATTTTGACACATGTTTAGCTAAAGCGTTGTCCTCTTTATTATTTCTAATGGCATAAATATGTTCATATATCCGTTGACGGAACTTCCGGTCCGTCTTGCCAATATAGAATCCAGGACAGTTGTTACAAAATGCTGCATAAACAACTGATTTTGACTCACAATTAATTGTGTGGTTGATTCCATATTTTTTGTCTCTAACATGAAAAGACAAACCACACTTGATGAATTTACACCAGTTACAGGCCCCACATATTATTGACCCTTTACATCTATAGAATTGGTTGATGGTTGATTTACTTTGTAATATTTCTTTCAAATTCTTACCTTTCCTAAAAACCACTCTTGGGTGGAATCCTAATTTATCAGATAGGAAGGTATCATTACTAATAAAAAAACAATTCTTAGAGATGATATTACATATTTCTCTAGAATCATTGTTAAAGGTCGTTATAAAGCTAGTAGGGAATTTTCTTTTAGTGTCTTCATGATGTCTTGATGAAGACAAATTAACTGGTGTATCCTGAATCAAGTCATGTTCGGGGCTCACATTTATACCTTGATTGGTAGTCCCTAAATTATTAAATTCTTTTAATAAAGGTTGATAGAAACCAGTAGAACGTTTGAATTCAATTTCTGTAATAATTTCATCTAGAAGGGTGTCTGGGTAGCCTCTATTGATAAATTGACTTCTCAAAAAAGTACATTCTAGATTAAATGAATGTACTGAGCTACACATACGGACAGCTCTAACTAGCAGTCCTTTTACTATCACTCGTTTTTGTTTGAAAGAATGCGAGCTAGTAAAATGGAGTAGTGAGTTACAATGAGTTGGTTTCCGAAAGACACAAGATGTATACATTCTAGCTAAACTTTCCTTTTTCAGTTTAACATCTAAGTAGTCAATCTCTTCGGTGGAAAAATGGTACGTGAACTTGAGAAAGCTTGTAGTCTGGTTCATAAAACAAACTAAAGCTTCTGCTTTGGCTACACCGCCATGCAGTAAGATAAAAATATCATCCAAATAACGTGTGTACAAGCAAAGTTGTTCCTTAAACATTGGGTTTTGTAAGATGAATTTGTTTTCCCAAAAGGCCATAAACATATTGGCTACGCTCGCCCCACACGGGGAGCCCATTGCTACTCCCTGTTTTTGTAGATATATTTTATTATCAAAAATGAAAAAATTAGATGTTAAAACTATATCAAGTAGTTCTGTTACTATGTCAATTTCATTATTGATTACTTCAAGTTCACATAATTTCAACTCAATCCACTCAATTGCTTCCTGGTGTGGGATGGATGTGTATAGATCCACCACGTCGATGGTAAGGAAGTTATTATTGTCATCATATATGACATTGTTCATATTGTTTAGAAAGGTCCAAGAGTCCTTGCAGATAGTAGGAATATTCTTGATATATTTAATTAAAATAAAGTCAATGAATTTTGCACAAGAATAAGTCATAGAAAATCTACCGTCTACAAGTGCCCTCATAGGTGGGTTCACAAGATCCTTGTGGATCTTGGGAATCCCAAAACATCACTGGAACTTTAGGGAAAGAAATATCCAGAAAATTGTACAAATCATGATCAATTTTCCCTGCAAGGAACATGTCACTAAGATAATCTCTAATTCTTTTGGACATCATATTCATTTCATTAAGAGAGGATGGACTATAAGCCGTAGAATCCAAAACTGCCAGCATTTTCTCATTATAACTAGTATTTTCCAACATAACAAGTCCACCTCCTTTATCAGGTTTTACAATCCTAATGGGTAATGATTTAAGGTCGTGTAAGGGTCTTCTCTGGTCTTTAGTGATATTCTGATAAAGACAATGCTTATTAGGGATGGAAATATTTTTTATATGTCTAAAATCAACTTCACAGGCATTTTCAAAGAAACATAACCCTATGTGAAGTGGAGGGTTAAAAATACTAGGGAGTGTAAATTCATCAAGTGTGGTTTGTCTTTTCATGTTAGAGACAAAAAATATGGAATCAACCACACAATTAATTGTGAGTCAAAATCAGTTGTTTATGCAGCATTTTGTAACAACTGTCCTGGATTCTATATTGGCAAGACGGACCGGAAGTTCCGTCAATGGATATATGAACATATTTATGCCATTAGAAATAATAAAGAGGACAACGCTTTAGCTAAACATGTGTCAAAATTTCCTAATCACAGTTTTTCATTTATGGGAATAGACCATATTCCCATTAGCATTAGGGGAGGTCCATTTAACCTTCTTTTGGAGCTACGGGAATTAGAATGGCAAATTAAATTAAATGCCTTTAGTTGTCCTGGTTTAAATGACAACTGTAACATTTCAGTGGTTTTAAAAATGAGAAGGTATATGAATTAGTTAGATTAGTAATATTGCACTCACCTTTATATAGGAATTTTTAGGGTACATGATTTATATAGTGATTTTTATATTTAACTGTTTTAAATATGTTTAATATGTTTATTATGCATTTTTTATGTAGTTGATTTCATTTTGGCTTGTATCTAACTGTTTGACTAATATAGTTATAGCGCGATACTAGGAAGTGATGCCTGTTGACACACTTCCGCCTTACTGTTTTAAATGAGTTGTTCGCGCTTTTTTTACTGTTGCTGTTTTTTCTGAAGAAGCTGCATTCCTAATGTAGCAGCGAAAATGCTTTTTATCTCAACAATAAATTCGCGTTCAAGAGTTTGGATTTGTTGCAATTTGTCTACTGCTTTTGGACACTATTACTGCCTTCTTCTGAATTTTGACTTTGTTTGTTTTGTGTGCCGATTTCCCAGTCTGTCGTGTTGTGTGATATGGCTTCAGATCGTGGCAGTAGTCCTTGTACACCCGCTATCTTTCGGACTGATAATCCTGGTCAGATGTCTTCTGATATGGATCTGGGTGCTCTCCTTTTATCGATATCGCAGAGGATGGATTTATTACATCAACGGATGGATTCTATTGAGAAAAACAATAGAATCGAGTCAAACAGTTTACCGGCAGTTAATTCTACTGCTGACGTTTTGGTTCTACATGCGGATTTACCTCCAGTACCTTCTTCATTTTCTGATGTTAGCTCTATTCCTAATGCGCAACCTGTAGCACAGCCTACTAGGACTTCTTGTGTGAACACTGACCTGGCACTACGAGAACCCAATAATGACCCCAGGCTTATTGGCGTTCCTATAATATCCGAATGGATGAACAATTTGGAAGCTTTTGCTTTCTCAGGGATACCTGTTGTGGAACGACCGGCTTTGGGCATTGGAGAAAGTAGTGTTTCAGTGAATACTATTATTGACAACCTCAAAAAACTTGATACCAAATTATTAAAACTTAAAAAATTGCAGTTGGAAGTCTCTTACTTCCAACAGTGTTTAAATGAGAGTATGGTTCCTAAAGGGTTGCGGAGTGCATTCGCACCCTCTGGACTTATTCAAGACGATGCCTTTTTTACAGATTTAGTAGAGTTATTTGAATGACAAGGGTCGCAGCTTCTTGAATTGCTTATTAAACATTACACTGTCAATATTTCCAAAATTACAGAGGAGATTAAATCCCTCGACGATATTATAAAGTTAGATGCGGATTTTTTAAGATATAAATTTGATTATAACCGCATTTTTAATAGTATAGACAGTTTAATGGCTAAATTGAAACAGAATAAAACAAAAAAGCTTTGCAGGGATAGATTAGCTTATCAAAACAAACAAGCCTATCCTAAATATTAAAAAAATCTACTGTATGTGAAGCTCGTACCAGACTAGATACTCTAGATACCTTTGATATAGTGGAACAAGATTCCCCCCTTGATGAACATGATGGTGAAACTACGTCTCACAACAATGAGGTGAGACGTAGTAACAGAATCAAAGGGAACAATTCCAATAAAGGGAGAAATGGTAATAATGGCAATTTTCAAGGTAACACCAATAGTCGGAATAACAACAAAGGTTTTTTTAGGGCAACTTCCCCAACGTACTTATTGGACCAGGAGCAGAGTCAGGAACAATTAACATCTAGAGACATCCTGGATGAGTCCAATTTGCATTTTGGAACTCAAGACAATTTATACAGTTTTCCTTTAATACAGACCAACGTAAAAGGTGATTTTAAAATTTATAATTTTACTAACTTTTCCTTGTCACCTGATCTTATCGAATTGTTGGCCTGTGGAAACACATTTGTTCCGAGTTGTAGTTTTGACCTAACAAGAACGATCATTGATTTGAAATGTTATGTTAGGAAATTGAACTTGGGCCTGCTTTTTAATAATGACACGACTACAGTCCAAAATTTACTGAGACTCCCTAGTATTTTTAACCCTTCACTTCACATAGGGTTACGTTTCTTTGAAAATGCCTGTGAAGTTGATTTTAGACATATAAAAAATATTTCCATCCCTAATAAGCATTGTCTTTATCAGAATATCACTAAAGACCAGAGAAGAGCCTTACACGACCTTAAATCATTACCCATTAGGATTGTAAAACCTGATAAAGGAGGTGGACTTGTTATGTTGGAAAATACTAGTTATAATGAGAAAATGCTGGCAGTTTTGGATTCTACGGCTTATAGTCCATCCTCTCTTAATGAAATGAATATGACATCCAAAAGAATTAGAGATTATCTTAGTGACATGTTCCTTGCAGTGAAAATTGATCATGATTTGTACAATTTTCTGGATATTTCTTTCCCTAAAGTTCTAGTGATGTTTGGGATTCCCAAGATCCACAAGGATCTTGTGAACCCACCTATGAGGGCACTTGTAGACGGTAGATTTTCTGTGACTTATTCTTGTGCAAAATTAATTGACTTTATTTTAATTAAATATATCAAGAATATTCCTACTATCTGCAAGGACTCTTGGACCTTTCTAAACAATATGAACAATGTCATATATGATGACAATAATAACTTCCTTACCATCGACGTGGTGGATCTATACACATCCATCCCACACCAGGAAGCAATTGAGTGGATTGAGTTGAAATTACGTGAACTTGAAGTAATCAATAATGAAATTGACATAGTAACAGAACTACTTGATATAGTTTTAACATCTAATTTTTTTCATTTTTGATAATAAAATATATCTACAAAAACAGGGAGTAGCAATGGGCTCCCCGTGTGGGGCGAGCGTAGCTAATATGTTTATGGCCTTTTGGGAAAACAAATTCATCTTACAAAACCCAATGTTTAAGGAACAACTTTGCTTGTACACACATTATTTGGATGATATTTTTATCTTACTGCATGGCGGTGTAGCCGAAGCAGAAGCTTTAGTTTGTTTTATGAACCAGACTACAAGCTTTCTCAAGTTCACGTACCATTTTTCCACCGAAGAGATTGACTACTTAGATGTTAAACTGAAAAAGGAAAGTTTAGCTAGAATGTATACATCTTGTGTCTTTCGGAAACCAACTCATTGTAACTCACTACTCCATTTTACTAGCTCGCATCCTTTCAAACAAAAACGAGCGATAGTAAAAGGACTGCTAGTTAGAGCTGTCCGTATGTGTAGCTCAGTACATTCATTTAATCTAGAATGTACTTTTTTGAGAAGTCAATTTATCAATAGAGGCTACCCAGACACCCTTCTAGACGAAATTATTACAGAAATTGAATTCAAACGTTCTACTGGTTTCTATCAACCTTTATTAAAAGAATTTAATAATTTAGGGACTACCAATCAAGGTATAAATGTGAGCCCCGAACATGACTTGATTCAGGATACACCAGTTAATTTGTCTTCATCAAGACATCATGAAGACACTAAAAGAAAATTCCCTACTAGCTTTATTACGACCTTTAACAATGATTCTAGAGAAATATGTAATATCATTTCTAAGAATTGTTTTTTTATTAGTAATGATACCTTCCTATCTGATAAATTAGGATTCCACCCAAGAGTGGTTTTTAGGAAAGGTAAGAATTTGAAAGAAATATTACAAAGTAAATCTACCATCAACCAATTCTATAGATGTAAAGGGTCAATAATATGTGGGGCCTGTAACTGGTGTAAATTCATCAAGTGTGGTTTGTCTTTTCATGTTAGAGACAAAAAATATGGAATCAACCACACAATTAATTGTGAGTCAAAATCAGTTGTTTATGCAGCATTTTGTAACAACTGTCCTGGATTCTATATTGGCAAGACGGACCGGAAGTTCCATCAACGGATATATGAACATATTTATGCCATTAGAAATAATAAAGAGGACAACGCTTTAGCTAAACATGTGTCAAAATTTCCTAATCACAGTTTTTCATTTATGGGAATAGACCATATTCCCATTAGCATTAGGGGAGGTCCATTTAACCTTCTTTTGGAGCTACGGGAATTAGAATGGCAAATTAAATTAAATGCCTTTAGTTGTCCTGGTTTAAATGACAACTGTAACATTTCAGTGGTTTTAAAAATGAGAAGGTATATGAATTAGTTAGATTAGTAATATTGCACTCACCTTTATATAGGAATTTTTAGGGTACATGATTTATATAGTGATTTTTATATTTAACTGTTTTAAATATGTTTAATATGTTTATTATGTATTTTTTATGTAGTTGATTTCATTTTGGCTTGTATCTAACTGTTTGACTAATATATTTATAGCGCGATACTAGGAAGTGATGCCTGTTGACACACTTCCGCCTTACTGTTTTAAATGAGTTGTTCGCGCTTTTTTTACTGTTACTGTTTTTTCTGAAGAAGCTGCATTCCTAATGTAGCAGCGAAAACGCTTTTTATCTCAACAATAAATTTGCGTTCAAGAGTTTGGATTTGTTGCAGTTTGTCTACTGCTTTTGGACACTATTACTGCCTTCTTCTGAATTTTGTCTTTGTTTGTTTTGTGTGCCGATTTCCCAGTCTGTTGTGTTTCTTGGTAGTTACCCACAGTGGCCATAATGTCTGATTACTGTGGTACTAAAATCTACACCTGGATATTGTATTGAGCTTACAGAGTCTTACGAAAGCATTCAGTGAAGTTCCCATGGCTGCCGCACAAAAACATGCAAGACTGCATTGCTGAAAAAAAACTGGTGAGTTAGCAGCTGCTGTAAGAGAATGAACCCCAGGTTTAGAAGGCAAAGGTTTGTTGTAGTTCTCACAGCGATATTTACTGTGGTCTGTACTACTTCTAAAAGGTCACTTTGTATACTTTACAGTCCTGCTTCATTTTGGAAAAGGTATGAGCAGCTGACAATCTCTTCTAAAAGCTGTTGGTCTACATCCATACAACGAAGTATAATAAAATCCCAATAAGAAGTAACGTAGGTTTGTGTAAAAAAACTTAAATGTTTTTAATTCTTTTTAATATAAAGTGAATTCATATAAAAATAGGAATCAAAGCTTAGCAGCTGTTTAAGTACTGGACTCAGTGACAGTCATTTAGATCAGGAGAATGCAAGGCTTCTAATTTAAGTTGCCGGAGTAATTCTTTGTTCTCAGTTCTGCCCTCCTATGAACCACCCCTAGCATTAGACAAAACTCCTTCTAAAATAATAAATGAAAATTGCCTAAAGGAAACACATTTTACTGACTGAACAAAACATTATTTACTCTACCCTTGATAATGTCATAAGTGCCTTCATATATACTTTTCTTAAAAAGGCATTCAGTTTTAGCCACATAAAATGTACGGCACTCTGAACAAACTGCTAAGTATATCGCTCCTACTGTATTACAGTTTCCTCCATTGTGAAAGACAATATAATTTAATGTATTGTTAAGAATTTAAGATTCATTTTCCAAAATGAATCTACAGTACATTGGATACGAGCCTGGCATTTTCTGGTACCTTTCTTTGTAGTCATGTGTATGTGAACTATCTCAGTTTTTTCTGTCATGATTTTAATATTTCTTAACTTCTTGTATATATAAAAAAAACAGTTCATCACCCAAGATACATCTAATTTTTTGTCACCCCCCCAAGAATGTTCCAGATTTTGCTGACAGTACTTTTGATAATTACAGCCTCTAAGAATGCAGCATCACTTAACCCGTCTCTGACAGGTGTTGAACCCTCATCATTGAGTGTAGCAGCTGGATTTTGCATGGGGTGTATTTGGTGTGGCTTCTTTCCCAAGCCAGCACCCAAAAGAGGAACATATTTTGTACCTCATCCTGCCATAATTTCATTACTAATTTGCTTTACCAACTCACTGGGTATTCTCTATCCAAAAACATCCATTCTAATTTTTTTCTCTCAACATCAAATACATGCCTGTCAGAAATCATCCTAGCAAATCTTACAAATTGGCCTTTAACTAAACTCTTTTCTGGAACAGTGGGTGATGGCTATGGAAATGGAGATAGGCATTACAAAATGTGGGCTTTCATAGCAGATATGGAGATAGGCATTACAAAATGTGGGCTTTCATAGCAGATATGGAGATAGGCATTACAAAATGTGGGCTTTCATAGCAGATATGGAGATAGGCATTACAAAATGTGGGCTTTCATAGCAGATATGGAGATAGGCATTACAAAATGTGGGCTTTCATAGCAGATATGGAGATAGGCATTACAAAATGTGGGCTTTCATAGCAGATATGGAGATAGGCATTACAAAATGTGGGCTTTCATAGCAGATATGGAGATAGGCATTACAAAATGTGGGCTTTCATAGCAGATATGGAGATAGGCATTACAAAATGTGGGCTTTCATAGCAGATATGGAGATAGGCATTACAAAATGTGGGCTTTCATAGCAGATATGGAGATAGGCATTACAAAATGTGGGCTTTCATAGCAGATATGGAGATAGGCATTACAAAATGTGGGCTTTCATAGCAGATATGGAGATAGGCATTACAAAATGTGGGCTTTCATAGCAGATATGGAGATAGGCATTACAAAATGTGGGCTTTCATAGCAGATATGGAGATAGGCATTACAAAATGTGGGCTTTCATAGCAGATATGGAGATAGGCATTACAAAATGTGGGCTTTCATAGCAGATATGGAGATAGGCATTACAAAATGTGGGCTTTCACAGCAGATATGGAGATAGGCATTACAAAATGTGGGCTTTCATAGCAGATATGGAGATAGGCATTACAAAATGTGGGCTTTCATAGCAGATATGGAGATAGGCATTACAAAATGTGGGCTTTCATAGCAGATATGGAGATAGGCATTACAAAATGTGGGCTTTCATAGCAGATATGGAGATAGGCATTACAAAATGTGGGCTTTCATAGCAGATATGGAGATAGGCATTACAAAATGTGGGCTTTCATAGCAGAAATGGAGATAGGCATTACAAAATGTGGGCTTTCATAGCATATATGGAGATAGGCATTACAAAATGTGGGCTTTCATAGCAGATATGGAGATAGGCATTACAGAAATGGAGATAGGCATTACAAAATGTGGGCTTTCATAGCAGATATGGAGATAGGCATTACAAAATGTGGGCTTTCATAGCAGATATGGAGATAGGCATTACAAAATGTGGGCTTTCATAGCAGATATGGAGATAGGCATTACAAAATGTGGGCTTTCATAGCAGATATGGAGATAGGCATTACAAAATGTGGGCTTTCATAGCAGATATGGAGATAGGCATTACAAAATGTGGGCTTTCATAGCAGATATGGAGATAGGCATTACACAAAATGTGGGTTTTCTTAGCTGATATGGAGATAGGCATTACAAAATGTGGGCTTTCATAGCAGATATGGAGATAGGCATTACAAAATGTGGGCTTTCATAGCAGAAATGGAGATAGGCATTACAAAATGTGGGCTTTCATAGCATATGGAGATAGGCATTACAAAATGTGGGCTTTCATAGCAGATATGGAGATAGGCATTACAAAATGTGGGCTTTCATAGCAGATATGGAGATAGGCATTACAAAATGTGGGCTTTCATAGCAGATATGGAGATAGGCATTACAAAATGTGGGCTTTCATAGCAGATATGGAGATAGGCATTACAAAATGTGGGCTTTCATAGCAGATATGGAGATAGGCATTACAAAATGTGGGCTTTCATAGCAGATATGGAGATAGGCATTACAAAATGTGGGCTTTCATAGCAGATATGGAGATAGGCATTACAAAATGTGGGCTTTCATAGCAGATATGGAGATAGGCATTACAAAATGTGGGCTTTCATAGCAGATATGGAGATAGGCATTACAAAATGTGGGCTTTCATAGCAGATATGGAGATAGGCATTACAAAATGTGGGCTTTCATAGCAGATATGGAGATAGGCATTACAAAATGTGGGCTTTCATAGCAGATATGGAGATAGGCATTACAAAATGTGGGCTTTCATAGCAGATATGGAGATAGGCATTACAAAATGTGGGCTTTCATAGCAGATATGGAGATAGGCATTACAAAATGTGGGCTTTCATAGCATATATGGAGATAGGCATTACAAAATGTGGGCTTTCATAGCATATATGGAGATAGGCATTACAAAATGTGGGCTTTCATAGCAGATATGGAGATAGGCATTACAAAATGTGGGCTTTCATCGTAGATACAAAACTCCCTGTTTCCTGGGTGTTGATAGTATCCAAGTAGTTCATTTGCTTTACTTGTAATTGGTAAGTGAATTTTAAAAAGGATGTTGTAGAATTAATGTAAGTTACAAATTTATTAACTAGTTCACCACCATCTTTCCATAATATAAAGATGTCGTCCAAAAATCGCACATACAATTTAATACTGTTGAAAAACTCTGAATCAAATATAAACACCCTTTCCCAAGAAAGCATAACCAAGTTTGCAAATACAAGGCACAGGCTGCCCCCATGGCAACACCTCTAACCTGTCTGAAGACCTCACTCTCAAAATCAATGTAATTATTCAGTAAAATAACTTCCATCAGGTCAAATAACAGTCTAATTTCTAGAGATGTTAAAAAGTTAAACCTAACTAAGGCATCACAAAACAGTTCCATACCAGTTCCCTGTGGTATACATGAATATAAATCCACAACATCAATGGCTGAAGCAGAGAGACCCTCTTCCCATAATTCTTAAATGGATTTTTATGCATACTCTGGTGCAATAAATACTTTACTTTATTTATAATGTGACTTGTTCTGTGGTTGTTGCTCATTTTCTCTTGGTATATGTTACTCATGGATATATCAGGGAGGAGCCGGTCACCCAAAGTGAGGGACTCTTTCACCCCTTGCAACCTCTTTGTTTCATCAATTACAAGCAGACATTTGGTGAACACCCTGGGATCTGAGATGAAACCAAACAGAAAGGTCTGGAATTCATAGTGCCCGACTCCTATAAGAAAGCAAACATACCTCCTGGACTACAGGTGTTTTGAAGATCAAAAGAGCACATCCAGTCTCCTTCTTATAACATAGAAGGATGGATGGATTACATTGATACTATTCAATTGTTCCTTGAGGATGAAATCTAAGATGAGCCTGAGGTCTTTCATCTGCTATAGTAATAAAAATATCTCTTAATAATATCTTAATATTTTCTGGTATGGCAGAACTGGTAACCATTTCAAATATTGGGACTGGCTAGAATGAGTCCTGAAACACAGAGATTGAATGGCTGAAAAATAGGACTTCCACATTCTAAGTCCAAGATGGCTATTTCTCTGAATGTTCCTTCCTGCAAGGTACGGCAATTGCAGAGTTGGTATATATAAGTTTGGGGGTGGTGGGGGTTGCCCTGCAAACTGTGGGATGAAGGGCAGGTTGTCCCCCTGAAAAAAAGAAATTTAAAGGAGAAAAGCAATCTTCAAGAGTCAGTGGGGTGTTTTTTGGCTTATTCACTCAGCAATTTGAGTGCCAGCATTTCAACAGGGAGCCTCCCAAGCTTGTAAATATTTCATCTCTCAAGTCCCTACTTACACATATCAAGGGTACCAGAACTTGTCAGAGATTTGGGATGCATGGCTAGACTTAAAAAGGCCCTTGTGGTTGTTAGCCTAGTAAACACCTATGAACCTGTGAGCCATCAGAACTCTTGAATGGCTCTTTTTGAAAGATAGTTTAAGACATCTTTTCTTGCTGAAATTTTCTGGTGATGTCAGACACAGGGCAAGGGTAAGGAGTGGGTCTGGGGGTGTGTGATGTCGGATACAGGGCAAGGGTTAAGAGTTGGGCTGGGGGTGTGTGATGTCAGACACAGGGCAAGGGTAAGGAGTAGGGCTGGGTGTGTGTGATGTCAGACACAGGGCAAGGGTAAGGAGTGGGGCTGGGTGTGTTTGATGTCGGACACAGGGCAAGGGTAAGGAGTGGGGCTGGGTGTGTGTGATGTCGGACACAGGGCAAGGGTAAGGAGTGGGGCTGGGTGTGTATGATGTCGGACACAGGGCAAGGGTAAAGAGTTTCGCTGGGGGAGTGTGATGTTAGACACAGGGCAAGGGTAACGAGTGGGGCTGGGTGTGTGTGATGTCAGACACAGAGCAAGAGTAAGGAGTGGGGCTGTTGGTGTGTGTGATGTCAGACACAGGGTAAGGGTAAGGAGTGGGGCTGGGGGTGTGTGATGTCAGACACAGGGCAAGGGTAAGGAATGGGGCTGGTGGTGTGTGTGATGTCAGACACAGGGCAAGGGTAAGGAGTGTGGCTGGGGGTGTGTGTGATGTTGGACACAGGGCAAGGATAAGGAGTGGGACTGTTGGTGTGTGGAATAGGATTGTGTAGTCCTGGATATTAATTCCTTATCCACGTGTCTTGTATAATAACCAGCCATACAGGAATGGCGGACACACAACACCTAAATGCATCCAGAGTGGGACAGTGGGACAAGGCGTCATGGAAGGTGGACTGCAGCTCCTCTCCTGTTTCTGGTTACCTCTCCCTGTAGAAGAGTTCATTTTTGGGTTTGTTTTTGCTGGCTGTACCCAACCTGTAGTTGATGTAGGCTCTTCTACATTCTGTGAAAGAGATGTTGAGGCATTTGAAAATTTAAACTGACAGCTTTGAGGGCTTTGCCTTCTTTATCCATGATGCCCATATGTGATGTATGCTAAAAAGCTGAATTCAAAAAAGTTGTCTTGGTACATTCAGTATAGCCAGTAAGCCAGACTCAAATGTATTAGTGCATGGCATAACTGGTGTTGTATGCTGATGTCATAGTGAGGTTCAAAACTAAGGAGAGAGCTGACTAATGAAGTTGCAACTTTGGCTTTAAAGGTTCGTTTTGCAACTGACCCATACACTGGTACATTTCTCTGACCATGTCCTGTTGGAACTGGGTTCTGTATAATATGTACATATGCATGTATGTATTTATTTATTTTAACTTTGCTAACTGAATAAATGAACTGATCCAAAGACTGTTTTCAGCCATTACCCAGGCCTACAGGCAACTAACTGACAAACAAAAAAGGCACATTATTAACCAAAAAAGTACATACAGAAGAACACGTCATGAAAACAAGGGTATAAAGCAAAGCTTATACTTGCAGGCAGCACATGAGGTACATTATGGTAATTAAGATAAATAACATCACGGTGCAGACAGTATATTTTATTATTTATAATGAGCTGATAAAGTCTAACTGATTTACAATGTGTGTCATGTTCTTAACTATAGTGATATATTGACTACTTTTAGAGAGCAGCTGGCTGATATTATTTATAATATATATATAAAGGTACTGAATTCTACCAACAGCCGAACTCCATGTATGAAATGTATAATCATGAAAAAGGTAGAAATATAATTGGAAAGTAATAACCGAGCTAAGACATTCTAAGCTGAAGGAACCATTTCACAGTGGTCTCTCTCTCTCTCTCTCTCAGAGATGGCAGTGACATATGAGGAGTTCTAACTAATTGCAGGCTACAGTTATTCCTCAGCTCATAACTGCTGATGTCCTTACATTCACCACTGCAGTATTCATCACATAATGGATTCCCTGCCGTGGAAGTCCGACATCCGTCCAGGATTCCAAAGCCTACCATTGCTTTAAGGTACATTGAACGTCACCCAAAAGCTCCTCACGTAGTGTTGGGCATAATGGTGATGTTCAGGCATACCATCCTCAGAACTTCTTTACCGCCAGTTAGAACATTGTTTCTAACCATCAGTCTGTTGCCTACATCAATTTTCTGCCATTTTTACCGCATTTTTGTATTCTAGTTATTACTCATGTTTGCAAGTCCTCACCATTGCAGATAAGTACCCAGTTGGGGTTTTGCTCTTTTTCTCAAATTATTTCTGCTGTTTGGGGTTAATGTCATCCAGAAAGGGTAAATGCCAGTGTGGGAGATAGATTCACCATAAAGACCACCACAATAAGTGCCTTTTCTGCCTAGGAGCTTCTCACGACCATACGTCTTGTTCGATTTGTCAGGCGTTCATCTAAAAAACCCTTCGCAGTCATCTTTCTTCCCTTTCATTGTATCGTGAGAACCAGAGACAAGCTTCTTGCTAAAGATACAATGGAAGGAATTTCCCACCCTGAGGGTCAGCCATCAGAGAAGAAGGTAAAAAAGCTAAGACTAGAATCTTCTGCTGTCCAGCCTCTGCCGGGTGTTTCTCCCGAAGTTATTACAAACCTGGAGGCTTGCCTGACTGTGTTGGATTTCGCTGCTGCAATCAGGCTGGAGGCCAGTGAAGATCTGGCAGGCAGCATGTCTGATGAGGCTTTGCAGGCATCAATTTTGGATGTTCAGGGGAAGCACGGTTGATTGTTTCCGAGGGGTTAAGGGGTTCCACAGATTCTTCTTAGGGAAGAAGTTCCTACTATGATTGTCAAATGCCATCCTGAGTCAGAGCCTCTTCAGTTTTATAGGGCAGACATTCCCTTAAAAAAGAAACAGAAAACTAAACATGTTTTTTTCTGCTCCTAGGAATCCACAAAGTGAGTGGCAGGCCTTTACTCAGGGGTTATTTAATGCTTTACTGCCATTAAGGCCTCCTCAAGGGGTTCAGTTCCTGTTCCTCTTTCTCCCTCTTCTCCACTTAAAAGGCCAGGGAACTGAATTTTTCTGAGGAAGAGTTGGATTCTGATGAAGAATCCCTAACTTATTCTACTCAGATTCCTTCTCCTTGACTATGGGTCAGAGGAGGAGGAATCTCAGTCCTGATACTCCGTCTGAGGAAATTTTCCTTTGGGGACACAATCTCTAGGATGATGGATTTTTTAAGTGGGACTGTGCTCAGGTCTCTGATATCCGTAAGAGGTACTATGACCTAAACCTACATCCATTCCTCCTGTTTTGGTTGCTTTGCTGGATGTTTTTCCAATGCCTCTATAGCATGTGATTTTCTGCCCCCTGATCTCAATAAGCCTTATAGGTTTTATAGGGTGCCTGTAGATTGTTCCTTTTTGTTCAAATGTCCTGCTGCTTACCCTTCTGTGGATTATGAAGCCTCTGATAAGCTCTCTCAATTGCTTCCTTCGTCCAAGTTACTGCCTTCTGACAAGGACAGCAGAGCCATAGACAGATTGAGTAAGAAGGTTTATACCTATATATCTAGGTATGTGTTGCCTCCTCTTAGGCTTGTCAGCTTTTTTTCTGATCTTCCAGACTCTGAGACTAAATCTTCTGTTCTTTCCTTACAAGGGACTTCTTCTCAAGTAGTTCATCATTCTATTAAATGTAGTTATGATGCAGCAGATGCCTCTTCTAGGGCTGCTGCTTTTGGTTCAGTGATGAGAAGGTATTCTTGGCTTAGGCTTCAGCCTTTACCTGATGATATTAAGGTCAAGTTGATGGATGCTCCTCTGGATAATAAACTTTTGTTTTGGGAAACAGCTGCTGATTTGTTTAAGTCTCTTCAGGACAAGGGAAAGGCCTTACAGGAACTTACACGTGTGTTTGTTTCTCCTTTGCCTACATTTTAGAGAAACTATCCTTTTAAGCCAGCCTTTGTTTGTAGGCAGTCTTGCCTGTCTCTTTCTCTTCCTATTCAGCTTTGAATCACTCAGGATTCTTGGGTTCGGTCAATCATTCATCAGGGGTACTTCATGATGTGTATTTCCCATCCTCCTTTTATGGGCATTCCTCAGCCTCCTCAGGAACAACTTCCTTTTCTCCCAGACTCAGAGGTTCTTCGAGATCTCTTGTTTCAAGGCACTATTCAAGAGGTGCCTGTGTCCCAAAGGGGGAAGGGCTTTTATTCAAGAATGTTTCTAGTTCCCAGAAAAGAGGGTACTTTTAGACAGATTCTAGACCTCTTTAATCTAAACACTTTTCTGAAGGTGCTTTCCTTTCGGATGTTGTCCCTTCAGACTCTGTTTCCTCTCTTGCTTCCTCAGGCCTTTCTGGTGTCTCTGGATCCCAAGAATGCTTATCTCCACATTAAAATCCATACTCTTTTCAGGAAGTTAGTGCATTTCACTGTTGCTTCCTGGCATTTTCAGTTCTGTGCTTTGCCGTTTGGCCTTTTTAATGCTCCAAGGGTGTTCGCCAAATGCCTCACTCCTATAAGTGCTTTTTGTAGGCTTCAATGGAACCAAATATTTCCTTACTTGGACAAAATGCTGATTCAGACATCCTCTCCAGAGATCTTTTTGCAAAATCTGCATTTTGCAATTTCTCTTCTTCAGAGCCTGGGATTCACGATAAACTTCAAAAATTCTTCTCTGACTCCTCAGGATCATGTCTTTCTGGGTTGCAGGATTCAAATGGTGCCAATGCTGGCATCCCTGCCTCCTTCAAAGGCCTTAGCTCTCATTTCATACTTTCAACCTCTTCTTCTTCTTCTTCTCCTGGCCTCCTTTAGAGGCAGGGAGTTTCTGGGAGCTCTGGGTTTCATGGCTCCTCCATTCTGATGCTCCCTCTGGCCAAACTCCACATTAGGAAGTTCCAGTGGTTTCTGAAGTTGATGTGGCTTCAATATGTGCATCCTCTAGACTTTACAGTTCCTCTTCTTCCTTGACTCAAGAAGGAACTTCTCTGATGGAGTCAGCAGTTGTCTCTGAATCCAGGGATCCCTTTCCATCCCCCACTTCCTCTCAGGATCTGTTCACAGATGCTTCAGATGTGGGATGGGGAGCAACTTTTGGCTCCCTGAAAGTACAGGGAGTGTGGTCACCTCATCAGCAGAAGGAGCGTACCAATGTCTAAGAGATGAGAGCTGTTATTGTGGCTCTGCAGGCCCTTCATCCTCTTTTGTCTCTGGGGCTTCTCAAGGTATTCACAGACAATACCACAGTTATGTTGTTTATCTACAAATGGGAGAACAAGATCTTATCTTCTTTGCAGACTGGTACTTCTGGTATGGGATCTGGCTGTCAAGTATCAAGTGGCTCTTCAGGAAATGTATATCCCTTCAGATCAGAACAGATATTCTCAGCAGCTCCTTCTCTCAATCCCACAAATGGATGCTTCACAGGGATGTGTTTCTGGACATTGTTCATAAGTGGAGTACTCCTTAAGCAGATAAGTTTACCTCTCCTCTGAACAATTAACTTCTTCTGTTTTGTGCCAGAGTCCCAGGTTCTCTGGTGTGGAATGAGAACACCCTGTCATTTTCTTGGAAGGTGATGTTTCTTTATGTATTCCCTCCCCTTCCTCTTATTCCGAAAGTCCTGTTCAAGATTCAACAGGATGCTCTCAAAATCTTGTTAGTGACTCTCTTTTGGCTGTGACAGCACTGGTTCCCTCTGCTTCTGCATCTAGCCAAGAGCAATCATCACAAATTACCTCATAGGGTGGATCTGCTCGCATAAGACAAGGTATCTCTCATCCATCCCCACCTGTACATGCTTCAACTGACACTGTAGGTGATAGGGTTTTCATTCCTCATAGGCACCTTTTTTCTGAGGACGTGCTGCAGGTCCTGCAGGAGGCCAGGAAACCTATGACTAGGAAACCTACTTATCTAAATGGGAGACATTTTCTATTTGTTGTCTCTCTCGTAACCTGGCCCACTTACTGTAGATGTCCTTTTCATTCTCTCTTATTTGTAAGAGTTGCTCAATGCTGGTTTGGCCTGTTCTTCTATTAAGGCTCACATATCGGCTCTTTCTGCTTGTCTGCCTGTATCTCCTCCTTTGGCTTCTAGATTTGAGGCTAAGCAATTTCTTAAAGGCATCCTTAATATTAGACCCCCCAGGAAGCCTGTTCCTCCTCCTTGACATCTTCATTTCATTCTGGAAACATTGACTCGGGCTCCTTTTGAGCCTGCAGTTTCAGCTTCCTTGCAACATTGTTCTTGGAAGACAGTTCTTTTGTTAGCTCTTCTGCCAGATGCATGTCTGAGTTGCAAGCCCTTATGGCTTGTCCACCTGTTTTGATATTCCACGAGGACAGGCTGTCCTTGTGTACTAATCCTTCTTTTATGTCTAAGGTAGTTAATGAGTTGTCACTTAGTCTATTAATTTGTTTACTTTCTTCCCCTCTCTGCAGTCTGACAGTGAGAGGGTGCTGCATACATTGGAAGTGCATAGACAGCTCAGATTTTATTTGGATAAGGTTATCAGAAAATCTGATCAGTTGTTTGTTTCCTTTCATCCTAGGTGTTTAGGATTAGCTGTTTCCAAGCAAACTATTTCTACTTGGATTTCAAAGGCTATTTCTTTTACACTTTTCATGGCAACAGCTTTCCTTCATCTGTAAAGGCTCATTCTATTAGAGCTGTGGCTTCTTCTTGTGCTTTTTTCAAGGGCTTAGACACTAATTCTATTCTTGAAGCAGCTACCTGGACTTCTGTGTTTAGATTAAAGAGGTCTAGAATCTGTCTAAAAGTACCCTCTTTTCTGGGAACTAGAAACATTACAAGTTGGATGGTATCTCCAGAGCTAGAGCTGGTTTTTCTAATGCCATTCTTTATGACTTCTTAGAGGGCTCTACTGCTGCCTCCTCCTCCCCCCCAAGTCTCTTCTTGAGCTTTGGCACTCTCCCATATGTGATGAATACTGCAGCGGTAAATGTAAGGACATAGTACAGTTGTGTAAAATCTTACCATAACTGTAGATGTCCTTGCCTTCACCACTGCAGTATTCACTCCCTCCCTCCCTCCACCCCCTACTTTTTCCTTCCTGGATGTGCAGCTTCTCTTTGGCTTTCCTTGGACTGGTGTTTCAGCTGGGGCAATCAGTTCTGAAGATGCTATGCCTGAATGTCACCTTTATGCTCTAAGCTACCCAAGGAGCGTTTGGATGACATCCAATGTACCTTAAAGCAACGGTAGGCTTTGGTAGACTGGCCGAACATTGGTCTTCCACGGCAGGGAATCCCTTAAGTTATGAATACTGCAGTGGTGAAGGCAAGGACATCTACCATTATGGTAAGAGTTTACATAACTGTACTTTCCTTAAGAATAGGGAGTTTTTGAGTGGTGGATACTTGTCATTAAGTATTCTGTCGGGTATTCAGCAGAAACTTTGCTCTAGCTTCAAAAGGCAGCTAATCAGCATTATATTTGCATTTAAGATACAGTAAAACATTGTAAAGAAATGATGTTAATAACTGGAAGTTGCACTTAAAAAGTGTGATGGGTATCATTCCTGAAAGCAGCATTTCATATTTCACAAACCATAAATCAGCGCACTTGGTTAACAGATGGGAAACTTTATATGAAGTCGCCTACAATTATGTGTTTATTAAAGGGTTTGATCTAACAGTATTCTTGTATGACATTTTTAGCTGAGACAGAGTTCTATCTACCTGCACTAGTGTGTTTATTAAAGGGTTTGATCTAACAGTATTCTTGTATGACATATTTAGCTGAGACAGAGTTCTATCTACCTGCACTAGTGTGTTTATTAAAGGGTTTGATCTAACAGTATTCTTGTGTGACATTTTTAGCTGAGACAGAGTTCTATCTACCTGCACTAGTGTGTTTATTAAAGGGTTTGATCTAACAGTATTCTTGTATGACATTTTTAGCTGAGACAGAGTTCTATCTACCTGCACTAGTGTGTTTATTAAAGGGTTTGATTTAACAGCAGTCTCAGTTTCTTTTGTTTTGTAATGTGGGAAACAGGCACACCAAATCGATCCAGTATTACTATTAGAGAGGTACATTAGTGATTACATTCTTTCTTATGTGCCAAACATCATTATACTGGATTTTTGAATATTAATTGTCAGTTTGTCATTAGCCGGCTAGATACAGGTTTGTAGTTCTAAGCCCAGCATAGGTCTTCTTTGAGTTTGCAACACCAATATCATCTATATAAAGGATACAACTGATATTGTATAAATCAAACTGGAGATAATTTATGAAAAGGGAAAAGACTGAGAAGTCAGTACTGATGCTTGAAGAACTCCCTTAGGGATATTACCATCTCAGCTGTAGTTTATGAATGCAGGGGACTTAAAAACATGCTTCCTAAAATGATCCATAGCTACAGATTCTTTGTCAGGGGAAAGGATGTAGTGCTCAGCAGAGCTGGGGCCTTTTTAACGGTTGACACTGCACTATTGAATCAGGCTTTGGAGTCATTATTCAGCAGTTCCAGTCCTTAGAAGCCTTTAGAATTCTGTCAACTTCCTGGGTTATAGAGCCATAATGTCATGGTTGATCCCAAGCAGTATTAGCGGGGAGCTTTAACAAGATAACCAGTGACAGAACTATCCAAGATGATTTCTGAGACGTCCAAAAGGTCTCCTGCAATTTCTTCTGTGGAGAGGACACAGGATCAGTTGTACATCTGTACAACACTTTAAATATGGGGTCCACGGGGAAACGTGGAGCAACCCAGGTATTAGGCTAGGGGTTCTTGGTGAGTTAGTCTATGCACTTTCTACTGCATATGTGCTTTCTAGACACCTTCAGTAGTGATAGATCTGAAGAGATAGCATAGCCTTGGCATAATATCATGCAGGATCATAACATAGGCCCTTGAGGCCATCTTTCCTGTAGATAACAAGATGGATAACCACTGTCTCAGATAGATGATGACTTGCTGTCTGAATAGGAACCAAAATCAGAATTGAGCCTGATGCCAAAGGTGGAAAATGCAGGGATGTATATAACACTGGAACTGACATCAACACCAACATCATACCAAAAGCTGTTGGCAGATTTTGAAGTTGTAACTGATGGCCAAACACCAACATTATCATGAAACAAATGGGTAGGAGTATACGTATCTTAATCTCATCATCACTACGTATAAGTGTACATACCTTTATCTCATCCTCACTACAGTAAGCATACTCTGAGACATGCTTCTCAGATACTGTGTTACTTATAGTAATCACTGATGATTCCCTACTTGTACCGTATTCCTTATAGTAATTATTGATATATATATATGTGTGAAGAATAAACTGAATGTAAAATACATGCTCTGTAAAATGTACATACATGCTACAAACATTGAAGAATAAGAAAATGTATATTATTCTATTTCACATGTTGTCTACAGAATGAATGACAGACGTAGATGTTGTGCCTTGCATATAAATGCTGAAAGCTGCAGATTTTATATGAAGTTTTTATTAAGCTTTTGTATTGTACTACTTTGTAAGTTGCAAACTTTCACTAATTCTGAATTATTCAACAGTAGCAATAATGTAATCTGCAGCTGTAGCAATAATAAATAGTCCTTCTCATTACAAATGTTATGATAAGACAATTAAGCAGTAAGAACATATGATGACAAAGCAAGCTGAAGCAAGAAATGATTACGCTGTATTTGTTACTAAAAAGGAAAACCTGTATAGCAATTTTACAAAAATAATCTGCTGTAACAGCACTTTTAAAATAACTTGTAAAACAACTTTTAAAATAGCTGCATGTCCAGCTTAGGACACGTTGCATAACCGACTTAGGACGCAATGTATATCTAAAGAGGCAGGACTGCATTTGTAAAGAACCGTATAAAAGTCCTGTATTCATTGGTGTACTTTGTCAGTAAACCAAGTCATATACATGATTCCTCAGATGCCTAGAAGAATAAACTGACCCTGGGATGCCTTGCTTGCTGATTATTTATTTTTCTTGTTCTTCTAACTGCCTGTATTTTTTATACATAGGTGCAGTGCTCGTAGATACATTTACAGTAATCACTGATGATTGCCTACTTGTACGATATTCCTTACAGTAATCACTAATGACTGTCTACTTGGATGGTATTCCTTATAGTAATCACTGATGATTGTCTACTTGGATGGTATTCCTTATAGTAATTACTGATGATTGCCTACTTGTATGGTATTCCTGTGGTCTCAGCCCAGCAACTAGTAGCGTATTGGCCCTTTTGGGCTAATTCTTATCTCTTTCAAGCTCTCTGCCTTAAAACTCGCATTTGCGTGGTTTTGCGCACTGCGCAGCATCGTGCAATGTCGCGCAGCGCCATTTAAGCTGTTTTAAACTATTCCCGGCTCCACAAAGTCTACTCTTCAATTTTCCCCTTAGAACTAGTCTAACTCTCAAAGTAACCACTCTACCTTCCTTCTACAGCCCAGCACTTGTTCAAATTCCTCAGTAAGCACTAACAAACTATAGCACTACACCCCCTTTTACTACCCAGAAGTACAAGGCTCCCTATTCATCCACTCCGGACAATCAATAAATCAGTTTTTTTTAACTATCCAGGCATGTCAAAAGTGCAGTTTCAGGTATACTCTCCAGTCCAGCTGGTGAATCTGGAAATCTTGTGGCAATGTTACAATTGCCTTATGTACACAGACAACCCTCTCCTTCTTCCAACAAACTCAAATGTATGTGACAGATGCAACGATACAGCCAAACTGGAGGCTGAGCTCTCTCAAACCAAGACTGGCACAGTCAGGAGGAGAAGGAAACCACTTGCACCACACAACCACTCTCACATAGACCAATCGCATCAGCAAACAAGACACATAAACTCACAAAAACATACTCGGAGGCTCTAAATAAAAATCTGCCAAAGCAGCAGAGACTTCCAAAGCAGACATCCAAGCAACCACTACACCACAACAACTTTCACGTATCACATACTTCACAAAGTCAGTGTGCCACACAGACGCAGCCATTAAGGCTAAATAATGCACCTAATACATTAGTAATAGGAGACTCTATTGTCAGGCACACTGACATCCCACTCACCATACTGAACAAGGAGAAAGTCACTGTAAGCTGCCTGTTGGGTGCCAGGATCCACCACATAACACAAGCACTTAGGTCACGCCACAGCAGGTGCAAATATGACTGTGTCATTGTCCATGTTGGTGTGAATGACCTGAGACGTACCTCCCTGGACTACATGAAAAGAGACATAGAGGAGCTCTCTGATCATGTAGCCCAGGCCAGTATGACCCTGACCCTGAGTAGCATCTTGCCCTCACCAAGAATGATGCCACAGTATAAAGACAAAATGATCAATTTTAACAATTGGCTAAGCTATTGGTGTCATTCAAAGAGGATCCAGTCTGTCAGCCTGGGATGACATGCTCGAAAAGCCACATTGCTTTGCCAGGGACGGCTTGCACCTGTCACCCTTAGGCTTTCGAATACTGGCTAAGGCTCTTGCCACCCCCATAGTGCCTTTTTTAGGCAAGGTTCAAAAGACAAACCCACCTCCATAGACAATACCAGAAACAAAAAACTAAGGGTGATGCTACTCAATGCCAGAAGTCTAAACCTCAAGATGCATGCACTCGAGGCACTCCTCAGCATGGAGAAAATCGATATCTGTTCAGTAACAGAAACCTGGTTCAAGGCTCCAGAGTGAGCACCCCAGCACTACCAGGGTTCAACTCATACCATATTTTTTGGCTCCAGAAGTCGGACTGAAATACTAAAGGTGAGGGAGTATCCATCTTCATCAAGAATACCCACATCGCCAGGTTAGTGGCACTGCATGAGGCATTGGAGCTACCAAAGCCATATATGTGGGAAAGGTAGTCCACACAGCCTACCTGAACCTCGCAAAGGCCTTCGACACAATACCCGACTCTGGCCTCATAAATAAGCTTACCAGCTTAAATATCAACCCATATGTCACAAGATGAGTTGCAAACTGGCTCAGGGATAGAACTCACATGGTCAGAGTTGCGGGTGCCATGTCTGACTCTAAAACTCTAAACCAGTTACAAGTGGCATCCCACAGGGCTCAGTCCTGGAACCCCACTTGTTCAGTATATACTTCTTTGAAGTACAAGCAAGCACAGGAGGACTGTGGCTGACCAAGTTTGCAGATGATTGCAAGCTGGGAGCCATAATCGACTCTCTGGCTGACACAAGCATCCTCCAGAAGGGTCTTACGGAGATGAATACCTGGTGTCAGAACCATAGCCTCAAGCTAAATGCCAAAAAGTGCATAGTCATCCCCTTTGGGAAAAACAAAGTGCCCACAAACTACCACATAGGAGGTAATCCACTGAGTACAGAAGAAGTAATTAGGGATCTGGGAACCCAAGTAGATAGTAACCTCTCCTTTGACAATCACATTGCCAAAGTGGTTAGAAAAACCTTCTATATAGCTCACCTAATAACAAAAGGGTTCACATCTTGATCAAGAGAGGTCATTGTACCCCTCTATTCATCGCTCAGTAGGCCCTTAATTGAGTACAATGCCCCATTTGGGATGTATCTTACCCGACACCTGCAACAGCTGGAGAGACCTCAGAAGTACCTGACCAAGAGGATTGTGGGCCTCAAACAGATGCCCTATGCTGCTCGACTAAAGAAACTCCAGCTCTACTCAGTTGCTTACCACCTACTGAGAGGCAATCTCTACCTGATGTACAAGGCCATGTCTAACCCAAAATTGATGGACATGCTCCACCTCAAGAAAGCCAAATCCAATACTCCATGGATTTAAACCTCAGCACAACAATAAATAGGACATGCTGGAGGGATAGATTCATATCCCAGAGGCTTCCCTCACTCTGGAATAGAATCCCGGGTCATGTTAGGCAGAGCCCCTTGCTGACCCTCTGCAAGAGAAATCTTAATGAGTGGATGGGAAATCGTAAATATACTCCTGGGATCACTTCTATGGCCCTGCTGGACAGAGGCTCAGGAATCTAGTCTAAAAGGGTGGCAAAAGCCAACACATTCTGGCTAGGCTTATAAATGCCATAGGGCAGATAGCCTAGTACCTACCTATGAACCTATGAACCTTATAGTAATCACTGGTGATTGCCTACTTGTACAGTATTCCGTATAGTAATTACTGATGATTGCCTACTTGTACGATATTCCTTACAGTAATCACTAATGATTGCCTACTTGGATGGTATTCCTTATAGTAATCACTGGTGATTGCTTACTTGTATGGTATTCCTTACAGTAATCACTAATGATTGCCTACTTGTACAGTATTCCTTATATTAATTATTGATGATTACCTACTAGTACATTGTTCATTATAGCAATCACTGATGATTGCCTACTTGTACGGTATTCCTTATAGTAATCCTGATGATTTCCTACTTGCATGATATTCCTTACAGTAATCACTGATGATTAACTACTTGTACGGCATTCCTTACAGTAATCACTAATGATTGCCTACTTGTACAGTATTCCTTATAGTAATCACTGATTGCCTACTTGTACAGTATTCCTTATATTAATTACTGATGATTGCCTACTTGTACAGTATTCCTTATATTAATTACTGATGATTGCCTCCTTTTACAGTATTCCTTACAATAATCATTGATGATTGCCTACTATTAACGCATTCCTTAAAGTAGTCATTGATGATCACCTACTTGTACGGTATTCCTTATAGCAATCACTGATGATTGCCTACTTATACGGTATTCCTTATAGTAATCACTGATGATTGCCTACTTGGACAGTATTCCTTATAGTAATCCCTGATGATTGCCTACTTGTATGGTATTTCTTGCAGTAATCACAGATGATTGATTATCTGTATGGTATTCCTTACAGTATTCACTGATGATTGCCTACATGTACGGTATTCCTTATAGCAATCACTGATGATTGCCTACTTGTACGGTATTCCTTATAGTAAGCACTGATGATTGCCTACTTAGATGGTATTCCTTACAGTAATCACTGAATATTGCCTACTTCCACAGTATTTCTTAAAGTAATCATTGGTGATTGCCTACTTGTATGGTATTCCTAACAGTAATCATTGGTGATTGCCTACTTGTAAAGTATTCCTTATACTAATCACTGAAGATTGCCTACTTGTATGGTACTCCTTTAAGTAATCACGGATGATTGCCTACTTGTACAGTATTCCTTATAGTAATCACTGATTGCCTACTTTTACGGTATTCCTTATATTAATTACTGATGATTGCCTACTTTTACAATATTCCTTACAGTAATCATTGGTGATTGCCTACTTGCACGGTATTCCTTATATTAATTATTGATAATTGCCTACTTGTACGGTATTCCTTACAGCAATTTTTAATGATTACCTACCTATACGGTATTCCTTACAGTAATCATTGGTGATTGCGTACTTGTATGGTATTCCTTACAGTAATCACTGATGATTGCCTGCTTGTACAGTATTCCTTACAGTAATCACTGATTATTGCCTAGTTGTATGGTATTCCTTATAGTAATCAGTGATAACTGCCTACTTGTATGGTCTTCCTGATAGTAATTATTGAAGATTGCCTACTTGTACTGTGTTTCTTATAGTAATCACTGATGTTTGTCTACTTGTACGGTATTCCTTACAGTAATCATTGGTGATTGCCTACTTGTAAAGTATTCCTTATACTAATCACTGAAGATTGCCTACTTGTATGCTATTCCTTACAGTAATCACTGATGATTGCCTACTTGTACTGTATTCCTTATAGTCATCACTGATTGCCTACTTGAACAGTATTCCTTATATTAATTACTGATGACTGCCTACTTTTACATTATTCCTTACAGTAATCAGTGGTGATTTCCTACTTGTACGGTATTCCTTACAGTAATCAGTGATGATTGCCTACTTGTATGGTATTCCTTATATTAATTATTAATTATTGATGATTGCTTACTTGTACAATATTCTTTACAGTAATCATTGATGATTGCCTGCCTGCACAGTCTTCCTTATAGTAATCACTGATGAGTGCCTACTTGTACAGTATTCCTTATAGTAATCAATGATGTCTGCCTACTTGTACGGTATACCTTACAGTAATCCTGATGATTGCCTACTTGTACGGTATTCCTTATAGTAATTATTCATGATTGCCTACTTGTACAGTGTTCCTTGCAGTAATCACTCGTGATTGTCTACTTGTACAGTATTCCTTATATTAATTATTGATGATTGCCTACTTGTATGGTTTTCCTTATAGTAATCACTGATGATTGCTTACTTGTATGGTATGCTTTACAGCGAGCACTGATGATTGCCTACTTGTACAATATTCCTTACTGTAATCATTGATGACTGCTTACTTGTATGGCATTCCTTATAGTAATCACTGATGATTGCCTATTTGTAGGGCATTCCTTATAGTAATCACTGATGATTGCCTACTTGGACCGTTTTCCTTACAGTAATCATTGATGATTACCTATTTGTATGGTATTCCTTACAGTAATCATTGATGATTGCCTACTTGTACAGTATTCCTTACAGTAATCATTGATGATTTCCTACTTGCACAGTATTCCTTATAGTAATTATTGATGATTGCCTACTTGTACAGTATTCCTTACAGTAATCATTGATGATTACCTACTTGCACAGTATTCCTTACGGTAATCACTGATTATTGCCTAGTTGTATGGTATTCCTTATAGTAATCACTGAAGATTGCTTACTTGTATGATATGCTTTACAGTAATCGCTGATGATTGCCTACTTGTACGGTATTCCTAATATTAATTATTGATGATTGCCTACTTGCATGGTATTCCTTATAGTAATTATTGATGATTGCCTACATGAACAGTATTCCTTACAGTAATCACTGATGATTGCCTATTTGTACCGTATTCCTTATAGTAATCATTGGTGATTGCCTACTTGTACGGTATTCCTTATTGTAATCACTGATGATTGCCTACTTGTACAGTTTTCCTTACAAAAATCATTGATGATTGCCTACTTTTATGGTATTCCTTATAGTAATCACTGATTATTGCCTATTTGTAAGGTATTTCTTACAGTAATCACTGATGATTGCCTACTTGTATGGTATTCCTTATAGTAATCACTGATTGTTGGGCCTACTTGTATGGTATTTCTTACAGTAATCACTGATGATTGCCGACTTGTATGATATTCCTTATAGTAATCACTGATGATTGCATACCTATATGGTATTCCTTAAAGTAATCACTGATGATTGCCTACTTATATGGTATTCCCTATATTAATATCTGATGATTGAGCCTGCTTGTACAGTATTCCTTATAGTAATCATTGATGATTGCCTACTTCTACGGTATTCCTTATAGCAATCAGTGATGATTGCCTACTTTTATGGTATTCCTTATAGCAATCACTAATGATTGTCTATTTCTACGGTATTCAGTAATTTCTGATGATGGGCTACCTAAACGTTATTCCTTATAGTAATTATTGGTGATTGCCTACTTGTACGGTATTCCTTACAGTAATTATTGATGACTGCCTAATTGTACAGTATTCCTTAATGTAATCACTGATAATTGCCTACTTGACAGTATTCCTTATAGTAATTATTAAAGATTGCCTACTTGTACAGTATTCCTTACAGTAATCACTGATGATTGCCTACTTGTATGGTATTCCTTACAGTAATCACTGATGATTGCCTACTTGTACAGTATTCCTTACAGTAATCACTGATGATTGCCTACTTGTACGGTATTCCTTACAGTAATCACTGATGATTGCCTACTTGTATGGTATTCCTTATAGTAATCAGTGATGATTGCCTTCTTGTCTGGTATTCCTTATAGTAATCAGTGATGACTGCCTAACTGTACTGTATACCATACAGTAATCCTGATGACTGCCTACTTGTACGGTATTCCTTACTGTAATCACTAGTGATTGCCTACTTGTACAGTATTCCTTACAGTAATCATTGATGATTGCCTGCTTGTTCGGTATTCCTTATAGTAATCACTGATGATTGTCTACTTGTATGATATTCCATATAGTAATCACTGATGATTGCCTATTTGTACTGTATTCTTTATATTAATTATTGATGACTGCCTACTTGTATGGCATTCCTTATAGTAATCACTGATTATTGCCTATTTGTTCCGTATTTCTTATAGTAATTATTGATGATTACCTACTTGTATGGTATTCCTTACAGTAATCACTGATGATTGCCTACTTGTACTGTATTCCATATAGCAATCACTGATTGCCTACCTGTACGGTATTCCTTATATTAATTACTGATGATTGCCTACTTTTACAGTATTCCTTACAGTAATCATTGGTGATTGCCTACTTGTACGGTATTAACAGTAATCAGTAATGATTGCCTACTTGTACGGTATTCCTTATATTAATTATTGATGATTGCCTACTTGTACGCTATTCCTTACAGTAGTTTCTAATGGTTGCCTACCTGTACGGTATTCCTTACAGTAGTCATTGGTGATTGCCCACTTGTACGGTATTCCTTACAGTAGTCATTGATGATTGCCTACTTGTACAGTATTCCTTATAGTAATCACTGATGACTGCCTACTTGTACAATATTCCTTATGGTAATTATTGATGAGTGCATACTTGTATGGCTTTCCTTATAGTAATCACTGATGATTGCCTACTTGAATGGCATTCCTTACAGTAATCATTGGTTCATAGGTTCATAGGTTCATAGGTTTATACTAGGCTATTTGCCCTAAGGCATTTATAAGCCTAGCCCAAATTTTTGTGGCTTACGCCACCCCTTATATGAAAAAATACTGTGCCCATTAGTTTGTTGTGCCTCTGTCCAGCAGTGACACAGAGATGATTCCCAGGGTAAACCTACAATCTCCCATCCACAGGTCTAGAATTCTCTTGAACAGAGTCAGCGAGGTGCTCTGCCTCACATGGACCAGGATTTTATTCCACAGCATAGGGAGTCTCTGAGTGATAAATCTATCTCTCCAGCACGTCCTATTTATATCCGTGCTAAGGTTTAAGTCGCTTGCTCTAGTGGTTTTGGTGGATTTGGATTTTTTGAGGTGGAGCATGTCCATTAATTCCGGGTTGGACATGGCCTTGTATGTCAGGCACATGTCACCTCTGAGCAGACGGTATGCGACTGAATAGAGCTGGAGTTTCTTCAATCTGGCAGCATATGACAGATTTTGGAGTCCCTTTATCCTTTTGGTGAGGAACTTTTGGGGTCTCTCCAATTGCTGCAGATGTCGGGTGAGATACATCCCGAATGGGGCATTGTACTCGATCATTGGTCTGATAAGTGAAGAGTACAGGGAACAATGACCTCACTAGATCTGGATGTGAATCCCTTCATGATCAGGTGGGCAATGTAGAAGGTCTTTCTAACCACTTTAGCAACGTGAGTGTCAAAAGAAAGGCCACTGTCAACCTGGGTCCCCAGGTCCCTGATAACCTCTTCTGTGCTTAGTGGATTGCCACCTATATGGTAGCTTGGGGTTACCTTGTTTTTCCCGAAGGGTATGACTATACATTTTTGGCGTTTAACTTCAGGCCATGGCTCTGGCACCAGCTATCTGTTTCCGTGAGTCCCTTCTGAAGGATATCCGTGTCCGATGCACTTTCCACTATGGCGCCCAGTTTGCAGTCGCCTGCAAACTTTGTCAGCCAAAGTCCTCCCATGTTGGCCTGTACTTCTGAGAAGTAGATGCCAAACAATAGGGGCCAAGGACCGAGCCCTGTGGGACACCACTTGTGACCGGCTTGGAGTCTGACATAGCGCCAGCAACTCTAACCCTGTGGGTTCTGTCCTTAAGCCAGTTTGCAACCCATCTTGTGACATATGGGTTTACATTTAAGCTGGTAAGTTTTTCTACAATACCCGAGTGGGGTATTGTGTCGAAAGCCTTTGCAAGGTCAAGGTAGGCTGTATGGACTGCCTTTCCTCATCAATGGCCTTGGTGACTGTTTCAAGAAGTCCACCAAGTTCAAAAGGCATGATCTTCCCTTGACAAAGCCAAACTGGGTCGGGTCCAATGTCTGCAAGTCCCTATATCTTTGTTTATGAGCTCCATTATGATCCTCTCCATAGCTTTGCAGACTAGACTTGTTAAGCTTATGGGTGGTAATTACCAGGGTCTGTAGAGGCACCGCCTTTGTGGAGTGGGACCACAGTTGCCGTGCGCCACTCCTTGGGCACGTATCCTGTGGTAAGGCTGAGATTAAACAGCTGCCTTATGTGCAGGTTTAATTCCTCATTTAGCTTGTGTAGCACACAGCCGGGGACACCATCCGTCCCATTGATGCTGTGTTTTTAGCTTTAGAGAGAGCAGCTTTCACCTGCATTTGAGATGTCCGGGAGGCTACACTCGGCTGGGATAGTTATCTCTCCTTTAGGGAGAGGGGTGAAGTTTGCACTGAACCTGTCTGCCAGTATGTTGGCAATGTCTGTGGGTTCAGTGATTTTGTATCATTTTGGACTAATTCTGAGCATATCTGGGAGTTTCCACCCAGGTTCCTAACATAGCTGAAAAAGGCCTTATGATTGTCCTTTGAATCCATGGCAATTTTCTCTCAAAATTGGCCTGGTTGATTTTATGAGTGCTCGTATTTTTTACTAATAATGATCAGGGGTGACTTCCCTTTTATGGATTTTGTTCTATCATGTAATAGCTTTCTCCTCTTATTGTAAAGTTTGTTAATGGCTGGGGTCCACCAGACTGGATGTTTGCCCTTTGTGGAAAGAGTCTTGGTTTTATTTGGGATTGCCTGATCCATGCAGTCCTGGAGGTGTTCATAGAAGGCATTTGTAAGGGCTTCCAGCTTGGGTTGTGGTTTCCACTGGCTCAGGGGCCTTGAAGGATACCACACCAGTCTTGAGTAGTGTGAAGTTTGCTTTAGAGAAGTTCTTCACTATGGTCTTTTTTGTTTGGGGTGGGGGCGGGATGTGGATTTCCAGTGAGATTAGTTTATGATCAGATCTCACCAATGAGGGATATACTTCCGGTGTGGAGCATTTTGTCCCCATGTTTGTGACAATGAGATCTAGTATATTTTCTCCTCTTGTGGGAACAGTGACTAGTTGTTCCATGGCATTTGAATTTATGAACTCCAGGAACCGTTGGGCTAGAAAGTTAGGACTTGAGTAATGTTCCCAGTCTATATTCGGGTAGTTGAAGTCACCCAATATGATGGTGTTTGGAGATACATTTATACCCTCCAGTGTCTTCAGGAAGGCTGTGTGGGGTTCCTGAGTTTGAGAGGGTGGCCTGTAGCATGCTACAATTTGTAGAGCAGTTTTGCCTATGGTTAGTTGCACCTGGATGGTTTCCGAAGCTGGATGGTGATTGATTACTTGTAAAGTATTCCTTATACTAATCACTGAAGATTGCCTACTTGTATGGCAGTCCTTACACTAATCACTGTTGATTGCTTACTTGTACTGTATTCTTTATAGTAATCACTGATTGTCTACTTGAACAGTATTCCTTATATTAATTACTGATGATTGCCTACTTTTACAGTATTCCTTACAGTAATCATTGGTGATTGCCTACTTGTATGGTATTCCTTACAGTAATCAGTGATGACTGCCTACTTGTACGGTATTCCTTATAGTAATTTCTGATGATTGCCTACCTGTACGGTATTACTTACAGTAGTCATTGGTGATTACCTATTTGTACAGTATTCCTTACAGTAATTACTGCTGATTGCCTACTTGTATGGTATTCCTTATAGTAATCACTGATGATTGCCTACTTGTACGGTATTCCTGATAGTAATTATTGATGATTGCCTACTTGTACAGTATTCCTTATAGTAATCATTAACGATTGCCTACTTCTACGGTATTCCTTATAGCAATCAGTGATGATTGCCTACTTTTATGGTATTCCTTATAGCAATCACTAATGATTGTCTATTTGTACGGTATTCCTTTCAGTAATTTCTGATGATGGGCTACCTGTACGTTATTCCTTATAGTAATTATTGGTGATTGCCTACTTGTACGGTATTCCTTACAGTAATTATTGATGACTGCCTAATTGTACAGTATTCCTTATAGCAATCACTGATAATTGCCTACTTGACAGTATTCCTTATAGTATTTATTGATGACTGCCTACTTGTACGGTATTCCTTACAGTAATCACTGATGATTGCCTTCTTGTCTGGTATTCCTTATAGTAATCAGTGATGACTGCCTAACTGTACTGTATACCATACAGTAATCCTGATGATTGCCTACTTGTACGGTATTCCTTACTGTAATTATTGATGATTGCCTATTTGTATAGTATTCCTTACAGTAATTATTGATGATTGCCTACTTGTTCGGTATTCCTTATAGTAATCATTGATGATTGTCTACTTGTATGATATTCCATATAGTAATCACTGATGATTGCCTATTTGTACTGTATTCTTTATATTAATTATTGATGACTGCTTACTTGTATGGCATTCCTTATAGTAATCACTGATTATTGCCTATTTGTTCCGTATTTCTTATAGTAATTATTGATGATTACCTACTTGTATGGTATTCCTTACAGTAATCACTGATGATTGCCTACTTGTACAGTATTCTATATAGCAATCACTGATTGCCTACCTGTACGGTATTCCTTATATTAATTACTGATGATTGCCTACTTTTACAGTATTCCTTAGAGTAATCATTGGTGATTGCCTACTTGTACGGTATTCCTTACAGTGATCACTGATGATTGCCTACTAGTACGGTATTCCTGATAGTAATTATTGATGATTGCCTACTTGTATGGCGTTCCTTATAGTAATCACTGATGATTGCCTACTTGAATGGCATTCCTTACAGTAATCATTGGTGATTGATTACTTGTAAAGTATTCCTTATACTAATCACTGAAGATTGCCTACTTGTATGGCAGTCCTTACACTAATCACTGTTGATTGCTTACTTGTACTGTATTCTTTATAGTAATCACTGATGATTGCCTACTTGTACGGTATTATTTATAGTAATCACTGATTGCCTACTTGTACGGTATTCCTTATATTAATTACTGATGTTTGCCTACTTTTACAGTATTCATTACAGTAATCATTGGTGATTGCCTACTTGTATGGTATTTCTTACAGTAATCAGTGATGACTGCCTACTTGTACGGTATTCCTTATAGTAATTTCTGATGATTGCCTACCTGTACGGTATTACTTACAGTAGTCATTGGTGATTACCTATTTGTACAGTATTCCGTACAGTAATCATTGATGATTGCCTACTTGTACAGTATTCCTGATAGTAATCACTGATGATTGCCTACATGTACAATTTTCCTTATAGTAATCACTGATGATTGCCTACTTGTACGGTATTCCTTATAGTAATTATTGATGATTGCCTACTTGTACAGTATACCTTACAGTAATTACTGATGATTGCCTACTTGTATGGTATTCCTTATAGTAATCACTGATGATTGCCTATTTGTACGGTATTCCTGATAGTAATTATTGATGATTGCCTACTTGTACGGTGTTCCTTATAGTAATCACTGATGATTGCCTACTTGTACAGTATTCCTTATAGTAATCAGTTATGTCTGCCTACTTGTTCGCTATTCCTCATACTATTCACTGATGGTTGTCTACTTGTATAATAGTCCTTATAGTAATCACTGATGATTGCCTATTTGTACAGTATTCCTTATATTAATTTTTGAGAATTGCCTACTTGTATGGCATTCCTTATAGTAATCACTGAGTGTTGCCTAGTTGTATGGTATTCCTTAAAGTAATCAGTGATGATTGCCTACTTGTACGGTATTCCTTATAGTAATTATTGATGATTGCCTACTTGTACAGTATTCCTTACTCTGATCATTGGTGATTGCCTACTTGTACGCCACTCCTTACAATAATCACTGATGATTGCCTACTTGTATGGTATTCCTTACAGTAATCACTAATGATTGTCTACTTGTACGGTATTCCTTACAGTAATCACTGATGATTGCCTACTTGTACAGTATTCCTTATGGTAATCACTGATTATTTCCTAGTTGTATGGTATTCGTTATAGTAATCACTGATGATTGCTTACTTGTATTATATGCTTTACAGTAATCACTGATGATTGCCTACTTGTACGGTATTCCTTATAATAATTATTGATGACTGCCTACTTGTACAGTATTCCTTACAGTAATCATTGATGATTGCCTACTTGTACAGTATTCCTTACAGTAATCACTGATGATTGCCTATTTGTACGGTATTCCTTATAGTAATCATTGATGATTGCCTACTTGTATGGTATTTCTTACAGTAATCTCTGATGATTGCCTAGTTGTACGGTATTCTTTATAGTAATCACTGATGATTGCCTACATGTACAATTTTCCTTATAGTAATCATTGATGATTGCCTACTTTTACGGTATTCCTTATTGTAATTACTGATGATTGCCTACCTGTACGTTATTCCTTATAGTAATCATTGATGATTACCTACTTCTACGGTATTCCTTATAGCAATCAGTGATGATTGACTGCTTTTATGTTATTCCTTATAGCAATCACTAATGATTGTCTATTTGTACGGTACTCCTTATCCTAATCACTGATGACTGCTTACTTGTATAGTATACCTTACAGTAATCACTGATGACTGCCTATTTCTACGTATTCCTTATAGTAATCACTGATGATTGCCTACGTGGACAGTATTCCTTATAGTAATCACTGATGATTGCCTACTTGTAGAGTATTCCTTACAGTAATCATTGATGATTGCCTACTTGAACGATATTCCTATTAGTAATCACTGATGATTGCCTACCTGTATGGTATTCCTTACAGTATTCACTGATGATTGCCTACTTATACGGTATTCCGTATAGTAATCACTGATGATTGCCTACTTGCATGGTATTCCTTATAGTAATCACTGATGATTGCCTACTTATACTGTATTCCTTACAGTAATCACTGATGATTGCCTTCTTGGATAGTATTCCTTAAAGTAATCACTGAATATTGCCTACTTCCATAGTATTTCTTACAGTAATCATTGATGATTGCCTACTTGTATGGTATTCCTTACAGTAATCACTGATGATTGCCTACTTGTTCAGTATTTCATAGGTTCATAGGTTGGTACTAGCCTACCGGCCCTAGGGCCTGCACAAGCCTAGCCATAACAATTCCCTGGCTATTTCTTCCCACAACATTTTACTTCCCTGGACCCCTGTCTAGCAGGGTGACTGATGTGATCTCTGGGGTGAATTTCCTTTCTCCCATCCAGTCATCAAGATTTTTTTGAAGAGATCCAATGAGGTGCTTTGCTTGACATGTATGGGCAGTCTATTCCAGAGTCTGGGGAGTCTCTGGGTCAAGAACCTATCTCTCCAGCATGTTTTGTTTATTGTGATGACAAGGTTTTGATCCCAGCAGCATGTGGCTCTGAGGGATTGGGATTTCCTTAAGTGTAGCATGTCCAACAGCTCTGTGTTTGATATGGCCTTGTATGTTAAGCAGAGATCGCCTCGGAGTAGATGATATGCAACAGAGTATAGCTGGAGTTTTTTTAGGTGGTCAACATAGGGCATCTGCTTTAGGCCTGTGATTCTTTTAGTGAGGTATTTCTGTGGCCTTTCCAGTTGTTGCAGATGTCTTGAGAGGTACTTACCAAATGGAGCGTTGTATTCTATAATGGGTCTAATCAGCGATGAGTACAGTGGGACAATGACCTCCTTTTTTATGGATGAAAAGCCCTTAGTGATGAGGTGTGCCACATAGAAGGATTTTCTGACTGCTGTGGTGATGTGGTTATTGAAGGTGAGACCACTGTCCACCTGTGTCCCTAAGTCTCTTATCACACTTTCGGTGTTTAGTATACTGCCAACTACGTGGTAATTCATGGGTACATGTTTTTTTCCTAAAGGGGATAACTATACATTTCTTGGCATTGAGCTTGAGCCCATGGCTCTGGCACCAAGCATCTGTTTTTGTAAGGCCCTTTTGTAGGGTATCAACATAATTTGGGGATTCAGTAATGGCTCCCACTTTGCAGTATCTGTGAACTTTGTTAGCTACAGTCCCTTAGTGTTGGCCTGTACTTCAGAGAAGTAGATGCCAAACAAGAGTTCCCGGGACTGAACCCTGAGGTACTCCACTTGTCACTTGTCTGGAGCTGAATTTGGAGTCAGCTACTTTTACAGTGTGGGTTCTGTCAGTAAGCGATTTGGAAACCCATCGAGTGACCTAGGGATTAATGCCCAGCTTAGTAAGTTTATCTATGATTCCAGAGTGTGGGATGGTGAAAAGGCCTTGGTGAGATCCAGATAGGCTGTGTGGACTGCCTTACCCTCATCCACTCTCTGGAGACTGATTCAAAGAAGTCAATCAGATTCAGGAGACAAGATTGGCCCTTCACAAACCCAAACTGGGTGGGGTCCAGTGTTTTAAGGTTGCCAATGTCTTTGTTTATAAGTTCCATGATCATACATTCCATGGCCTTGCAGATCAGGCTCGTCAGACTGATGGGGAGGTAGTTCCCAGGATCCAAGGTGGATCCCCCCTTGTGGAGTGGGATAACTGTAGCTGTACGCCACTCACTGCGCATGAAGCCTCAGGTGAGGGTATGATTAAACATGACACTTAGGTGAGATGTCAGTTCATTTTGTAGTTCATGTAGTACACAGCCCGGGATGTCATCTGGTCCCATGGATGCTGTATTCTTAGCTTTGGAGAGTGCGTTTTTTACCTGTGTGGCCGTTATTACCGTAATTTGGCAATCTTCCGGTATTGAGATGGGCCATTAGTAATTATTGATGATTACCTACGTGTATGGTATTACTTACAGTAATCATTGGTGATTGCCTACTTGTAAAGTATTCCATATATTAATCACTGAAGATTGCCTACTTGTATGGTATTCCTTAGAGTAATCACTGATGATTGTCTACTTGTATGGTTATTCCTTATAGTAACCACTGATGATTGCCTACTTGTATGGTATTCCTTATATAAATTACTGACGATTGCCTACTTTTACAGTATTCCTTACAGTAATCATTGGTGAGTGCCTACTTGTATGGTATTCCTTACAGTAATCAGTGATGATTGCCTACTTGTACGGTATTCCTTATATTAATTATTGATGATTGCCTACTTGTACGGTATTCCTTTCAGTAATTTCTGATGATTGCCACCTGTACGGTATTCCTTACAGTAATCATTGGTGATTGCCTACTTGTACGGTATTCCTTACAGTAATCATTGGTGATTGCCTACTTGTACGGTATTCCTTACAGTAATCATTGGTGATTGCCTACTTGTACGGTATTCCTTACAGTAATCAATGATGACTGCCTACTTGTACAGTATTCCTTACAGTAATCACTCATGATTGCCTACTTGTACAGTATTCCTTACAGTAATCATTGATTATTGCCTACTTGTACAGTATTCCTTACAGTAATCACTGATGATTGCTGACTTGTATGGTATTCCTTACAGTAATCACTGATGATTGCCTACTTGTACCGTTTTCCTTTAGTAATTACTGATGACTGCCTACTTTTACAGTATTCCTTACAGTAATCACTGATGATTGCCTACTTGTACGGTATTCCTTACAGTAATCACTGATGATTGCCTACTTGTACGGTATTCCTTACAGTAATCACTGACAATTACCTACTTGTATGGTATTCCTTATAGTAATCATTGATGATTGCCTACTTTTACAGTATTCCTTACAGTAATCACTGGTGATTGCCTACTTGTACGGTATTCCTTACAGTAATCACTGACGATTGCCTACTTTTATGGTATTCCTTATAGTAATTATTGATGATTGCCTACTTGTACGGTATTCCTTATGGTAATCACTGATGATTGCCTACTTGTACGGTATTCCTTACAGTAATCACTGATGATTGCCTACTTGTATGGTATTCCTTATAGTAATCACTGATGATTGCCTACTTGTATGGTATTCCTTATAGCAATCACTGATGATTGTCTACTTGTACGGTATTCCTTATTGTAATCGCTGATGATTGCCTACTTCTATGGTATTCCTTACAGTAATCACGGAATATTGCCTACTGCCACAGTATTTCTTACAGTAATCATTGGTGATTGCCTACTTGTAAGGTAATCCTTACAGTAATCACTGATGATTGCCTACTTGTGTGGTATTTCTTATAGTAATTATTGATGATTACCTACTTGTACGGTATTCCTTATAGTACTCACTGGTGATTGTCTACTTGTAAAGTATTCCATATAGTAATCACTGAATATTGCCTACTTGTACGATATTCCTTACAGTAATCACTGATAGTTGCCTACTTGTACGGTATTCCTTATAGCAATCACTGATGATTGCCTAATTGTACGGTATTCCTTATATAAATTACTGATGATTGCCTACTTTTACAGTATTCCTTACAGTAATCATTGGTGATTGCCTACTTGTACGTTATTCCTTACAGTAAATAGCGATGATTCCCTACTTGTACGGTATTCCTTATATTAATTATTGATGATTGTCTATTTGTATGGTATTCCTTGCAGTAATTTATGATGATTGCCTACCTGTATGGTATTCCTTACAGTAATCATTGGATATTGCCTACTTGTATAGTATTTCTTATATTAATTATTGATGACTACCTACTTGTACAGCATTCCTTATAGTAATCACTGATTATTGCCTATTTGTTCCGTATTTCTTATAGTAATTATTGATAATTACCTACTTGTACGGTATTCCTTACAGTAATAATTGGTGAATGTCTACTTGTAAAGTATTCCTTATACTAATCACTGAAGATTGCCTACTTGTATGGTATTCCTTACAGTAATCACTGATGATTGCCTACTTGTATGGTATTCCTTACAGTAATCACTGATTGCCTACTTGTACAGTATTAGTTCTATTAATTACTGATGATTGCCTACTTTTACAGTATTCCTTACAATAATCATTGGTGATTGCCTACGTGTACAGTATTCCTTACAGTAATCAGTGATGATTGCCTACTTGTACTGTATTCCTTATATTAATTATTGATGATTGCCTACTTGTACGGTATTCCTTACAGTAGCCACTGGTAATTGCCTACTTGTATGGTATTCCTCATAGTAATTACTGATGATTACCTACTTGTATGGTCTTCCTGATAGTAATTATTGAAGATTGCCTACTTGTACGGTGTTCCTTATAGTAATCACTGATGATTGTCTACTTGTACGGTATTCCTTACAGTAATCATTGGTGATTGCCTACTTGTAAAGTATTCCTTATACTAATTACTGAAGATTGCCTACTTGTATGCTATTCCTTACAGTGATCACTGATAATTGCCTACTTGTACGGTATTCCTTATAGTCATCACTGATTGCCTACTTGTACAGTGTTCCTTATATTAATTACTGATGATTGCCTAGTTTTACAGTATTCCTTACAGCAATCATTGGTGATTGCATACTTGTACGGTATTCCTTACAGTAATCAGTGATGATTGCCTACTTGTATGGTATTCCTTATATAAATTACTGACGATTGCCTACTTTTACAGTATTCCTTACAGTAATCATTGGTGAGTGCCTACTTGTACGGTATTCCTTACAGTAGCCACTGGTAATTGCCTACTTGTATGGCATTTCTTATAGTAATTACTGATGATTACCTACTTGTATGGTCTTCCTGATAGTAATTATTGAAGATTGCCTACTTGTACGGTGTTCCTTATAGTAATCACTGATGATTGTCTACTTGTACGGTATTCCTTACAGTAATCATTGGTGATTGCCTACTTGTAAAGTATTCCTTATACTAATTACTGAAGATTGCCTACTTGTATGCTATTCCTTACAGTAATCACTGATAATTGCCTACTTGTACGGTATTCCTTATAATCATCACTGATTGCCTACTTGTACAGTGTTCCTTATATTAATTACTGATGATTGCCTAGTTTTACAGTATTCCTTACAGCAATCATTGGTGATTGCATACTTGTACAGTATTCCTTACAGTAATCAGTGATGATTACCTACGTGTACATTATTCCTTACAGTAATCAGTGACGATTGCCTACTTGTATGGTATTCCTTATATTAATTATTGATTATTGCTTACTTGTACGATATTCCTTACAGTAATCATTGATGATTGCCTGCCTGCACAGTCTTCCTTATAGTAATCACTGATGAGTGCCTACTTGTACGGTATTCCTTATAGTAATCAATGATGTCTGCCTACTTGTACGGTATATCTTACAGTAATCCTGATAATTGCCTACTTGTACGGTATTCCTTATAGTAATTATTGATGATTGCCTACTTGTATGGTTTTCCTTATAGTAATCACTGATGATTGCTTACTTGTATGGCATGCTTTACAGTCATCACTGATGATTGCCTACTTGTACAGTATTTCTTACTGTAATCATTGATGACTGCTTACATGTACGGCATTCCTTATAGTAATCACTGATGATTGCCTATTTGTAGGGCATTCCTTACAGTAATCACTGATGATTGCCTACTTGTACAGTATTCCTTACAGTAATCACTAATTATTGCCTAGTTGTATGGTATTCCTTATAGTAATCACTGATGATTGCTTACTTGTATGATATGCTTTATAGTAATCACTGATGATTGCCTACTTGTACGGTATTCCTAATATTAATTATTGATGATTGCCTACTTGTACAGTACTACTTACAGTGATGACTAATGATTGCCTATTTATATGGTATTCCTTATAGTAATCACTGATGATTGCCTACTTCTACGGTATTCCTAATATTAATTATTGATGATTGCCTACTTGTACGGTATTCCTTATAATAATTATTGATGACTGACTACTTGAACAGTATTCCTTACAGTAATCACTGATGATTGCCTACTTTTACGGTATTCCTTATTGTAATTACTGATGATTGCCTACCTGTACGTTATTCCTTATAGTAATCATTGATGATTACCTACTTCTACGGTATTCTTTATAGCAATCAGTGATGATTGCCTGCTTTTATGTTATTCCTTATAGCAATCACTAATGATTGTCTATTTGTATGGTATTCCTTATCCTGATCACTGATGATTGCTTACTTGTATGGTATACCTTACAGTAATCACTGATGATTGCCTACGTGGACAGTATTCCTTATAGTAATCATTGATGATTGCCTACTTCCATAGTATTTCTTACAGTAATCATTGGTGATTGCCTACCTGTATGGTATTCCTTACAGTAATCACTGATGATTGCCTACTTGTTCGGTATTTCATAGGTTCATAGGTTGGTACTAGCCTATCGGCCCTAGGGCCTACACAAGCCTAGCCATAACAATTCCCTGGCTATTTCTTTCCACAACATTTTACTTCCCTGGACCCCTGTCTAGTAGGGCAACTGACGTGATCCCTGGGGTGAATTTCCTTTCTCCCATCCAGTCATCAAGATTTTTTTTGAAGAGGTCCAATGAGGTGCTCTGCTTGACATGCATGGGCAGTCTATTCCAGAGTCTGGGGAGTCTCTGGGTCAAGAACCTATCTCGCCAGCATGTTTTGTTTATTGTGATGACAAGGTTTAGATCCCAGCAGCGTGTGGCTCTGAGGGATTGGGATTTCCTTAAGTGTAGCATGTCCAACAGCTCTGTGTTTGACATGGCCTTGTATGTTAAGCAGAGATCGCCTCGGAGTAGATGATATGCAACAGAGTATAGCTGGAGTTTTTTTAGGCGGTCAACATAGGGCATTTGCTTTAGGCCTGTGATTCTTTTAGTGAGGTATTTCTGCGGCCTTTCCAGTTGTTGCAGATGTCTTCAGAGGTACTTACCAAATGGAGCATTGTATTCTATAATGGGTCTAATGAGCGATGAGCACAGTGGGACAATGACCTCCTTTTTTATGGATGAAAAGCCCTTAGTGATGAGATGTGCCACATAGAAGGATTTTCTGACTGCTGTGGCGATGAGGTTATTGAAGGTGAGACCACTGTCCACCTGTGTCCCTAAGTCTCTTATCACACTTTCGGTGTTTAGTATACTGCCACCTATGTGGTAATCCATGGGTACATGTTTTTTCCCAAAGGGGATAACTATACATTTCTTGGCATTGAGCTTGAGCCCATGGCTCTGGCACCAAGCATCTGTTTTTGTAAGGCCCTTTTGTAGGGTATCGACATAATTTGGGGATTCAATAATGGCTCCCAGTTTGCAGTCATCTGCGAACTTTGTTAGCCAAGTCCCTTAGTGTTGGCCTGTACTTCAGAGAAGTAGATGCCAAACAAGAGAGGTCACAGGACTGAATCCTGAGGTACTCCACTTGTCACTTGTCTGGAGCTGAATTTGGAGTCAGCTACTTTTACAGTGTGGGTTCTGTTAGTAAGCGATTTGGAAACCCATCGAGTGACCTAGGGATTAATGCCCAGCTTAGTAAGTTCATCTATGATTCCAGAGTGTGGGATGGTGAAAAGGCCTTGGCGAGGTCCAGATAGGCTGTGTGGACTGCCTTACCCTTATCCACGCTCTGGAGACTGAGTCAAAGAAGTCAATCAGGTTCAGGAGACAAGATTGGCCCTTCACAAACCCAAACTGGGTGGGGTCCAGTGTTTTAAGGTTGCCAATGTCTTTGTTTATTGGTTCCATGATAATACATTCCATGGCCTTGCAGATCAGGCTCGTCAGACTGATGGGGAGGTAGTTACCAGGATCCAAGTTGCATCCCCCCTTGTAGAGTGGGATAAATGTAGCTGTACGCCACTCACTGGGCATGAAGCCTGAGGTGAGGGTATGATTAAACACGACACTTAGGTGAGATGTCAGTTCATTTTGTAGTTCATGTAGTACACAGCCCGGGATGTCATCTTTTCCCATGGATGCTGTATTCTTAGCTTTGGAGAGTGCGTTTTTTACCTCTGTGGCCGTTATTACCGTAATTTGGCAATCTTCCGGTATTGAGATGGGCCATGAGTAATTATTGATGATTACCTACGTGTACGGTATTCCTTACGGTAATCATTGGTGATTGCCTACTTGTAAAGTATTCCATATAGTAATCACTGAAGATTGCCTACTTGTACAGTATTCATTACAGTAATCATTGATGATTGCCTACTTGTTCGGTATTCCTTATAGTAATCACTGATGATTGTCTACTTGTACGATATTCTATATAGTAATTACTGATGATTGCCTATTTGTACTGTATTCTTTATACTAATTATTGATGACTGCCTACTTGTATGGCATTCCTTATAGTAATCATTGATTATTGCCTATTTGTTCTGTATTTCTTATAGTAATTATTGATGATTACCTACTTGTACGGTATTCCTTACAGTAACCATTGGTGATTGCCTACTTATAAAGTATTCCTTATACTAATCACTGAAGATTGCCTACTTGTATGGTATTCCTTACAGTAATCACTGATGATTGCCTACTTGTAGGGTATTCCTTATAGTAATCACTGATTGCCTACTTGTACGGTATTCCTTATATTAATTACTGATGATTGCCTACTTTTACAGTATTCCTTAGAGTAATCATTGGTGATTGCCTACTTGTACGGTATTCCTTACAGTGATCACTGATTATTGCCTACTTGTGCATTATTCTTTACAGTAATCAGTAATGATTGCCTACTTGTACTGTATTCCTTATATTAATTAATGATGATTGCCTACTTGTACGCTATTCCTTACAGTAGTTTCTAATGGTTGCCTACCTGTACAGTATTCCTTACAGTAGTCATTGGTGATTGCCTACTTGTACAGTATTCCTTACAGTAATCACTGATGATTGCCTACTTGTATGGCATTCCTTATAGTAATCACTGATGATTGCCTACTTGTATGGCATTCCTTATAGTAATCACTGATGATTGCCTACTTGTATGGCATTCCTTATAGTAATCACTGATGATTGCCTACCTGTACGGTATTCCTTACAGTAGTCATTGGTGATTACCTATTTGTACAGTATTCCTTACAGTAATCATTGATGATTGCCTACTTGTACAGTATTCCTGATAGTAATTATTGATGATTGCCTACTTGCATGGCATTCCTTATAGTAATCACTGATAATTGCCTACTTCTACGGTATTCCTGATAGTAATTATTGATGATTGCCTACTTGTACGGCGTTCCTTATAGTAATCACTGATGATTGCCTACTTGTACGGTATTCCTTACAGTAATCATTGGTGATTGCCTGCTTGTAAAGCATTCATTATACTAATCACTGAAGATTGCCTACTTGTATGGCACTCCTTACAGTAATCACTGATGATTGCTTACTTGTACGGTATTATTTATAGTAATCACTGATTGCCTAATTGAACAGTATTCCTTATATTAATTACTGATGATTGTCTACTTTTACAGTATTCCTTACAGTAATCATTGGTGATTGCCTACTTGTACAGTATTCCTTACAGTAATCAGTGATGACTGCCTACTTGTACGGTATTCCTTATAGTAATTTCTGATGATTGCCTACCTGTACTGTATTCGTTACAGTAGTCATTGGTGATTACCTACTTGAACAGTATTCCTTATAGTAATCACTGATGATTGCCTATTTGTACAGTATTCCTTACAGTAATTACTGATGATTGCCTACTTGTATGGTATTCCTTATAGTAATCACTGATGATTGCCTACTTGTACGGTATTCCTGATAGTAATTATTGATGATTGTCTACTTGTACGGTGTTCCTTATATCACTGATGATTGCCTACTTGTCCGGTATTCCTTATAGTAATCAGTTATGTCTGCCTACTTGTACGGTATACCTTACAGTAATCCTGATGATTGCCTACTTGTTCGGTATTCCTCATAGTATTCACTGATGCTTGTCTACTTGTATAATAGTCCTTATAGTAATCACTGATGATTGCCTATTTGTACAGTATTCCTTATATTAATTATTGATGATTGCCTACTTGTATGGCATTCCTTATAGTAATCACTGACTGTTGCCTAGTTGTATGGTGTTCCTTAAAGTAATCACTGGTGATTGCCTACTTGTACGGTATTCCTTATATTAATTATTGATGATTGCCTACTTGTGCGGTATTTCTTATAGTAATTATTGATGATTGCCTACTTGTACAGTATTCCTTACTGTGATCATTGGTGATTGCCTACTTGTACGCCATTCCTTACAGTAATCACTGATGATTGCCTACTTGTACGGTATTCTTTACAGAAATCACTAATGATTGTCTACTTGTACGGTATTCCTTATAGTAATTACTGATGATCGCCTACTTGTACGGTATTCCTTACAGTAATCATTGATAATTGCCTACTTGTACCATTTTCCTTATAGCAATCATTGATGATTGCCTACTTGTATGGTATTTTTTATAGTAATCACTGATGATTGCCTACTTGTATGGCATTCCGTATAGTAATCACTGACTGTTGCCTAGTTGTATGGTGTTCCTTAAAGTAATCAGTGATGATTGCCTACTTGTACAGTATTCCTTATATTAATTATTGATGATTGCCTACTTGTGCGGTATTTCTTATAGTAATTATTGATGATTGCCTGCTTGTACAGTATTCCTTACTGTGATCATTGGTGATTGCCTACTTGTACGCCATTCCTTACAGTAATCACTGATAATTGCCTACTTGTATGGTATTCCTTACAGTAATCACTAATGATTGTCTACTTGTACGGTATTCCTTATAGTAATTATTGATGATCGCCTACTTTATGGTATTCCTTACAGTAATCATTGTTGATTGCCTACTTGTACCGTTTTCCGTATAGCAATAATTGATGATTGCCTACTTGTATGGTATTTTTTTATGGTAATAACTGATGATTGCCTACTTGTACGGTATTCCTTATAGTAATCACTGATGATTGCCTACTTGTACAGTATTCATTACAGTAATCACTAATGATTACCTACTTGTACGGTATTCCTTATAGTAATTATTGATGATTGCCTACTTGTACGGTATTCCTTACAGTAATCATTGATGATTGCCTACCTGTACAGTATTCCTTACAGTAATCATTGATGATTACCTACTTGTACAGTATTCCTTACGATAATCACTGATTATTGCCTAGTTGTATGGTATTCGTTATAGTAATCACTGATGATTGCTTACTTGTATTATATGCTTTACAGTAATCACTGATGATTGCCTACTTGTATGGTATTCCTTGTTGTGTCTTTCGGCTTTTTCCCAGTTGGGGTCGCCACTGCAGAACTCCGGTCCGCTAATGATTGGCAGTAGATTTTTATGTGCCGAGTTGCCAGCCCTGATGCACAACCTTCAACAAAGGTACGCCCATTCACGCATGTCTCCACACAGAAGACGCTCTAGCTTAGAATCAAACAGGACAATGTCTTACTGTGAGGCGACAACATTATTGCAGCCCCACCACCGCATTAATTATTGATGATTGCCTACTTGTGCTGTATTAATTATAGTAATTATTGATGACTGCCTACTTGAACAGTATTCCTTACAGTAATCATTGATGATTGCCTACTTGTACAGTATTCCTTACAGTAATCACAGATGATTGCCTATTTGTATGGTATTCCTTATAGTAATCATTGATGATTGCATACTTTTACGGTATTCCTTATTGTAATTACTGATGATTGCCTACCTGTACGTTATTCCTTATAGTAATCATTGATGATTACCTACTTCTACGGTATTCCTTATAGCAATCAGTGATGATTGCCTGCTTTTATGTTATTCCTTGTAGCAATCACTAATGATTGTCTATTTGTACGGTATTCCTTATCCTAATCACTGATGATTGCTTACTTGTATGGCATTCCTTATAGTAATCACTGATGATTGCCTACTTGTACGGTATTCCTGATAGTAATTATTGATGATTGCCTACATGTACAGTATTCCTTACAATAATCATTGATGATTGCCTACTTGTACGGTATTCCTTATAGTAATCACTGATGATTGCCTACTTGTACGGTATTCCTTACAGTAATCATTGATGATTGCCTACTTGTACAGTATTCCTTACAGTAATCACTGATGATTGCCTACTTGTATGGCATTCCTTATAGTAATCACTGATGATTGCCTACTTGTACGGTATTCCTGATAGTAATTATTGATGATTGCCTACATGTACGGCGTTCCTTATAGTAATCACTGATGATTGCCTACTTGTACGGTATTCCTTACAGTAATCATTGGTGATTGCCTACTTGTAAAGTATTCCTTATACTAATCACTGAAGACTGCCTACTTGTATGGCAGTCCTTACAGTAATCACTGATGATTGCCTACTTGTACGGTATTCTTTATAGTAATCACTGATTGCCTAATTGAACAGTATTCCTTATATTAATTACTGATGATTGCCTCCTTTTACAGTATTCCTTACAGTAATCATTGGTGATTGCCTACTTGTACGGTATTCCTTACAGTAATCAGTGATGACTGCCTACTTGTATGGTATTCCTTATAGTAATTTCTGATGATTGCCTACCTGTACGGTATTCCTTACAGTAGTCATTGGTGATTACCTATTTGTATGGTATTCCTTACAGTAATCATTGATGATTGCCAACTTGTACAGTATTCCTTATAGTAATCACTGATGATTGCCTACCTGTACGGTATTCCATACAGTAGTCATTGTTGATTACCTATTTGTACGGTATTCCTTACAGTAATCATTGATGATTGCCAACTTGTACAGTATTCCTTATAGTAATCACTGATGATTGCCTACTTGTATGGTATTCCTTACAGTAATTACTGATGATTGCCTACTTGTACGGTATTCCTGATAGTAATTATTGATGATTGCCTACTTGTACGGTGTTCCATATAGTAATCACTGATGATTGCTTACTTGTACAGCATTCCTTAAAGTAATCACTGATGATTGCCTACTTGTACGGTATTCCTTATAGTAATTATTGATGATTGCCTAGTTGTACAGTATTCCTTACAGTAATTACTGATGATTGCCTACTTGTATGGTATTCCTTATAGTAATCACTGATGATTGCCTACTTGTCCGGTATTCCTTATAGTAATCAGTTATGTCTGCCTAATTGTACGCTATACCTTACAGTAATCCTGATGATTGCCTACTTGTTCAATATTCCTCATAGTATTCACTGATGCTTGTCTACTTGTATAATATTCCTTATAGTAATCACTGATGACTGCCTATTTGTACAGTATTCCTTATATTAATTACTGACGATTGCCTACTTGTATGGCATTCCGTATAGTAATCACTGACTGTTGCCTAGTTGTATGGTGTTCCTTAAAGTAATCAGTGATGATTGCCTACTTGTACGGTTTTCCTTATATTAATTATTGATGATTGCCTACTTGTGTGGTATTTCTTATAGTAATTATTGATGATTGCCTACTTGTACAGTATTCCTTACTGTGATCATTTGTGATTGCCTACTTGTATGCCATTCCTTACAGTAATCACTGATGATTGCCTACTTGTACCGTTTTCCTTATAGCAATCATTGATGATTACCTACTTGTACAGTATTCCTTACGATAATCACTGATTATTACCTAGTTGTATGGTATTCGTTATAGTAATCACTGATCATTGCTTACTTGTATTATATGCTTAACAGTAATCACTGATGATTGCCTACTTGTATGGTATTCCTTGTTGTGTCTTTCGGCTTTTTCCCAGTTAGGGGTCGCCACTGCGGAACTCCGGTCCGCTAATGATTGGCAGTAGATTTTTAGTTGCCGAATTGTCAGCCCTGATGCACAACCTTCAACAAAGGTACGCCCATTCATGCATGTCTCCACACAGAAGATGCTCTAGCTTAGAATCAAATAGGACAACATCTTACTTTGAGGTGACAATGTTATTGCAGCCCTACCACTGCATTAATTATTGATGATTGCCTACTTGTATGGTATTCCTTATAGTAATCACTGATGATTGCCTAGTTGTACGGTATTCTTTATAGTAATCACTGATGATTGCCTACATGTACAATTTTCCTTATAGTAATCATTGATGATTGCCTACTTTTACGGTATTCCTTATTGTAATTACTAATGACTGCCTACCTGTACGTTATTCCTTATAGTAATCATTGATGATTACCTACTTCTACGGTATTCCTTATAGCAATCAGTGATGATTGCCTGCTTTTATGTTATTCCTTGTAGCAATCACTAATGATTGTCTATTTGTACGGTATTCCTTATCCTGATCACTGATGATTGCTTACTTGTATGGTATACCTTACAGTAATCACTGATGACTGCCTATTTCTACGTATTCCTTATAGTAATCACTGATGATTGCCTACTTGTACGGTATTCCTTATAGTAATCACTGATGATTGCCTACTTGTAGGGTATTCCTTACAGTAATCATTGATGATTGCATACTTGGACGATATTCCTTATAGTAATCACTGTTGATTGCCTACTTGTGAGGTATTCCTTACAGTATTCACTGATGATTGCCTACTTGTGAGGTATTCCTTACAGTATTCACTGATGATTACCTACTTGCATGGTATTCCTTATAGTAATCACTGATGATTGCCTACTTATACGGTATTCCGTATAGTAATCACTGATGATTGCCTACTTATACGGTATTCCGTATAGTAATCACTGATGATTGCCTACTTGCATGGTATTCCTTATAGTAATCACTGATGATTGCCTACTTGTACGGTATTCCTTATAGTAATCACTGATGATTGCCTACTTATACGGTATTCCTTATAGTAATCACTGATGATTGCCTACTTATACTGTATTCCTTACAGTAATCACTGATGATTGCCTTCTTGGATAGTATTCCTTACAGTAATCACTAAATATTGCCTACTTCCATAGTATTTCTTACAGTAATCATTGGTGATTGCCTACTTGTATGGTATTCCTTACAGTAATCACTGATGATTGCCTACTTGTTCGGTATTTCATAGGTTCATAGGTTGGTACTAGCCTATCGGCCCTAGGGCCTACACAAGCCAAGCCATAACAATTCCCTGGCTATTTCTTCCCACAACATTTTACTTCCCTGGACCTTTGTCTAGCAGGGCGACTGACGTGATCCCTGGGGTGAATTTCCTTTCTCCCATCCAGTCATCAAGATTCTTTTTGAAGAGGTCCAACGAGGTGATGTGCTTGATATGTATGGGCAGTCTATTCCAGAGTCTGGGGAGTCTGTGGGTCAAGAACCTATCTCTCCAGCATGTTTTGTTTATTGTGATGACAAGGTTTAGATCCCTGGAGCATGTGGCTCTGAGGGATTGGGATTTCCTTAAGTGTAGCATGTCCAACAGCTCTGTGTTTGACATGGTCTTGTATGTTAAGCAGAGATCGCCTCAGAGTAGACGATATGTGACAGAGTATAGCTGGAGTTTTTTAGGCGGTCAACATAGGACATGTGCTTTAGGCCTGTGATTCTTTTATTGAGGTATTTCTGCGGCCTTTCTATAATGGGTCTAATGAGCGATGAGTACAGTGGGACAATGACCTCCTTTTTTATGGATGAAAAGCCCTTAGTGATGAGGTGTGCCACATAGAAGGATTTTCTGACTGCTGTGGCAATGTAGTTATTGAAGGTGAGACCACTGTCCACCTGTGTCCCTAAGTCTCTTATCACACTTTCGGTGTTTAGTGTACTGCCATGGGTACATGTTTTTTCCCAAAGGGGATAACTATACATTTCTTGGCATTGAGCTTGAACCCATGGCTCTGGCACCAAGCATCTGTTTTTGTAAGGCACTATTATAGGGTATCAACATAATTTGGGGATTCAATAATGGCTCCCAGTTTATAGTCATCTGCGAACTTTGTTAGCCAGAGTCCCTTAGTGTAGGCCTGTACTTCAGAGAAGTAGATGCCAAACAAGAGAGGTCCCAGGACTGAACCGTGAGGTACTCCACTTGTCACGTGTCTGGAGCTGAATTTGGAGTCAGCTACTTTTACAGTGTGGGTTCTGTCAGTAAGCGATTTGGCAACCCATTGAGTGACGTAGGGATTAATGCCCAGCTTAGCAAGTTTATCTATGATTCCAGAGTGTGGGATGGTGAAAAGGCCTTGGTGAGGTCCAGATAGGCTGTGTGGACTGCCTTACCCTCATCCACTCTCTGGAGACTGATTCCAAGAAGTCAGTCAGGTTCAGGAGACAAGATTGGCCCTTCACAAACCCAAACTGGGTGGGGTCCAGGGTTTTAAGGTTGCCAATGTCTTTGTTTATAAGTTCCATGATAATACATTCCATGGCCTTGCAGATCAGGCTCATCAGACTGACAGGGAGGTAGTTCCCAGGATCCAAAGTGGATCCCCCCTTGTGGAGTGGGATAACTGTAGCTGTACGCCACTCACTAGGATGAAGCCTGAGGTGAGGGTATGATTAAACATGACACTTAGGTGAGATGTCAGTTCATTTGGTAGTTCATGTAGTACACAGCCCGGGATGTCATCTGGTCCCATGGATGCTGTATTCTTAGCTTTGGAGACTGCGTTTTTTACCTGTGTGGCCGTTATTACCGTAATTTGGCAATCTTCCAGTAATGAGATGGGCCATTAGTAATTATTGATGATTACCTACGTGTATGGTATTCCTTACAGTAATCATTGGTGATTGCCTACTTGTATGGTATTCCTTACAGTAATCATTGACTGCCTACTTGTACGGGTGTTCCTTATATTAATTATTGATGATTGCCTACTTGTACGGTATTCCTTTCAGTAATTTCTGATGATTGCCACCTGTACGGTATTCCTTACAGTAATCATTGGTGATTGCCTACTTGTACGGTACTCCTTACAGTAATCATTGATTGCCTACCTGTACAGGTGTTCCTTACAGTAATCACTGATGATTGCTTACTTTTCAGTATTCCTTACAGTAATCACTGATGATTGCCTACTTGTACGGTAATCCTTACAGTGATCACTAGTGATTGCTTACTTGTACAGTGTTTCTTACAGTAATCATTGATTATTGACTTGTACAGTATTCCTTATATTCATTATTAATGATTGCCTACTTGTACGGTATTCCTTACAGCAATCACTGATGATTGCCTACTTGTACAGTATTTCTTATAGTATTTATTGATGACTGCCTACTTGTACGGTATTCCTTACAGTAATCAGTGATGATTGCCTACTTGTACGGTATTCTTTACAGCAATCACTGACGATTGCCTACTTTTATGGTATTCCTTATAGTAATCACTGATGATTGCCTACTTTTATGGTATTCCTTATAGTAATCACTGGTGATTGCCTACTTGTACGGTATTCCTTACAGTAATCACTGACGATTGCCTACTTTTATGGTATTCCTTATAGTAATCACTGATGATTGCCTACTTGTACGGTATTCCTTACAGTAATCACTGATGATTGCCTACTTGTATGGTATTCCTTATAGTATTCACTGATGATTGCCCCACTCCACAAAGGCGGTGCCTCTACGGACCCTGGTAATTACTGCCCCATTAGTTTAACAAGTCTAGTCTGCAAAGCTATGGAGAGGATCATAATGGAGCTCATAAACAACGATATAGGGGACTTGCAGACATTGGACCCGACCCAGTTTGGCTTCGTCAAGGGAAGATCATGCCTTTCGAACTTGGTCACCTTCTTCGAAACAGTCACCAAGGCCATTGATGAGGGAAAGGCAGTCCATACAGCCTACCTTGACCTCGCAAAGGCTTTCGACACAATACCCCACTCGGGTATTGTAGAAAAACTTACCAGCTTAAATGTAAACCCATATGTCACAAGATGGGTTGCAAACTGGCTTAAGGACAGAACCCACAGGGTTAGAGTTGCTGGCCCTATGTCAGACTCCAAGCCGGCCACAAGTGGTGTCCCACAGGGCTCGGTCCTTGGCCCCCTATTGTTCGGCATCTACTTCTCAGAAGTACAGGCCAACATGGGAGGACTTTGGCTGACAAAGTTTGCAGACAACTGCAAACTGGGCGCCATAGTGGAAAGTGCATCGGACACGGATATCCTTCAGAAGGGACTCACGGAAACAGATAGCTGGTGCCAGAGCCATGGCCTGAAGTTAAACGCCAAAAATGTATAGTCATACCCTTCGGAAAAACAAGGTAACCCCAAGCTACCATATAGGTGGCAATCCACTAAGCACAGAAGAGGTTATCAGGGACCTGGGGACCCAGGTTGACAGTGGCCTTTCTTTTGACACTCACGTTGCTAAAGTGGTTAGAAAGACCTTCTACATTCCCCACCTGATCATGAAGGATTCACATCCAGATCTAGTGAGGTCATTGTTCCCTGTACTCTTCACTTATCAGACCAATGATCGAGTACAATGCCCCATTCGGGATGTATCTCACCCGACATCTGCAGCAATTGGAGAGACCCCAAACGTTCCTCACCAAAAGGATAAAGGGACTCCAAAATCTGTCATATGCTGCCAGATTGAAGAAACTCCAGCTCTATTCAGTCGCATACCGTCTGCTCAGAGGTGACATGTGCTTGACATACAAGGCCATGTCCAACCCGGAATTAATGGACATGCTCCACCTCAAAACATCCAAATCCACCAAAACCACTAGAGCAAGCGACTTAAACCTTAGCACGGATATAAATAGGACGCATACTCCCTATGCTGTGGAATAGAGTCCCGGTCCATGTGAGGCAGAGCACCTCGCTGGCTCTGTTCAAGAGAAATCTTGACCTGTGGATGGGAGATTGTAGGTTTACCCCGGGAATCATCTATGTGTCACTGCTGGACAGAGGCACAACAAACTAATGGGCACAGTATTTTTTCATATAAAGGGTGGTGTAAGCCACAAAAATTTGGGCTAGGCTTATAAATGCCTTAGGGCAGATAGCCTAGTATAAACCTATGAACCTATGAACCTATGAACCTATTCCTTACAATAATCACTGACAATTGCCTACTTGTATGGTATTCCTTATAGTAATTATTGATGATTGTCTACATGTACAGTATTCCTTACAGTAATCACTGACAATTGCCTACTTGTATGGTATTCCTTATAGTAATCACTGGTGATTACCTACTTATATGGTATTCCTTATAGTAATCACTGACGATTGCCTACTTGTATGGTATTCCTTATAGTAATCACTGATGATTGCCTACTTGTATGGTATTCCTTACAGTAATCACTGACGATTGCCTACTTGTACGGTATTCCTTACAGTAATCACTGACGATTGCCTACTTGTATAGTATTCCTTACAGTAATCACTGGTGATTACCTACTTATACGGTATTCCTTATAGTAATCACTGACGATTGCCTACTTGTATGGTATTCCTTATAGTAATCACTGATGATTGCCTACTTGTATGGTATTCCTTACAGTAATCACTGATGATTGTCTACTTGTACGGTATTCCTTATAGTAATCACTGATGATTGCCTACTTGTATGGTATTCCTTAGAGTAATCACTGACGATTACCTGCTTGTATGGTATTCCTTATAGTAATCATTGATGATTGCCTACTTGTATGGTATTCCTTAGAGTAATCACTGACAATTACCTACTTGTATGGTATTCCTTATAGTAATCACTGATGATTGCCTACTTGTATGGTATTCCTTGGGTTCCCTATGTTAGACTGAAAGCTCAATAGATTGACAGTCACATCACCGATGCCAGAAGACCGACGGAGCAGATAACCAACAACTCGTAATCCCGACAGCGAAAACACCAACATGGAAAACGTGTAAAGCGACTCAGTAAGTGTGCGATAGTGAGGGATTTAGGGTTAGGGTTTGGGTTAAGGTTATTGCATAGATAGTTGTGTGCAAGGTGTAGTGTAGGTTTTTAGGTTGTTGGTGTGCTTGTGTTTTTTGTTTTGTTTACTGTCAGGATTGTGGTTTGTCGGGCATGTGAACTTTTGTGTTTTTGCGGTTTCATTCTTGTGGTGTCGGTTTAGTGGGTTTCGTTGCTGTGTACTGTTGGTTTACTGTAGTACACCTTATTCCTTACAGTAATCACTGATGATTACCTACTTGTACGGTATTCCTTACAGTAATCACTGATGATTGCCTACTTGGATGGTATTCCTTATAGTAATCACTGATGATTGCCTACTTGTATGGTATTCCTTACAGTAATCACTGATGATTACCTACTTATTTTGTAACCAAATTACATGCATGTTTTGTGATAAATGTAGTGTTGATTCACATTTACTTACTACTCACCTACTGTTATTCTTTATACAGGTCTGATTTTATACTCATGTTAAACTCATTTATATTTATTTATTTAACATTTGTTTACCAGGAAAGTAAAATTGGGAAAGAGACCATTTTCAGTTGGGGCCTGGGGAGAAATGCTCCAGAAGCATATCTTTGGAATGTAAGAGGAAACTGGAGCACCCAGAGGAAACCCATGTAAATGCAGATAGGACATTCACACTCCACACAGAAGGCACCCCAACTGAAAATCAAACCAGAGAACCTCTTGCTGTAAGGCAACAATGCTAACCGCTGCACTACTGCACCATCTGAATGTACGTATGTTCATTTTTCCATTGTAAAAATTCTGATCTTAAAATGACTTGATCTAAATTATTCTTTTTTCATTCTGCAATGTAAAATAAGCACATATTTGGAAAGGTACTGACATTTCATTTGTTTATTCAAGCCTTGAATGTAATAACAAAAAGTTTGAGAGGGCTGTACTGACGTTAGGTAGCATTTGGTGCCATCTGGTGGTTAATGGTGTTAATGATCCTTCATGTATTCTGTAGCATTTGGTGCCATCTGGTGGTTAATGGTGTTAATGATCCTTCATGTATTCTGTAGCATTTGGTGCCATCTGGTGGTTAATGGTGTTAATGATCCTTCATGTATTCTGTAGCATTTGGTGCCATCTGGTGGTTAATGGTGTTAATGATCCTTCATGTATTCTGTAGCATTTGGTGCCATCTGGTGGTTAATGGTGTTAATCATCATTCATGTATTCTGATTGTCGAGTACTTTTTGACAATGTTATTGTGCGAGTTCTTTATCTTTGCTAGTCGGTTTTAAATGTTATATCTCCACTACTTCAGCTGCATTCATAGATAAAAGTCACTACTGTACTCCTGTTCTTCAATGACACCCCAGGTGTAACACAAACACTAATGTTAGGATTTACTTATCTCTAGGATTGCTCTGCACATGCTTACAATTATATTGATTGTCACGATAGCTTTCTTTCTGTACTGCTCGCCTGCATGTTTTTATTAATCATACTTCATACATGGCAAATTTCTGCAATAACTATGATACTGACACAAAAACTGAGCTTGCATGAAAACATTTTATGATGACAATTTAAAGTCTGAACTCAGCATGGTCTTAGTGCATACAATTCTGTTACCAGCCTGTTCAGTGATGTTGCACATTGTTGCACTTATTCCAACAGGTTTATTTTACTAAAGTGAAAGGGTTATACTCTGTTTGTCATATTTTACAACATATTATAACCTTTTAGAGGTTCAACCGCTATATTAGATACAGTGTAATGATTATATCTAGCATCTTTTCTTAGCAGTAAACTGTTATAAAGGCATATGAGATCTTTGGGGTAACTTTTTATTAGTGTTAAATTATCACTGAAGGCATTTTCATGCATTATACATTGCATCTATATTTTCTTTCTTTATAGCAACTGTCATACAAGTCAACATTACAAACCGTCTTTCGGCTTTTCCCAGTTAGGGGTCGCCACAGTGGAACTCCGGTCCGCTCATGATTGGCAGTGGATTTTTACAGTGCCGAGTTGCCAGCCCAACGCTCAACCTTCAAAGAAGGCACACCCATTCACACTTGCACCTACTTGCATGTCTTTAGCGTCACACGACCGCGGGGAGGACATACATGCACAATTCCTGCCTTCCCTTAAACCTTGCTACTCCTTCTGAACATTATTCTGCATGCATTGTTCCCACAATTTACATTTATTTCTATATAATTTGCACCTTCCCTTTAATAAATTTCTCACTTCCAATTCTTTTATCTCTTTAACAATATTCAATATTTCAGTTACAGTTGTTTTAGATTTCGATTTCCATTTTCTAGTAATTGCTTTTTTGGCGGCCAGAATAGTTAAACGTAATAAGACTTTACTATGACTAGGGAATTCAGATCCTGTGTCGCAGCTCAAAAGAGTATCTGGCTCCCCCAATATTTCTGACAGAGTGCTTTGTAGTGTAGTTTTACAATCTGCCAACTCATCACAATCCCAAAAAACATGTTTCCAGTTACCTTTCACTTTCTCATCACACTTCACAGCATTTGCTATCTACCCAGGGAAAAATTCTTTGACATCTGCTTGGCCAAGCAAACTCCTAAACCACGAGTCAAGCTCCATTCAGGCAACCCATACGCGTGACCTCAACCTGGCCTGTGATATCAATAGGACTAATTAGCAGGACAGATTTGTGTCCCAGAGACTCCCCCATCTGTGGAATAGACTCCTTCTCCACATCAAGCAGAGTACCTCATTATCCTTCTCCACATCAAGCAGAGCACCTCATTATCCTTCTCCACATCAAGCAGAGCACCTCATTATCCTTCTCCACATCAAGCAGAGCACCTCATTATCCTTCTCCACATCAAGCAGAGCACCTCATTATCCTTCTCCACATCAAGCAGGGCACCTCATTATCCTTCTCCACATCAAGCAGAGTACCTCATTATCCTTCTCCACATCAAGCAGAGTACCTCATTATCCTTCTCCACATCAAGCAGAGCACCTCATTATCCTTCTCCACATCAAGCAGAGCACCTCATTATCCTTCTCCACATCAAGCAGAGTACCTCATTATCCTTCTCCATGTCAAGCAGAGTACCTCATTATCATTCTCCACATCAAGCAGACCACCTCATTATCCTTCTCCACATCAAGCAGAGCACCTCATTATCCTTCTCCACATCAAGCAGAGCACCTCATTATCATTCTCCACATCAAGCAGACCACCTCATTATCCTTCTCCACATCAAGCAGAGTACCTCATTATCCTTCTCCACATCAAGCAGAGCACCTCATTATCCTTCTCCACATCAAGCAGACCACCTCATTATCCTTCTCCACATCAAGCAGAGTACCTCATTATCCTTCTCCATGTCAAGCAGAGTACCTCATTATCATTCTCCACATCAAGCAGACCACCTCATTATCCTTCTCCACATCAAGCAGAGCACCTCATTATCCTTCTCCATGTCAAGCAGAGTACCTCATTATCATTCTCCACATCAAGCAGACCACCTCATTATCCTTCTCCACATCAAGCAGAGTACCTCATTATCCTTCTCCACATCAAGCAGAGCACCTCATTATCCTTCTCCACATCAAGCAGACCACCTCATTATCCTTCTCCACATCAAGCAGAGTACCTCATTATCCTTCTCCACATCAAGCAGAGCACCTCATTATCCTTCTCCACATCAAGCAGACCACCTCATTATCCTTCTCCACATCACGCAGAGCACCTCATTATCCTTCTCCACATCAAGCAGAGCACCTCATTATCCTTCTCCACATCAAGCAGAGTACCTCATTATCCCTCTCCACATCAAGCAGAGTACCTCATTATCCTTCTCCACATCAAGCAGAGCACCTCATTATCCTTCTCCACATCAAACAGAGCACCTCATTATCCTTCTCCACATCAAGCAGACCACCTCATTATCCTTCTCCACATCAAGCAGAGCACCTCATTATCCTTCTCCACATCAAGCAGAGCACCTCATTATCCTTCTCCACATCAAGCAGACCACCTCATTATCCTTCTCCACATCAAGCAGAGCACCTCATTATCCTTCTCCACATCAAGCAGAGCACCTCATTATCCCTCTCCACATCAAACAGAGCACCTCATTATCCTTCTCCACATCAAGTAGACCACCTCATTATCCTTCTCCACATCAAGCAGAGCACCTCATTATCCTTCTCCACATCAAGCAGAGCACCTCATTATCCTTCTCCACATCAAGCAGAGCACCTCATTATCCTTCTCCACATCAAGCAGAGCACCTCATTATCCCTCTCCACATCAAGCAGAGCACCTCATTATCCCTCTCCACGTCAAGCAGAGCACCTCATTATCCTTCTCCACATCAAGCAGAGCACCTCATTATCCTTCTCCACGTCAAGCAGAGCACCTCATTATCCTTCTCCACATCAAACAGAGCACCTCATTATCCTTCTCCACGTCAAGCAGAGCACCTCATTATCCCTCTCCACATCAAGCAGAGCACCACATTATCCCTCTCCACATCAATCAGAGCACCTCATTATCCCTCTCCATGTCAAGCAGAGCACCTCATTATCCC